>NC_053159.1:98042945-98642945 GCF_016835505.1 Polypterus senegalus | reverse complement strand
TTGTAGCAATCCCCCCATCCAATCCTATAGTGGATTAAGTGGTTTTGAGGCTGTTATGTTATGTCGCTGGATTATTCCTAAACCCCAATTAGTATTCTTTACAAAAACATCTATTAACAAAAGGTAAGGCCAATGACGTCTGCTAAAAACAAGTTAGATATTTGCACTAAGCTTAACAATGAAGGCAATGGCCCAGTGGTAAGCACTGCCGCCTGTGTTCAAACCTCAGCCTGAGCAATGTGTGTGCAGAGTTTGCAAGTTTTCACTGAGTCTGTGTGTTTTCCTTCCCACATCACTAAAGCATCTGTAAACCAGTGTGTGTGTGTGAATAATGCATGGGCTTCTTGTCCATGGTTTGGCCCCTACCTTCCACCTGATGCTGCTAAGCTGGAGACCCCCATGACCCAGAAGGTACTTCATAATGGATGAATGGACAGCATTGTAGCAATGCAGGAAAAAAAACCAAATGGAAGACACACAGGATAGGTGATATCAATACAAGTTCAATGTACCTTTAGACAGACTAAATTAACTACAAATGTCCCATCTAACAGTAGTAACCAAGGATGACCCAACCGTAAATTACAACTATGCCTTCTGTTTTTGATTTCCATGGTCACTTGGATACAGAATGAAGGAAAAGATCTGCTGAGAAACAGAAACCAGTCAATAAGATGTATTCGCGAAATAAGCAATTTATATAAAAATGCTTAAAACCCTGGTTAGAAATCATTAGTTATTACACAAGAACATTGATTACTGTCATTAAGAAAAATGCATTTTAGGGGAAGCTGTAATCCAGGGATATGAAATAAAATATGCAGCTGTCACCACTCTATTGCCGTGGGCCTCTCGGAAAGCACATAAGTAATGCAGTTCAGCCTGGGCTATATTGTACTTTTTAGGGATGAAATCTGACATTTATGGCTTTTGAATGTATGCTGGGCCTCGTATGGTCTGACAATCTGTGTAGAGCTGGTTTTGAACTGCCTTGTGCTGAAAGTTGTTGGGACAGACTCCACCCCCCCATGACAATGGGATGAATTAAAGGTTTTTGATAATGGATTTATGCATTTATACTTCAATCCATAGGAGGCAGTCTTGAACAGTCTCCTTGCTAGAGCAATAATAGTATGAGATGAGATATTTATTCATGAAATAATAGGATAAGGTGGAAATATAGAAGCAGGGAAATACAAGAGGTTAATTATATACAACTATATCCCTTGCAGTCCTAATTAAACAAGAATGTCCCCTCTAAAATCTATCCTTCACACCGCTGAACCTGTGGTCCTTCTTTCCTTCTAGTCAGAACAGCTTACACTTTAGCCCCAACTTACAAACAACACTGAGTGAGTTTATGGAAATCCTCATACACCACCCCTCAGAAATACTTCCAATGTCACCACTATCAGTTTGTTCAATATCTGTGCTGCAATCACATTTCTTAGTATCAATTATGGGCTCCTGGATTACCTTGGAACTATTTTAAAAGTTTAGAAAGGCAGACAGGATACTAAAGGCCTCGCCTCACTAGTGGGAAAAAAAACCCAATGGAATCATTTCCCATTACATGCAGACATTATGTTGAACCATGAGATGTGCATTGCTCTTGTTATGGTAGTATGGTACCTGCTTTGCCAAATATGCTGTCTGTCATGGCAAAAGCAATGCTAAATATGCTTTGGAGGCAGACAGGATATAGTGTGCATTCTTCCATGGACCTTGTGGCATACATGAGCTTATTTGCAGGAAGCAATAAATAGGCATTGCTAGGGAAATGGAAGGGTTTACTTTTAGTTTTGTGGTTTTTCCTGCCTTATGAAAATGCACTCATGCAAAAAATCTTATATTTTCATAGTGGTGTCATTGGGGGTTGTGGATCAAACCGGGTGACACCATCAGTGTGAGTACAGCCTAAATGACTGTTTATAAAGTTTTTGTGCAGCATTTTGGGCTGATTTCCAAGATCAAGTCTCCGCAAGCCATTAATAGTGGGGATTACCACACTATATTAAATGCCCGGGGCCTCATGTATAAACAGCGCGTACGCACAAAAATGTTAAGTACGCCCATTTACACACTCACATCACGATGTATAAAAACTAAACTTGGCATAAAGCCACACACATTTTCACGCCAGGTCAAACCATAGCACACGGAAGATTTCGGCTTGGTTTTACAAACTGGTGGCACCCAACATCGAAGCAGTATTCCTGTTCCTGGGTGGGTTCCCTTTATTTTTTAGATTCACATCCCAGATGCGGCTTCATCAAATACGCTAACATTAACCACATATCGTTTTTTAGTTTAAGGCATCTGATTGTAATCAACCCGTAACCATATAATGGTGCACGGAATGGCCAAACTATTCCAAATACTATAGCTGATTTAGCATTGTTACTCTCAGTGCACCACTGAGTATTTTAAACCAACGTATCTGAGTGTGGAATCACAACTCTACAGCAGCTGATCAAAAAACTCTAACGTAGAGAATTCTCGGGGTTCAACATCTAGCACACGCTGCCTCAGCCATGCGCACAGTCTATTTGAACTGCACCCATTCGGAAAACGCTTCAGAGCCTTTCCTGCACGAACCTCGCAGTTCAGAAACAGTTTCATCCCAGAGCTATAAATGTACTCAATCAGTAAATCAAGTTCTCCCAGTAGAACTGTTTGTACTTATTAGTACAATTACTTCACTGTAAACTTGCATTACAGGTGTAATATTGTACAACCTAAGCCACTTATGCTTTCATATTGTATATTTTCATTGTTTTTTATTGTATTGTTATTATTATTTTTTTGTTGTTGTTATTTTACCATTTTATAGGAAAATAAGTTTATGGATATTTGCATATTGAATCTCAATAAAGGAATTCAATTCAATTAAATAAAAGAGTGCACTTATTTACACATGATGATGACTGGCTTATATTTTGATGTCGAGGAGCTATCTTCTTGGTGCTCTTGATATCATTTTTCAGATGTAATACAGTAAAGCATAGATACTAGATTATATAGATAAATGTTTAACTTCATTTAAATAATGTATACTGTTATTAAACGTGTGGACACGGTGGACAGTGGTAGCAATGAACTGGCGCCCTTTTCAGGGATTGTTCCTGCCTCGTACTGTATGCTTGCTGGGATGGCGCAACACTGGGTGGATAGATGGAGGAAATAATTAAACATGTACTGCGAAGATATTTGAAGAATCGATGTTCTAAGTTTACAGATGGCTTGACATTTATTAAAAAGCTGATTGTGTGGCGAATGCTTACTTGGAGAAAAAAAGGAAGGAAAGGAATTTGGGGTTAGTATGTCCAAAAGAGACAGTACTGCCACAATAAATTATTTCATCAAGGGTCATGCACGGCGGAGCAAACATCTTGCAGAAGGCAGGAACAATCTGAATGGGACGCCACCATTGCGCCACTGTGGCCCCATGTTTAATACATGCTTTAATTCATTTCATCATGAAAATTATATCAAGTATACATCTTAGTATTTAATTTGTTCAGAGAACTGTAATATCATGAATGTAATGTATTCTGTGTCCTGCCGGCGTAGGAGAAAGTCTGTTTAAGAAGCATGTAGTGATTCACACACATACTGTAGAGTACATATACAAACACATAAAATACAAAGCATTTAACATGCTACTTTAGCTATGATGGGATTTGAGAAACTAGTAAATTAAAAGAGTTTAAGATTAAGTTTATTACATTCTGCTTTAATGAGAAAATAAACTACATGATTAAAGTGGAGATTTCAAGATTAAAGTTGACATTTCAAGCTTTTTTCCACTGTGTCCCTATTTTTATATCTTTTCTTTGTACCCTAATAAGCTTATATATAACACTCAGACAGTGGCCTACGACTTACCTTTTTATGGCAACTTTGACATCTGACAAATTATTTTTTTATTTCGGACACTTTCTGAACTTGAACTTTCAATCAACCTCCTTTTATTCAACTACTTAAACCAACAAATAGTATGTTTTTCTTTGCCTCCACTTGGCATTCGCTAATATTCTTCTTTTTTCCCCATGCTTTTGCCGTTGTCTTTTCACAGAACGCTGAACTTAAGGGAATATTTATATTTATTTGCATATTCAAAGAGGTGTAATTCTGGGAGGAGTCTGGGAGGGGCAGCAGGAGAATACACGAGCATTACATTTCACGTAGACTGGGATTTATGTAGCGGAAGTGTGTGGAAGTTGACTTACACTCGGTTTTTTGTATCTGAATTTTTTTTGTGCATACACACATTTCGACTTTTGTCTGTATGGCATGTTTTAGTGTGAATTCTACATACGCCGTTATGCATGAGGCCCCAGGTGTTCATGCGCTGCATTGTTTAAAGAATGACCAACTCTCGGCTATGCAGCTCTATTCCTCCAGTCACCTGGGGTTTGTGGGGTTTTTAATCCGGCCTTAGTTATCATACCAGATAACACTAACTCTAGTGACGCCGCCGGATTTCTGTGTGAGGAAAATAATCAGCATGTCACTTTTTTAAAAACACAGTTTGCTTCTCCACAGGCATATGAGTTGATAATACTGGCTCTACTGGTGTGCTGTTGTTTACTTGTGTTGTGCAGTACAGCTGCAAAAATGCAGGTTAGTGCAGTAGTGGGAATGAAGTGTTAAGGCTAATAAAAAGTCATGTCTTTCCTGTTTGCATGTGTAATTAACATAAAGTCACACCCTTGAATGCATAAAAGGAGACAATTTCCATACATTGCCCTGAAAATGAAAGTGTAGTGTTGAATGGACATAGAGTAGTGTTGGATTGGAATAGATAAGACAAGCAAATTGATGATTTTTCCAAATTTTTGACAAACATTGATTTTCCCCTAACACTTTTTCTGTGTATGAGGGTCTGTGTGGTCTTTAGCAATTTGGAATATTTGGAAGCTTAGAAAAATTTCCCTAACGAAAAAGCTGTTGGAATTGGATTTTTCCATATAAATGTTGCTCCACCCAAATTTCTGTTATGTTTAATTGGTAAATGAGACTTCATCTTCTTAGGATGGCAAGTGGTCTTGTCCATCTGTGAGGACTTGTCACACTGCTTTCTGGAGTAATAGAAGAACATGCATTTAAATTCTGTGTATGCAACATTATAACTATGATTGAGACACCATTTTTGTTACACAGATGTGTAAAGTGTTATGCCTTCTCACAAATTCTTTATCTTTTCTTGTGGGTGGTTACAATATAACCTTTTTGATTTTAGAAGGTCAGTAGGTATTTAAGTTTGAAGCATTGCTTTAAATGTTTATTTGAATAAAATTAAACTGCTGCTGTTTTGTCAGAGACTTTTCATCACCTATTTAGATCTTATTTTTGCTTTGAATGAATGAGTATGCAAGTCAGCAGGATGTTAAATTGTTATAGATGTGTATAATCTTAAGGTGATGAGACCTCATGTCTGTTATAGATGAGATTCTTTGTAAGCCTGTAAAGTTTCACCTCTAGAACTGATGACACCCATTACAGACTCACATCTGTTATAGATTAAAGGTTTTGTCTGCCACTAGGATTTTTCCCACTACTATGGATCAAATTTGTCACTTGCTTTTTGGTTCTAATGTTAGTAATAGACGAAATTGCAGCACAGGTCTTGTTAAGTTAATGTGAGGCCACCTGATCACAAAGGCCGTAGAGAACTCTGCTCACCTCTGTCTGGTCGCTATGATAACCAATATTTGAATAACTATGGTACTTCAGGTAGACAGGCTACAGCGTCCTCTTACCTTCACTGCTCCACTCCTGATGACTCGCTGCAGGGTGCCAACTGACCATATTGCCTGAGCAATTAGAGTTTGAAAACGCTAAAGTGGACGGCCATGTTTCAGGGCATATAAAAATGTCCGTTAACTCCTTCAAAACAGTAGAACATTTATGTGAGGAATTTTCCAAGCCTGAATCTTAAGTTGCTACTTCATCCATCCCCTAACAATGAGGATGACAAACTGCAATCTCTGAAAAAGTGGAGCTATGAAAGTAAAACGAGCCACAAAGCAAAGGGAAACAGAATTGACACTCACAACAGTGCGAGCCTCCTACTTACATATTTCTACTTCCTTGCATTACTGTTTAGCATTTTCTCAAAGAAGATGCAGGGTTCTGTTTACCTTTGTGTTTTATTAATTATTCATTGTTTCTGTTATAACACTGAAACTAGCCTGTGGGAGATATACAGGTAAGAATTCAACTTTGTACTGTACATGTGGCAGTAAATTTGAACTTGAACACGTCTCATGCTGTTATTAAAATGATAAATGTAGAGGTATAATTTTAGCAGTATTATGATATCACTGGGACCTGTGAATAAAGATGCTAGATACCCAAGTTTCAGCTGTGCCATAAACCTGACACAAGTACTCCAACCAGCAGGCCATAAGAGCTGTGGTTTCACTCCAGACCAAATTTGGGCACTTAGGGCTACTGTGGTATCAAACACTTCATATTCAAAATATTCTTGCTCTCAGGGACTGACTCTGGATCACTGTTGCCCTAAGTCTGATATAGTAGTTCAAGGCTCGTTTCATTTTTCACAAGTCTTTTTATAAATATTTACTTTACAGGTATGGCAGATCCTGTTTTTTCAGTTAATCAAAAATTAGGTTAGCATCGGGGAAACAGTTAACTGCTAATTTGTACAGGACACATTGCAAAAATTGAGTATCAGCATCCATACAAAAGTTGATAGCTGTTTAACCAATAGGCACAAAGAAAGTGAAACTCTCATAGTGATCAATACCAATCAATGTGAGGTTTCCAACAGATCCAGTCAAGATCGGCATTTGGGGGTGGCAAGCGGGGCGACCACCCCATGCCCAGCGTCTAAGGGGGCCCCGCATTTGAGGTCCGTGTGTCCTGTTCAAGTGGATTTGTCAAGTTATATTCTCCAGCACAGATCAACCACGTCTCAAGACAGGCTTTGTGGTCTGGCGATCCTATCTATAGAAAAAGACATTCCATCCAGATTAGACTACAAAGATACCATCAACGACTTTTCCAATCGGAAGGTAAGAAAAGTGGATTTTCGTCTCTGAACCTGGAAACCGGTAAGAGATTGCATAATGATACCTTTACTTTAACTTCACACATCCTGTTGAAAAACGCTGAAACTCACATTATATTAGTAGATGATAAACGTGTCAGAATATTAATGCACAAATACATGTATCGCTAAAGATAACCGACTGACATAACATCAACGTGAGTTATGACTATGACATCCTGCATATCGAGACTCAGAGTATACTTGCAATTTGGGTACTTTTCACGAAGAGGCCCTGCTAATTTCCGCATGACATTGCATCGCATTTCGCACTTTTGTGGTATTGTCATAAATTATGAATTGCACTTTTTTAATAGATTATAGTATCTTTTATATTTTGATAAAGTCAGCGTGTTATCTTACAAAAATTTAGCTGAATACTGTAATGAGAAAAACCGGTGTATGTTAACATTATTTTTATTAAATTCACGCACAAGTTTATATAGTCCACACATACTGGTAGCAGCGTTTGGCGTCAGCCCTAGGCCCCGCACACCCCTAAGGCCACCTCTGGATCCAGCAGTTACATATTCTCCAGTCATTAAACAATATAAACTGCAGGTTTTGAAAGAAGGCTTTCCTGATTGGAACTAGTTCTCCCATAAATTAAAGGAAAGAGGCCCAAACAAACTAAAAATTGCAAACATTTATCAACCAAAAATAAAGATGACAGAAAATTCCAAGCCAACTCAAAGCATGATAATAAACCTGCTTCCCCTTCTCGACTTAACAAACAAGTCTAAAAGCTTGATGTCTCTGGTCAGGCTGACATGCCACTTATCTACTTCCTGTCTTTCGCTCTCTCTCTGTCTTTCTCCCACTCTTCTACAGTCTCACTTGGTCCCTTCAGCTATGGCCATGCAATAATTCTAAAACCCCATCCAGGCGTAACTTTGAGCCAAGCACTGGAGTCATTGTGTAAGGACAACAGGCTAAAATTCACTCTAGCTGCTTGTAAAGGGCCACGCCTCCAAGGCAACTTTCCAGTTGCCTGCTCTGTTAGATGGACATCACAGTGCCGTCCTCCAGCAGTCATCGGGTGCAGATACCTCTGGCATTTCCTCACTTTTTCCTTAGTCAGAGGTTAGGCATCTTTGCTCACTGCTGGATCATTCTGGGAAAGCATTGCGTTCTGTCACCCAGGCTGCTGTTCTCTGTTACATTGGTGCCCCTTTCAGGACACACAGTATATGCATAGCATACTGTCCTCTGTTTGGCCCTGTGCTTTCACTGTGGCATCTCTTCCTCCAATGTGGCCCTCTCCATCTCTCTCTTACCTGTAGGCTCTCTGCAATGACTTACACTGATGGTGCCCTTGTCTCAGCAGCCTTTTGCCAGCCAGCCACTCCTTTACAAGTTGCTGTGAATAATAGAACATATAGCAGCTTCACTTTTTAGTACATTTTCTTTATTTAATTAGTCATTTATTTATTTTATGTACTGTTTATCTACAATCAATTTGATTTATGTTTGCAGGGGCTTTAGATTCCATTAATTTCACAGAACAGTTGAGAGAAATGAAAAGCTATTTCTCTTTTCTTTCCACTATGATATTTCTTATTAGCTTTTATTACCCTACTTTCCATTTAAAATATTATATCTCATGTTTAAAATCATATTCTTGTGTCCCTTTGAGTCCTAGAGTTCCCTACTATTGGCATTACAGATTTTAAACTACAGACAGCACTTGATAGCACTGTTGATTCACTGCTCCAGGGGTCTGCGTTCAGAGTCTGGCTTGGTCACTCTGTCTGGAGTTTGCATAGTCTCTCTGTCTGCATTTGTTTTCTTCTGGAATGCCAGTTTACATCTCAAATGTGTGCTGGTTATGGTTTTGTGTCACTCTGGTCAGAGCGAGTGGAGACCTGCTTAGGATAGGTTACTGTCATGTACCTGATGCTGGTAATATAGGCTCTTCTTTCCTGTGATACAAACATTATAATAAAATAGGTATGTAAAATTTTCTAAAAAATATGTTTTCTAAAAAAATGTGAAATTTAAATGTATCAACTGGTAAATGATTGTTAGAGCTTAAATGGATAGATGGGTTTCCAACAGAGAGCAAATCACACTGTAAGTCACATTTGCATTTCTTAATTTATTGCTATCAAGGATGAAGTGCGGAGACTAGATTTAACCAAAAAAAAAAATCAAAGGGAAAAAATGAAATTTCTGAATTTTACTGTGAATAGCTTCCTGATTGCTGACTCTGCAATGACTTTCATTCACTGAAATCTTGCAGGTGCCTATTTGTATTGAAATATGAAAGTGTCACAGAGTATCTGTTAATGGCTTGAAACGCATAAAAAAAAACCATAAACATGCTTGGTGGCTGCTGCTGATGAAATTGCTCACTGTCTCACTAAAGGTTTTCATTAAAAAAAGTGTCCCCATGTCAAGAACACGAGATGTGCACATCTCACTTATGAAGCACAGCAGATTTTTTATTAAGTAAGCCTCTGTGCCGAGAGTCACGTTTATGCATTAAAACGTATTCAGGGATCGCGCAATTACTAACAGAATGAACCTTCATTAATATTCAAGCACTCGTGCCTGCAATGCACTTAACCATTGACACAAATGAAAAATTAGTTTTCTCTCTCTAAAACTGGTTTAATCAGTAAAATTAACTGTAACAAATAAAGCTAATTTGAGAGGAACCCTGATGCCAACTTTAAATCCTTATAATGCTCTTTAAAAAGTTATTAATGTGATTTCTGAGCAAAGTCACTACTAAAAGTTATTCTGAATGTCCGCCAGCATTGGGGAGGTATAGACAAGTAAAAAGGCCGGCATTTATCTAAATGGTTGACACTGCTGCCTCATAGTTTCAGAGTTCCAAGTTTAAATCCTGCCATGGCCACCATCCTTGTAGACACTGCATGTTCTCCCTTTCTATGTGTAGAATTAGGTAGGCGTTAGATAAATTGGTATGCAGGAGTGCTGAGTATTGCCTGAATAGATCCTGGTTAGACTTGGATGAAAAAAAAAACAGAAAATTTAAACTAAACTATATAGGAGGAACATTTGTGTGAATATAAGCCTGTTGGGGTGTGTGTACGTGCATGTGCTTAAGGTCAAGTGTCTACATGCGTCTGCATCTGCGACCCTGTGACAGCAGCTGACAAAGCTCCAAGCAGGCTTAAAGGCTGATTGAGGCTAATAGTATTATGAAGGAGCTGGATTTAGAACAGATGTGAAAATTAAACATTGTAAGGGATGGTCCAGTTTAACCCTATTGTCCTCAAACTCAGCTTCACCAGAGCACAATTACTGTAGCAGCTTACTATACATTTACAGTACCTACAAAATGCTTTCACAACACAAAACGAGAATTTTATAAAATGGATTAGTCCAAAGATATGTCATCTAAATTAATCTAAAGTGTTTCCTTTAAAGTTTGCTTCCCGCATTGCACCCAGTGTTGCTCCAGGTAAACTCTATAATGGATAAAACAGATTCAATTAGTAAAGGAGGATGCAGTTAGGTTTTTTTTTTTTTTACTTTTTAGAATATGCCATAATAGCAATTGCGCTGATACATCTATCAATGAAGCATAAGTTATTGTGCCGTATAAAAAAAAAAAATCCAATATGATTGAAATATCTTTTTTACCTAACAGGAATACATAAATAATTATCTGTCATTGTTATTCCATCTTGCTAGGTAATGGCTTTTTGCCCAAAGTCACACCGCTGTGTGATCGACTATAATTATAATTTGCATTAAAATGACATCCTGTCCAGGGCTGCTTCCCATCTATGCCAAGGCACTGTTTAGGGAACGGATACGGAGGTGGTGCACTGCTACAAGTACCTGGGGATCCACTTCAGTGAGAGACTGGACTGGTCTCATAACACAGAAGAATTATATTTTAAAGGGTAGAGCAGACAATTTTTTTAGAGGTGACTGTGGTCTTTTAATGTGTTAGTGACATCCTTTACATGTTCTACAACTCTGTGAGAGCCAGTGTGCTGTGCTAGATGGATAACCTCACATTGAGAGAAGCCCTCCAAAGTAACAAACTGATTAAGAGGACAGACTCATTTTTGGGACACACCTTCAACCCACTAGAGGTAAGGAGCAGATGAAAGTGCCGTTCATTTTCTGTCTTTGACACACTAGGTGAGCCACCCCTTCATTACCAGAGAACATGTACTATGCCTGGGGCCCGTTATCAGAGGACTGGTCGGGAGGAAGGGTGTTGGGAGTTCTTACACCTCCATGGATTCAGGTGCTCTGTTGTTTAGCCAATTAGCTTGCACATTTTTGTTGCTTGTTTTACTTGACCTGAGTCAGATACTGTAACTCCGCTTACGACCCTATTCTTAACCATAGCATAACCAGGCATATCATGTAACATTATTGACGTATAATTCAAAGCAACAAGCTCCTCAAAAGCTCTGGATGTCTGCAGCTAGACTCTATTGGGGTTATTGCTGTTTATTGTCAAATTAACATCATTTACCTGCTCTGGTAATTTTCCATTAACTAGTATAGCCATAGCTTCAAGTCAACACAAGTTAGCAGCACAGAATATAAAAAAGAAAAAACATGGAGCAGCAGCTTGTGCTGTATTTGTAGGTGTCAGTCATCGTCCAACCCGCTATATCCTAATGGGGTCATGGGGGTCTGCTGGAGCCAATCCCAGCCAGCACAGGGTGCAAGGCAGGAACAAATCCCGGGCAGGGCACACACACTGAACAATTTTAGGATCACCAATGCACCTAACATGCATGTCTTTGGACTGTGGGAGGAAACTGGAGCACCCAGAGGAAACCCACACGGACATGGGGAGAAGATGCAAGGGGATGCAGGGACGACTCAGGAAGCGAACCCAGGTCCCCTTACTGCGAGGCAGCAGCGCTACCACTGCGCCACTGTGCTGCCCCTTATTTGTAGGTGTGTTTAAAAATTTAAAGTTGTTTAACTTCCAGTAAGTCAGCTAACATTAAATCAATTGCCAATACACTAAAGCTAGTGGTTTAATGGAGTAAGAATGGTGTAACATTATGTGTAATAGTTTTGATATCAATTGTTTAAGAGATATTTTCTGAAGTTACAGTACCCAGCTGACACATGACTAAGGATTATTTATTACGACATAGAGACCTCAAGACCCATACACATTGTTAAAGGCTGCTAATGTTAGTCAACATATGAAGTGCTCTGAGTGTTGTTGCATTGAGGACATGTTTGTCACTTTCACCAACACACAGGCTCTCTAGCTTACTATCAAGTTATGGATGAATTGTGGAAAAGCGCCAAGCAAGCTAACTTCGACGTACAAAAAAAAATTACCTCAGATTAACTTCAATTGTTGTTTTTTTTTATTGCTAGCTAACATTAATGTGTCATTGCTATATATATGCTGTCACTGGAAGGACAAAATGAAGTTTAGATAAATTTATAAGTCTAGGTGATACATTCATAAGTTCATTTTTTAAATATCTAAATGTTCAACTTTACTTTGACCTTGTATTTACTGCATTAAGTAGGTTTATTAATCACATTCAGTTGTAGTATTAGTAGCTTTTATTTTATTATTATTAGTAGTAGTAGTATCTTATACTGTATATTAGTAATAGTTGTTGTCTTTTATATTATTATCTTTATTATCATTAGTAGTAGTAATAGTAGCATTTTTTTATCATTAGTACCAGTAATAGTATTTGTAGTAGTAGTAGTAGTAGAATTACAATTGTATTTGTTGTTGTTATATCACATCACAAGTGATATTTTTGGCTATAGCAAATAACAAAAAGGGTAATAGAACATTAACACCCTGTACCATTATTATCATTATTATAACTAATTAGGCCTTCATTTATAAAGGAAACAAGTCAATTGATTTATCATTGCCACTGAATACCATTGAAGTCCAAAGCTATGGGTTCCCCTCTGGATTTCAGCAAACCACCCAGTTTTTCAAAACTTAAGCTCATCAAGATATACGTAATTGGGGTCATCCATATCACAACAAATGAGCAGCTTGGCTATCATTAGGTTCAACTCAGACCTGGCACAGAAGAGGCCATATGGTGACCAAATAGTTGACTTTGCCTTCAGAATATGTACATGTGTGCTGTTGTGATATGTAACCAAGAGACAGTAGAAACACCTAATCATTTTCTTTCAAGTTTTGATTATTTTTAAAAAGTATTTATATTTTACATTAACAGTTAAGTTTCTGATGTGTGATTCTTTGTATATTTATTTATATATTTATTGTTCACATTAAAGCTGTTATAAGAAATGATAATGTAGTAGATACTGGGGGCATATAGGGGACACCAAGAAGATTCCACTCAGGGCCTTAGTTTGGTTAGAGGTGGCACTGCACACAAGCATCAAGTACTTTCATCTGATGAATTATTCAGCAGAAGTGTGTAAAGAAATGATACTGAATCAACTTTATTTCAACAGCAATACGGCTGTGTAATGCCTCACTGCCACTGTAACTGCTCTTTTTATTTTTGGCCAAGTCAGACATTTTCTTTTTTTTTTTTTTTTTTAGTAATTCTGGTGTGTGTTGTATAAATATCTATCTATCTATCTATCTATCTATCTATCTATCTATCTATCTATCTATCTATCTATCTATCTATCTATCTATCTTTATTTATTTATTTATTTATTTATTTATTTCATATAAAAAGGTACATTTTCCCCTTGGGACAAATAAAATGTTAATCTATTTATCTAGCCATCTGTGCCCACCCCAAGCTGTGTTAGGACACCATAGAATTCAATGGCTCACCCTTATAAGAACAAATAAGCACATTCCACAAAATTTCCTAATATGTTTACATCTGAGTGGTGTGTGGATCAAATTGGCTTCTGCCTCTTAACCAGAAATGAATATGATGACCCCTGCTTTATTAGTCTTTGTGTCTAATAGACACTCTAAAGTGCACTGAAATGCAGTCATGTATCTACTGAAGTCTAGATAAACAGGAGAGGAATATTCCGGCAGTCGACCCAACTTTTTGTTCTTGCACAGCTATCATTGAACAACGCATTTGTTTCAAAGGTTTTGCTTTGGTAATTATGATGAACAGCTTTGAGGAAAACAAAAATGTAATTTCAGATTGACTATATCACATAGAAATTTGGAGAAACATGACATTAACTTTTATTGAATTTAGCATGCTTAATTGCTTAATGATGCTGACACATTGCTTTAGTTCAATAGAGCTACAGATGTTTTGTGGCTGATTTTTGTTTGTACTTGACATCTGATGCTTCTCGTTTCAGTATCCAACAATAGTTGACCAACACTGAGGGATTCCACTTGCCCTGATATGCTTTGCTCCCAAACATTCTGTTAATAGTCAGCTATGTTATCCTTGTTGCCTCAGATGGTGATCTCTCACACTCACTGGAGCAGGTCACAGCTAAGTGTGAATAAGAATTAGCCCCTTCAAACGTGACATAATGGTCGCCTCTTGGAAAAGAGTGGCATGTTTCCAGCAGATAATGGATGAACAGCTGTCCCACATGAATGAGTACAAGTAATTTTGGGGTCTTGTTAACAAGTGAAAATCAAGGTGCAGGGGCAGTAGTTTGGTGACAGTTATTCTAGACTGTGGGATTGATTAAGGAGCTACGTCTTCAGATGAAGCTGGTAAGTCTATATTCCTGTCTTTACCTATTGTGACAAGCTATTAACAGTGACTGAAAGAATGAGATCAGAAGTACAAGTGGCCAAAATAAAGCTTCTGTGTAGGGTTGCTGGCCTCGCACTCCATGCCAGGGTGAGAAGCCCAGTAATACAGGAGGACCATGGAGTAGAACCGATGCTTCTTTAGATTATGAGAAGGCAGTTGAGTTACTTTGAAAATGTAGTTATGATGCAACTAACCCACCTCCAATAGGTGGTTTACAAGTCACAGTTCATTGGGAGAAGACCCAGGACACAGTGAAGAAATTATATCTGTCGACTGCTTCAGGATCATTTGGGAATTCATCTGAGTATCATCATCAGTGCAGCTTCCTCATCAGAATAAGAGGAGTGAAATGTTGTTTAAGCCTCTATTTGCAAACATTGAATGCATTGTACAGCATGTATTTAAGGGTAGTTAGAGAATTCAATGAAAACCGCCCATCCTTCCTAGTGTAAGGTTGGGTTGCATCAGGGTTCAATCCAGGGGATTGATGTGGAGCTAGTCCACCACAGGGCAACTCAATAATGATAACATCTTTAGAGAAAAATCAACATCTGCCAGTATACTTAATGCTGATTAGGTAAATGTAAAACCTTATAATCTATGCTAATAAGGAAAATCCATAAGAAATTAACATCTTTATTGGTTAATCACTTACATATAGTCCACCATATAAATCATAGCTGATAAATTTTGTGTAAACAATGGAATAACACAGCATCCCCAATCCCCCTACCATTCATTCATCCATTTATTTTACAACCCACATATCAAATTCATGGGTCATGAAAAGCTGGTGGTGATCCCAGCCGCTTTGGGCAGGTTACTAATCTATTATAGAGCACACTAACGTTGGCCTACCTTAACATAACATTCATCTGCCTGTGCTTTGTGTAGTGTACACCTTCATGTAAATATTGACGGTAGAGAGAACATTTAGCAATCCAGTGCAGTGTTATTATAAGTTTCAAATTGGAGCAACTGCCCACTCTGAATTTGCTCTAAAGGGTGTGTGTGGGGTGAGTGGTCTTGTAATGAACTTGCATCCCATCCAGGTTTCTGCTTTGCTCCCAGTGATGCCAGGTGTGATACAAACACTCCCATTACTCTGCACTGGATTTATCAGGCCTGAGAATGTTGTTTTATCAAGAGAATTACACTTTTGTTGGGTTGAAATGTTCCCTCTTGTTTCTTGTTAATGTTCTTGTTAAGGTGTGTTCCCTTTGCAGTGCTATTTTACAAGAAATATTCTGAAAGAAATAGGATCAAGCTAAGAGACAAACACAATTTGTGTGTAACATTTAATGAGAAATACTTTTTTCTTTGGCTTGTCCACAGGGACCTATTTTTAAATCCCTGCCTAATCAATAGCAGTGTAGAGTAAGGTTATTAGTCCTAAACTGGCCTCATGTAAATATTGGCAGCTATGTGTTTCAGTCTACTCTCTGAAAGTCTAGTACTTGACAGAATAAAACTCCAGCCCTCTCCAACCTTGGAATGTGAAATTCAGGTTAAAAACGCAACTGGATAGATGGATCTAAATTAAAAAGTGAAAAGTAAAAGTTATAGGACTAATTGATCAGGCTGAAAGCAAGTGTTGGTGATTACTATTGGCTCAAACTAAATATGTGTGGTTCAGGTTGAAAAAGTGTGGGATGGAAAGTATACAAGATGACAGGAAATAATCTTGCACAATTTTTGCTTTCCTTGCTTTTAGAAAACGGAACCATCCTGTACTCCTCTTGTGATTAGACATTTCGATCATCAGGCTATCATGAGGCACCATTCATTTTGCACCATTTAACTCATAAAACAGAATATCCACATTTGTTTAAAGTTCATTCGTTGGCAATTTATGTTGATTGAATGTTTCTAGGCAGAGCTGTAATTTATAGAAACCTCAGGATAAGTTTGCATATATTTTTGAAGGGCTTTATCGTGACAGATTGGTTTTGTTGGCATCCTCCTAATTTGTTATTCTGTGGATGCTTTACATGTTTTTCAATGCAATTACTACACGTTTATAGAGCTGATTAAATTAAAGTGTTTGCGCTGACCTTCACCACTCACTACTGGCTCACGGCTTTGTGCTTAATGCAGTGTAACTAACAAGGTTTAACCAGCTAAAGGAATTTTTCAGAGAGTTCAACCAGTCCAAATAAAGGTAGCTTAACCATTTAGACAGAGCACTGTGTGGGGGGGATCATATTTGAGACTACTTCTAAGCACAAAGTAATGGCTGGCCTCTTTTGGTGGAGGTGTCCTTAAAATTAGGAACATCCAAATCTGTAACTGGTTTTTGTTGCTTCTTTGGTGATTGAACCCTAAAACTAAGCCATTAAAACTTTAAGATCATTTCCATTTTGAACCCTGCTTTTAACTCTCTGACTGCATACAGTGAGGTAATAGTGCTTTACCTTTGCAGGGGGTCTGAGCCGTCATCCTTACCATTTGGTGTTGCTCACTCAAAGGACCGACTCGAGGGTATATGGCACCCTTGGGCAGTGGTAGGTGGATGTTCCCCCTTTGAGATCAGAGCCTCTTCATATTTGTATACTGTACGACTTAAAAGAGCAGGTCCCCCTATGAGATTGAAGCATGTTCCTATTTGTATTTTACACCACCCTTGTAGATCTGAGCACATTCATATTTGTAAATGAAAATGAAGAATGGGGTGGAGATTCCTCCATGGAGATCGGAGCGCACTGATAATTTATACATGACTTTAATGGGGGAGCGTCTTCCTCTGAGATCAGAGCCCTTTCCTTTTTGTAAATAAAATCCATTCTGGAGATTGGAGTGTGTTTGTTTTTGTAAATAATATCAAAGAGTGGAATCCACTCGGAGATAGGAAGATCAGACCATGTTCATATTTCAAAAGGAAATTAAAGACCAGAGGTGGGGCAGTGGGGATGGGAGAGGGGCACATTCATGTTACTACTCAGCCTTAGACTACAGCCGGCACCCAGAAGAGGAGGATATTAGGTTATCATCCTGCCTTGCTGTGTGCTCTTCATGTTTTCATTTGGGTAAGTGTTTCAGTCTCTCATAGCCAAGGCTAAATCAAAACTATGGACTGGTCTACACTGAATTCAACTGCCGTGCTCACCTGGCAGGCATGTGTGTTACAGAAATAGGCAGCCCTTCAGAGGCCTTGTGTTTGCAAGCTTCAGGATACACATGTACTGTGCATTTACGTGGAGGCAGTAGGTAAAGTGGTGAATAAAACTTCAATCAGCTTAGGTTATTGGTTTCTGTCATAGCTCAGCCATAGGTTTCAGCTGAATTTTTTTACATATTGTTTGCACTTATTTTTGATTTTATATTTGTTTCCATTTTTATGTCATATGCTTTCATTATTATTTAGTATATTGACAATTTTGATCTTATTGACAGTTATGAATAATGCTAGTTTTATTGAGTTATGAAAGATGTTAGTTTCATTGAGCCTTGTCCTTCTAATTGTGTTACTTGCCCTTATTTGTAGGGCTTGTACAGGTAGTAGGCCTGCCATTTGAGTTTAGGGCCAGGCAACCTAGATTGGTAAAGCCTACTCTTTTGAGGTCAGCCATGAGGGTTATACAAGTCTATCTTTTGTTTTTTGCAATCTATAACCTTTTGAGAGTCCCTATGTCAGGATTCATAACAGTTTCTGACAGCACAGACAGGATAGATAGATAGTCATTAGGCCAACTTGAGTCACGAATAAAAGTCAAGATGCAAAGCTATGTTGCTGCCAAACTGAACCTTATTTTTCTTGTTGTTTTCTAACTTTTTTCTGTTTTCCATCTTTTACAATTTGAATTTTAACATTTCAAAATTTGCATGTGAGATGATGCATGCCATTGTCTGCTACATCAACATTGCTATCAGTTTGCAATGGTAGCTGCTGGTGACAACAGCATAATGGTGCCCATTACACAATACAAGAAGAATGTTAAAAAATGATCATTAAAAAATGGCAAACAAATCCAGAAGTTAAATACAATAAATCAAGTTCTCTCAAAACTTGTAACGGTGAATTACAACTAATAACAGCAATATCAATGCAGAAAAAATAATGAATCCGATTTTAACAAAGTTAATGAGTGAGGAGAAGTCAAATGTCAGTTCACACCAAAGCAGTTTTGAAGCAGAGCAGGGGAACAGTCAGCAGTAGTGAAGAAAAAACAAAGAAGTTTTGATCCTAATAAAATTTCATGAAACGTACAGTAAAATTAGTTTGGAAGGCAAATTCATAATTGCATAATTGGGGGGTTTAAAGGCTTTTAGGGTTGGAAAACAAGGATTATTGCTCCCTAAAGCCTTGTTCTTTACCATACCTGTGAAATGCACTACACTAAAATGAAATTTATTAATGCCACTCATTCATTTCACCACAGAGGAGTGCATTGATTTTCTTAAAAATGTGACCTGCTGCATACTTTCTACACAAAAACACCCCAAAACTCCTTATTGTGCACATTACTGTTTTTTTAATCGAAAATTCGCTACACAGGAAGCTGCTGTTACCTAGCAACTGACATTTCCTGTTTCTTGATGCCTGCAGAAGAAGTTGATGACATGTAATCTGGAACCATCATGGTTCCTTGTGTTTTTTTTCTGTCTCCGTTCCATCCTTAGCATTACAATCACCACGATTGCCAGCACATTTGGCCAAGCGGGGATCATACTGCCAGAACAACAGCAACACCCACATGAGTGCTAAACAAAATGTCTACATTTAACAGGAAATGTTTTTAGTGACTTTTTTTCCATTATTTAACTATTAAATGACAGGTAGATGTATGCAGAATTAACGTATGTAAACACTTCGAAAACGGTACAAAATGGCTTCCTTCTTTTGTCAATGGCATAGATTTCGCTGGAAGCAAAATTCCATTTGTTTTGCAAATATTTGTGTATTTCTATGCAAATTAAGTTTTGCATGAATCACTTTGGTCATCACTAGTGAACAGAATTCGGTGTCATCCTTTCATATACTAACTGTGCAAAGTTACACACTGTTGATCATGTCTGGAAGCATTGAGTAGCACTGTTTAGCCTTTCTAGGTGAACCAGACAGTGTGATCTCTGTTTGTTCACAAAGGGACAGAATTAATAATACAACCAATGTAATTACCAGGACAAAAAACACCAAAGAATAGCTAGAAACATAAAATGTCAACATTAATCTTGCCTGCTTAATGTGTTTTGGACTTTTTAATTCCATTTTGACAACCTCATCCATTTTGAATGTTCTGGCTGCAATCTGTGCTTGACTTTATGGATAGGCTGGACTGTGTTCTGGCCTGCTACTGTGGTTCTTGATCATGCGTGTTCAATTTATCAACCTCATTATATCTCTATGTGACCCAGATTTTGTCTCTTATTACTGAATGTATATTTAAACCACCTCCACCTCTACGAATCAGTGATCATTTCATACTTGATAACTCCACACCATCGTTCTATGCCAGCCCATTCAATAAACAGCAAATGACAGGATGAGTTCTGTTGCTTCAGAAGAGGTCTGCTCTACCTTGTGCACTTTGAGCTACACTTTTTTGTATGAAAATGTGCTATATAAATAAATGTTGTTGTTGTTGTGTGTGACTTAAAGAATATGGGTCCCTATTTTTCTATGCACTCTTGAACCCTTCAAACTCGAGTCATCTTCTTTAATCCAAGAGGCAATCATGCACATATCATAGTTATTTGGGTACAGCTTAACTGCCGAAAAAGACAAGCCAAAAGAGTGCAGCACGGCATGCTGCTTTCTAAAGTAGAGCTGGCAGCACAAACCTAGGATACAGACTTGGACAAACGCCATAGTAGACAGTTAAAACCGAAGTACAAGACAGAATTCAAAACACAACAAGGCAAGCACACAGATCAATAAAAAGTATCAAAAGTGCTAGACATGGCAGACTATAAATAAGAAAAAGGTCAAGATCAGCCAAAACATTTAATAAAAAATAAAAAAGAGTAAGGGAAAATAAGTACAATGCTAGAGCAAAGACCTCTAGTTAAGCATCCTCTGTTATTTGCCTGGCTTGCCATCAATTAATACTGCACTTCAGACACTGATAGGAGGAGGCAGGTGCAAATGGGGGCTAAAAGGAGATCAGAGCAGAAGCCACTTCTGACATAACTGTACTCAAGTCCAGTACCTGTAAGAAGTGTAGGGTGATCAATACGTCTTCACTTCATACTGAAAAGCTTTCTGAAGGAACTTTATAACATTAGCATAGTGCCGAAGCTCTATGAGGTTTTTATCATAAGTGTCATGATTTAGTAGAAAATGTTAATGTTTACTTGGCCTTATATTTATTACTTTAGAATTTTGTTTGGCATGATGCTGGTGGCACCGTGGTAGCGCTGCTGCCTCGCAGTAAGGATACCTGGGTTCGCTTCCTGGGTACTCCTTGCATGGAGTTTGCATGTTCTCCCTGTGTCTACTCCGGTTTCCTTCCACAGTCCAAAGATATTCAGGTCAGGTGCATTGACGATCCTAAATTGTCCCTAGTGTGTGCGTGTGCCCTGCAGTGGGCTGGCACCCTGCCCGGGGTTTGTTCCTGCCTTGTGCCCTGTGTTGGCTGGGATTGACTCCAACAGACCCCTGTGATCCTGTGTTAGGATATAGCGGGTTGAATACTGACTGATGCTGCTGTTCTGGCAAACAATTGAGACTTCAACATTTTATAAAGATCTGGAGATAGAACTCAAAAGTCAAAAAGCATGTAAATGTCACAAAACCACGGAGGCAACACAAATCACACACATAGCAAACACATTAATCAAACGACAGAAAGTCTGTTATGCTAAGGATCTTTGAAACATGCTGAACCTTGCTAGGAAGTTGTGTAAATGAAACCCAATCTTGGACATGAGTAATCTCATGGTGTCAGTATATAAATCATTGCATTAATGACTTAATGACATACAACTACAGAGACACAACACCAACAAGAGGTGATAGAGCAACAATATGGTGCCAGAAACCAAAATGATCTCATGGAGATATTCAGAAAATATTACATGAAGTAAGATAAAACACCTTCAAAGCTAAACATAAAATACAAATGAGAATTCCATGAGATTTTTGACATTAAAAAACTTACAGATGGTAAAAGGGAAATCAAAGAAAAATGTAAGCAGTCCAAGGAAAAATCAACAATGATTAACAAATAGTAACAATGCCACATTTCTGTAGAGAGCGCATCTTATGTGCATGTGACATCATGCAGTATGGCAACATGAGATTGATGGCCATCTTATGTATTGATGAGCAATGGTTTGTATTGTCTGAACTTTGTTTCATTGTTTTTTTTTGCCTTGTGGGTTTAACTGTTATTTGTTTGGACTCTGAATTTTTCTGATTTCTATTGCTACCCTGCTCTTCTTGATTTGCCCATAAATCACCTCTGCCACACTGTAGAAACTACACTTACATTTTAAATCTATTTTAATGAATTGTTGTATCCGTTTCAACAATAGTGACAATTTCTTATTGTTGTTTTAAATATTTTGCTAGCTGTTTCTTTGTAATGTTTAATTGTTAAAAAACATGTTTTGCATATTATACAAAATGCACTATACAGCCAAGTGCCATTGAAATTAAACCAAGGCAATAACTCTCTTGTTTAATTCAAAAAGCTGTCATAAAAGATATCATCTGATGGACATTTAAATGCATATTCAAGGTTTATACAATGTCTTGTGCTTTTACATATTTTAATTATTTCTAAAAAATTGTAAAGTGTTTATTTAACTCGAAAAGCACTATGTGTGCTGACAGACATGAAGTAGGCTTGCAAATGTAGGGGCTACATATACAGTATATTCAGCAGCACACCTAGTCATAATACAGCAGCAGTTTGTCTTTTTGCCTTTTTATTTACACAACATACAAGAAAAGAAGGCATAATTGCTAGGTAAGAACCACCAGTCACATTTCATATTCTGAGGTGCGTGTTGGCTTGTACTGTTAATCACAAATTAGCCATGTCTGTCATATTCCAAGGTAACAATGAAAAGGTTCATTCTAAATTAAAGACACGCGGCTTGTTAACGGCTGTGGCCAATTACAGAGAAAGAGCCCGCAGTCTGCATCCTAGAGCAAGAAGGTCAGGATTTGATTGTTTCTAAGTCACCTCATTACTCCGTTGATCAAGTTATACAGTAGGCTGTTTAAATGCAATTTAAGTGAAACAATAACGAATGTAGAAAAACCATTGCAGTAGTTTTCACACAAAATGGATTAGTTGCAATGTGCCATCACAAAAATCCTACTTCACCACATGTAAATATATACATGTGTGTAGGTCTGTTACCACTGGTCTGTTATTCTGCACCTCTCTATCTCCGAATGGATACAGATGTGACAAATATTAAAATATTTCACCATTTATTCTCTGTCCAAGTGTGCAATGCCATGTATATATAAAAGCATGGAACAGAATAGAAATATATATATATATATATATATATATATACTAATAAAAGGCAAAGCCCTCACTCACTCACTCACTCACTCACTGACTCATCACTAATTCTCCAACTTCCCGTGTGGGTGGAAGGCTGAAATTTGGCAGGTTCATTCCTTACAGCTTCCTTACAAAAGTTGGGCAGGTTTTATATCGAAATTCTACGCGTAATGGTCATAACTGGAAGCTGTTTTCTCCATTTACTGTAATGGAGATGAGCTTGAACGCCGGGGCGGAGTTTCGTGTGACATCATCACGCCTCCCACGTAATCACGCAGTACATAGAAAACCAGGAAGACCTCCAAAAGCGCTGAAGAAAACATGCATTATATAATTGAGAAGGCAGCGAAACAATAAGAAGCGGCGAGTGACATATACAACCATATTCATGAGTTCTGCTACTTGAAACAAAGCACGATGTAAACCTACACTTTAAATTAAGTTCATAGACAGGCTGCGCTGGCGTTTGTAATTTAGTGCCTGCCCATATAAGGCCGTCCGTCAGCGGCAATCCAATAGCAAACTCCCACTAAATATTCACGGGTGAAGGACTGTGCTTATGGAGAGGAAGATGAGATGGTCAGGGTGGTGTTTGACACAAACTCAGCGAAACTGCGAGAGAAAGTTTTAAGTGCCAGGACTAAGGTAACATTAAATACAGCCATGGACATAGCACAGATGGCACCAGCACAGCTGGGAACCTTCATGCATGTACACCGAGCGGCTCACGTGAACTGACGCAGTGCACAGATAAAAGCAACAGTTCCAAAGAGCTGAACAAAACCGAATTACACAATTGAAAAGGCAGCAAAAAATATGAAGCGTCTGATAAGCATATTCATAAATCCAGCTACTGCGGAAACAAAGCACACGGTGGAAAAAGTCAATGTCCCGCTAAAGGAAGACAGTGTAAAAAAACCGTGCATGCAGTGTGTCAGGTCTCAGATAAAGAAGAAGACGAGCTGTTTATTGATGCAGTAAGAAACGAATCGATGAATGAAACCTGTCATCTTTACAACGATTGACAAACACGGAATGTAACTTGAACACAACACATCCTACAAATACGAACCTGATTGAAAGAAATAATGATAATCAAATCCTTGATGACAGCAACACTCAGTAACACTCACAAAACAAATACTGTATATTGACAGTCATGTTACGCTATTTTTAAAATGTTCCCTTTTCTTTTCTAGCTTTTTTAACACACTACTTCTCCGCTGCGATACGCGGGTATATATATATATGTATATATATATCCCGATCTACATACTCGAATAATGGATACTTTATTCGCCATCAATGATTGTTTTGGTAAAGCCATACTCAGTGTATTCATTAGATGAACGGTAAAAAGTAAGAGCGAGGGGAGGATGACTTATTGAGGCATGCAGGCTGTAGTGCGCGTCAACTCTATCTGAATTGCGCGATCACATTTGAAAAATATATCTTTTCAAGTTCTATTTAGTCCATATGTGTCAAACTCAAGGGCCACGGGCCACATCCGCCCGCGTGTAATTATATCCGCCCCGAGATCATTTTATATACTGTATTATTGTTAATAATGGCCCAGGTATATGAAGCGCTGGTAACACAATAAACTACAGATCCCATAATGCAGCGCTTCAGCTGCCTTGCCAACACTTACGCGTTAATCAAGTCTAGCTTATGATGCTGCAAGTTATTGCGAAGCTAGCTCACACGATGCTGAGAGAAAAGTTGATTCTGAAAATAGAGCCTTTAAAACCGATGGGAGGCTGAGTATATGTTTACTGAACCCGTGTGTCTCATTTGTGGAGCTAATGTGGCTGTAATTACAGAATTTAATCTAAGACGGCACTATGAGACAAAACATCAGGGTAACCTGAATGCAATGCAGAAGATACAGAAAGCAGAAGAATTAAATAAGAATCTGACACTTCAGCGGACGTTTTACCGTGCACAATCACAAAGTGATTTCAAGTGAAGCTGCTTTTATGGGAGACACAAATGCACCAGTGCAATTTGCCCCACTTTCCCTGTTGCCAAGTAATGTTAAACCAAGTCGTCACTACGGTGTTCCCAAATACGCACTTTGCTGATAAACTGAGCGCACTGAGTTTGCACGGCGCTTTGGTGACTTTGAAGAACAAAAAAAGTCCGTCTACATGCGGCTCGAACCTTGTGCATGTTTGGTAGCACATATCTGTGTGAGAAGCTCTTCTCAGTGATAAAGACTAACAAAACAGCACACAGGAGTCGCCTCACTGATGAGCACCTGCAATCCATCCTGAGAATCTCCACAACACAGAACCTCACACCAAACAGAAACGAACCTGTGCCAAAAAGATGCCAGGCGTCCAGCTCTAAAATGACATATGAGCAAAGACAACTGAATGATTTGATTTGTTATTGCTGAAAGGAACACATTTTATTTATATTTCCAGGTTTTGTTATGCAGCATGTTCATATTTGAATTTGTATAATTTTGACAGGATATATTTTTATGGAGAGCAAAATCTTTTGGGATATTTAAAATCTAAGTTTATTTTTATATAAAATTACATAAGAGTAAAGAAATTTGAATGTTTGTTCTTTTAACGTTTACTTTATTTCTAACTTGTATAATTTTGACAGGATATATTTTTATGGAGAGCAAAATATTATAAGTTGTTTAAGGTTTGAGTTGATTTATTCAGGAATAATATTCCTGTCTGTTTTACCATTCCTACCAAAGATATTTCTGTCGACTAAATAAAAATTCCTTCTATTTAAAATTTAAATAGAACTTGAACAAATACGATAGTTCATAATATCCACGCAGACTTGCACGTAAGAGCGGAGTTATCCGTTTTAACAAGCAGCGTATTGCACTGATCTGAAATAGCTGTGTGTGTATATATGTAGATATGTATGTATATGTATATATATGTTTATATATGTGTGTGTGTATGTATATATATATATGTATTTGTGTGTATATATGTGTGTGTATGTGTGTATGTATATGTATGTGTATATATGTAGATATATATATATATATATATATATATATATATATATATATACAGTGGTGTGAAAAACTATTTGCCCCTTCCTGATTTCTTATTCTTTTGCATGTTTGTCACACAAAATGTTTCTGATCATCAAACACATTTAACCATTAGTCAAATATAACACAAGTAAACACAAAATGCAGTTTTTAAATGATGGTTTTATTATTTAGGGAGAAAAAACCAAACCTACATGGCCCTGTGTGAAAAGTAATTGCCCCTTGTTAAAAAATAACCTAACTGTGGTGTATCACACCTGAGTTCAATTTCCGTAGCCACCCCAGGCCTGATTACTGCCACACCTGTTTCAATCAAGAAATCACTTAAATAGGAGCTGCCTGACACAGAGAAGTAGACCAAAAGCACCTCAAAAGCTAGACATCATGCCAAGATCCAAAGAAATTCAGGAACAAATGAGAACAGAAGTAATTGAGATCTATCAGTCTGGTAAAGGTTATAAAGCCATTTCTAAAGCTTTGGGACTCCAGCGAACCACAGTGAGAGCCATTATCCACAAATGGCAAAAACATGGAACAGTGGTGAACCTTCCCAGGAGTGGCCGGCCGACCAAAATGACCCCAAGAGCGCAGAGACGACTCATCCGAGAGGTCACAAAGACCCCAGGACAACGTCTAAAGAACTGCAGGCCTCACTTGCCTCAATTAAGGTCAGTGTTCACGACTCCACCATAAGAAAGAGACTGGGCAAAACGGCCTGCATGGCAGATTTCCAAGACGCAAACCACTGTTAAGCAAAAGAACATTAGGGCTCGTGTCAATTTTGCTAAGAAACATCTCAATGATTGCCAAGACTTTTGGGAAAATACCTTGTGGACTGATGAGACAAAAGTTGAACTTTTGGAAGGCAAATGTCCCGTTACATCTGGCGTAAAAGGAACACAGCATTTCAGAAAAAGAACATCATACCAACAGTAAAATATGGTGGTGGTAGTGTGATGGTCTGGGGTTGTTTTGCTGCTTCAGGACCTGGAAGGCTTGCTGTGATAGATGGAACCATGAATTCTACTGTCTACCAAAAATCCTGAAGGAGAATGTCCGCCATCTGTTCGTCAACTCAAGCTGAAGCGATCTTGGGTGCTGCAACAGGACAATGACCAAAAACACACCAGCAAATCCACCTCTGAATGGCTGAAGAAAAACAAAATGAAGACTTTGGAGTGGCCTAGTCAAAGTCCTGACCTGAATCCAATTGAGATGCTATGGCATGACCTTAAAAAGGTGGTTCATGCTAGAAAACCCTCAGATAAAGCTGAATTACAACAATTCTGCAAAGATGAGTGGGCCAAAATTCCTCCAGAGCGCTGTAAAAGACTCATTGCAAGTTATCGCAAACGCTTGATTGCAGTTATTGCTGCTAAGGGTGGCCCAACCAGTTATTAGGTTCAGGGGGCAATTACTTTTTCACACAGGGCCATGTAGGTTTGGATTTTTCTCCCTAAATAATAAAAACATCATTTAAAACTGCATTTTGTGTTAACTTGTGTTATATTTGACTAATGGTTAAATGTGTTTGATGATCAGAAACATTTTGTGTGACAAACATGCAAAAGAATAAGAAATCAGGAAGGGGGCAAATAGTTTTTCACACCACTGTATATATATATATATGACAACAACACTCATCACTCACAACAGTGACAAAACAATTACATTGACAATCATGTTACGTTATTTTCAAAATGTTTCCTTTTCTTTTTCATTGCTTCTTTAACACACTACTTCTCCGCTGCGAAGCGCAGGTATTTTGCTAGTATATATATATATATATATACACAGTAGAGAGAGAGAGAGAGACACTTGAGGAAGACTTATGTTGGCCTAAGCTGAGCCTAAGCTATGTCTGTTATTGCACAGTATAGTGGCAGAAGGAGTTGGAACAAATAATACTAAAAGGACCTGAAGATGGATGAGACAATAATTATTGTCAGAAATAATGCAGAGGTCATAACTGAAACTACCAATGCACCAAGTAATTACAGCCCAATATCTAAATCATATTCAAAAATGGAGCACTAATTTCTTTAACCATTCATCACAACCAACACCTTAAACGTTTTGAAGATTCGGCGCTCTAAGCTTACAGATAGCTTAACGTCTATTACAGAGCTGATTGTGTGGCGATCGGATACTTGGAGAAAGAAAAGCAAGGACTGCAGGGGCGGCTACGCCAATATATATTGAATATAAAACAGAAAGAGACAATAACAACACAGCTAAAAACACAGCAACAAATTTCGACAAAAGTTAAATGCTTGTGTCATGAGCACGAGGCGGCTATGCAGTGTCCGCAACGGATGTGGCCATCCACCGTGCATAAACTACCTTACTGACATTGGCGGGTGATTATTCCTCTGCCCAGGGCCGCCACAAGCCTAGAGCCGCCCCTGAGTACTGCTGCAATAAATTATTTCATCGAAGGTCGCACACAATCACTGCGCTGTGAAACCTATGTTTAATAACATGCTTTAACGCCTATCATCATGAAAATGATATCACGTATACATCTCAGTATTTTAGTTATTCAGAGAGCTGTAATATCACGAATGTAATGGATTCTGTGTCCAGTTGGAGGAAGAGAGCCGGTTTAAGAAGCAAGTAGTGATTCACACACATAGAGCACATAGAAGATCACATACAAAACAAAGCATTTAATGTGCTACTTTAATTACGATGTGATTTGAGAAACTAGTTAATTAAACGATTTTAAGATGAAGTTTATGATGTTCTACTTTAATGGCAAAATAAACTACGTGATTAAAGTGGAAATGTCGAGATTGAAGTTGACATTTCGTGCTTTTTCCCCACTGTGTGCCTTTTTTTCTCTGTACCCTAATAAGCTTTCATATGACACTCAGACAGTGGGCTACGACTTGCCTTTTCACTGCGACTTTGATATGTGACTTCTTTTTTATTTCCGGCACTGTGCGATTTTGTGAACGTGAGCTTTCAAGTTTCTCCAACACGCTATGTCACTCGATCAACTTCCTTTTGTTGATTATACCACGGTTTAATTAAACAAATATTATGCTTTTTCTTTGCCTCCACTTGGTATTCGCTGAAATTCTAATATTTTCCCCTGTGCTTTTTTCATTGTTTTTTCACAGAAGGCTGAGCTTAAGGGCGATTTATATTCATTTGTATATTCAAAGAGGCGTAATTCTGGGAGGATTTGGGGCGTTACATAAAGCGCGTGCATGAGCGTTAGTTTTCACGCTGATCGGGATTTATGTAGCGGAAAAACGTGGAAGTTGGAGTACGCACAGATTCCTGCATCTGGATTTTTCTGTGCGTAAGCACATTTCGGCTTTTGTGCTTACGCCATGTTATAGTGCCAATTCTACTCACGGCGTTATACATGAGGCCCCAAGAGAAGAGAACGGTAAAGACTGGAGAGTGAAAGAGCAGAATTGGGGTAGTGCAAAAGAATGGACAAGCCAGCAGGCTGAGAAAAAGGAAGATTAGTGCAGTCAGGGTTCCCGGATAGAGTGAGTGATAGGCGCTCAAGGGGACAGATCATGCCCATTGAATGGGAGAGTGGGTACGATCGAGGAGGAGTCCACCCTAGGGATCTGAGGAACGACCATGTGTGCGAGAAGGAAGACAGGAGGACAACCAAACCCAAGCAGTCTAGCAGACAGCAATGGAGGCAGCTAAGATGGGGGTCGGTAGAGAGAGGACCATGGTGGCTGAAGTCTTGTTGGCTGAGCAAACCTTAGGAGAACTGAAAAGGCTGGGAAGGAGCTGTGTCTGGCTGGTGTAGCCCCAAAGATTGCTGCTGTTTTAGCCTTGTTTTAACCATTTGGATTTTTTTACCTATTTATGGATTATTTATTTAATGAACATTTGACTGCACCAATTTATTTGAACACTTTTGCTTTTTGGTTTTAATAAAAAGCACTTTGCACTTTTTGAACCATCCCCTTGCTTTGTTGTTTCTTCACTGTCCAGCTCATCTGGTGACATTACCGACGGTGTCGGGGTTGAGAGTTCCCCAGAATCCAGATGGGAGCCTGGAGCAGAACCCGCATCATCACATTGGTATCTGCTACTGTTCACAGGTTATAAAAGAATAAATACAATTTGAGGCATCTGTATGTCTTCCCTTCCCAAACTGTAAACCAATTTAGTCCTAGATGCAACAGATGTACTACTGTATGTTTAATAATACAATTCAGGAAAACAGGACACTTTGTTAAAACTGCCCATGCAAGTGTCCTGTATTTAAATCCATCTTGTTTGACATGAGCATAATATAATGGAAATATAAACACAAAAGTGCAGATTTTGCACACCAGAACAGTGACTCGCGTGCACGCATAGGTGGGGAGGATTTGGTAAAGGGACATGAATTCGACAAAACACCTTTGTAAGTTTTTTTCTCACATATACCAGGGTATGCATACAGGCCACCACGATGGTAGATCCATCCATGAGTTACACAGAGACAATTATGATCTGCTCATGTTTACCTTTGGCTGTCATTATTTTCTACATACTTTCTGTAGATTTCAATGCCTTTTCAGACACTCAAAGTAAATAATGTTTACAAAAAAGACACCACTCATTTCTTCATGATATAGTTAACAATTGCAATTATTGTTATTAAGTTTACATAGGACATACTTGTTGCCTGTGCTCTGTCCCTTTAAATCAAGAGGAATGTGTTGCTGCAAGACTTTAATTGAGAGAGTCTAGATGTTAACTAACAGACTATCAGAAGACCAGCTGAGCAAACCAAAGAGAAACATAAAACAAAAACAAAACTAGCTGTGCATTCTTGTTCTGTCACTGCAGCAGCACTTAGACCTGAGGATTGTCTTCTCTTAGTACCGTACTACATAGTTTGGTCTTAATTTGCAGCTAACATGATACCACCCTAGATACACTGCAACTGATCTTCTAACTTTAATGCCTGTGTGACCTTGCACTATTTCCAGTTTATGAATTCAGGCTCTGATGTTTTACTACAATGTAAGATTCAGATTTTGGCTCTGGTTACGTGTGTGGTTATTAGTTTTCAAATTCTAGCAACCCTATATCTGTCACACATATTGAGTCTTGGTTATTTGTTTTTTAACTGGTTACAATGTACTACTTGTTTCTTTAGTTATGATTCATCTCACGATTCCTTTTGTAACTAAATTCTGTTGTTGTCCTCTGCATTCAGCCCATTGATGATTACAGGGAGTGCAGAATTATTAGGCAAGTTGTATTTTTGAGGATTAATTTTAATATGGAACAAACACAGTGCTATCAGTTAATAAACCTGAAACCTGAATGTTTCACAACGGAAATGTGAGTGTGAACATCATCAGGGGAATACATATGTGCGCACAATTATTAGGCAACTATTAGTGTGCAGATTTATTATGCAACTAAAGGAAAAATGAAAATTTTCCCATTTCACTTGTTTATTTTCATCTGTTATAGTGAGAATAATAAACAAACACCTCAAAATTTACAAATAAACATCTCTGACATTTCAAAAAAAATAAATCAATCAATGAATGACCAATATAGCCACCCTTCTTTCCAATAACAGTCATAAGCCTTTCCATTCATGGAGTCTGTCAGTTTCTTGATCTGTTGACGATCAGCTTTTTGTGGAGCAGTGACTACAGCCTCCCAGACACTCTTCAGAGAGGTGTATTGTTTTTCTCCCCCGTAAATCTAGCGTTTAAGAAGTGCCCACAAGTTCTCGATAGGGTTTAGGTCAGATGAGGAAGGGGGGCCATGTCATTATTCCTTCATCTTTAAGGCCTTTACTGGCTGGCCACGCAGTGGAGAACTTCGATGCAAGTGATGGAGCATTGGCCTGCATAAAAATCATGGTCTTTTTCCTGTATCACTGTTTGAAGAAAGTGTCTTCGAAAAACTGGCAGTAGGTTTGGGAGTTGATTTTGAGTTCATCTTCAATGCAAAAAGGTCCAACTAGCTCATCTTTAAAAATACCAGCTCATACCAGTACCCCACCTCCACGTTGGAGTGGAGCTCTGTGCCCATTACTGATCCACAGGTCCATCCATCTGGTCCATCAAGAGTCACTCTCATCTCATCGGTCCATAAAACCTTTGAAAAAAATCTGTCTTCAGATATTTCTTGGCCCAGTTTTGACGTTTCAACTTATGTTTCTTGTTCAGTGGTGGTTGGGTTTCAGCCCTCCTTACCTTGGCCATGTCTTTGAGCACTGAACTCCTTGTACTTCTGGGCACTCCAGGTAGGTTGCAGCTCTGGAATATGAAAGTACTGGAGGATAATGGGTTCCTGGTAGCTTCACGTTTGATTCTTCTCAAATCTTTGGCAGCTAATTTGCGTCTTTTGTTCTCAACACGTTTCTTGCGACCCTGTTGACTATTTGCAACAAAATGTTTGATGGTTCTGTGATCACACACCAATATCTTAGCAATTTCAAAAGTGCTGCATCCCTCTGAAAGACTTTTTACAATTTTTGACTTTTCAGAGTCAGTTAAATCTCTTTTTTGGCCTATTTGCCTGAGGAAAACTAGCTGCCTAATAATTCTGCACACCTTGATATAGGGTGTTGATCTCCTTAGGCCACACCCTCCCTCATTACACAAATACACATCACCTGACGTGCTTAAATCCAATAAGCATTCAAGTTAATACAGCTTGGAGTTGGAGTATACGCATTAAAAATGATGATATGATCAAAATACTCACTTGCCTAATAATTGTGCACACAGTGTAGAGAGAAATTTATGAAAGCAGAAAAAAAATAACAAAGTATTACCAGTCACATCAAAGAACGTCTAGTGAAGGGACAGGCTTTGTATTGCACTGTTGTAGGAACTTAAATTAGGTGAGGTTAGCGCATAGAACAATGTGAAAATCACAGGAGCCAGGATGTACACAGCCGTTCCTGTTAAGACACAAGCTCTCTGGAAAGGGTTTGTCTGTATCACAATTTAATTGATCAATTTTTAATATTTTATTTTTATTAACTTAATTTTAAAAAGAAGAATATATTATAAACTGACATATTTTTGTCACAAAGTTTTGTTTTAGGTTTTCTTTATATTTCTTATGCTATGCTACACAGTAGCTGCTTTTTCAGAAACAGGAATACACTTTGGTTCTAAGATTTACAGGCAAAAATCACACAGACTTATAAGTCAGATCTGGTCAAGTGATTTGGTAATAACATGCATGACAGGACAAACAGAAGGTCCCAGGAGTGTAGTCAGGGGCTTATGATACAGGGTAATTGTTATTATTCTTTCATCATGTTGAAGTGATTACACCAGAATCAAAACCACAAAGCAAACCAAGCCAGTAATTCTTTTTCTTTACGATTTATTTTTTTCGGCTGCTTAAGTGTTCATTCTCTCATTAAGGTCTTACTGTACCTTTATTTGACTCAAACCTTGGATGCCTTGCTATGGGTTCCAACTTCCTTTAAAATGAAATTGTGGTAACATGTTGCCAGGAATCTGTGTTAACTACTGTAAATGGGAACATTCATAGAAAAACTTGAGGAAAAATAAAAAAATGAAAGCAAGACTAAAATATTTTCTCCAGGTTTTCCTTTGAAACAAAAGTAACAATAATACATTGCTGACAGATTCAAATAAATATCACTTGTGGCATTAATATTTCCCTCATATCTTCCAAACAACATTAATACTAAAAGGAAAACACAAAGGCTTGTATTCTAATTTTGGTTTTACAAAACAAACTAAAGTAGCAATCTCTCTGGCACTGTTAACATTGCTCCAGTTAAAATGATGACAGAGGTGTGAAACTTCCAAAAAGCACCACAGACTAGCCCAGACCTTCACAGCAATGGCTTGACCCCAGGTTGCCAGTCTCCCAACATCTACCGGCAGGCTTTAACCTGTCCAGGCCCACAATGTACAGCTGGTTTTAAAGTCCAAAAAATAACTTAAAATTTCAGAAAACTACAAGAATGCCTTTCAAGGGAGAGAGTAATTATAAATCTCTGGCTTACTGAGACAACTCAAAACAAAGTATCCTTATAAATTGAAAATGTATTGAATAAATCAAAAAAGAAACAAAAAGAACAAAGTGAATTTTTCATAAACGGCAGTCCAAAGTGAAGAAGTCCTAGAGCAGAATCCAAAAACACTAGCAATAATAAAAAAAAAAAATTACACATTAAATATCAAAAGACACAGTTATTCACAGTTAACTTCCTAATACACTGCATTCAATATAAAGGTGAAGCAAAGGCCGTGCAGCAGTGATGTCAGTATGGCCCAGCCTCCTGGGGCTTCATGTATAAACAGTGCGTACGCACAGAAATGTTGCGTAAGAACTTTTCCACGTTCAAATCGCGATGTATAAAACCTACACTTGGTGTAAAGCCACGCACTTTTCCACGGTACCTCATACCCTGGCGTTCACAAGTTCTCCGGTCGGTTTTGCAGACTGGCGGCACCCAGTGTCAAAGCAGTGCTACTGTTCCTGTGTGGTTACTCCTTATTTTCCTGACGCAGCTTTATAAATACACTGAAACTAAACGCATATTGTTTATTAGTGTAATGCATCTGATTGTAATTAACTTGTAACAATATAATGGTCCAGGGAATAGCCATAGTATTCCAAATACCATAACTGCTTTAACGTTGTTACTCTCACTGCACCTTCTTCTTCTTCTTTCAGCTGCTCCCATTAGGAGTTGCCACAGCGAATCATCTTTTTCCATATTTCTCTCACTGCACCACTCGGAGTATTTATATCACTATATCTGAGTGTGAATCACAGCAGCAGCTGATTGGAAAGAGAATTATCAGCATACAGCTTCAAGCACACGCTACCTCAGCCACAGCAAAACGTTTCAAAGCCTTTCCTGTACAGATCTCACGGTTCATAATCAGTTTCACCCCAAGAACTTTAAACGCACTCAATCAAGTGCTCCTTGTAGAACTGTTTGTACTTATAAGTACAATCACCTCACTCTAAACTTGCACTACAGTTATAATATTGCACAACCTGCGCCACTTTATAAAGCGCGCATTTACATATGACGATATTTTTAAAATGAAATGCAGAAAAATATGTTGATTATATTATACAGATAAAACTAACTTCATTTAAATAATCTATATTCTTCACTGGGACTAACGTGAAGGATAGAATAATTAAACATGTACTACGAAGATATTTCAATGTTCCTTAAACATTTTGAAGAATCGGCGCTCTAAGCTTACAGATGGCTTAACGTCTATTACAGAGCTGATTGTGTGGCGATCAGTTACTTGGAGAAAGAAAAGCAAGGACTGCAGGGGTGGCCACGCCAATATATATTGAATATAAAACAGAAAGAGAAAATAACGACACAGCTAAAAACGCAGCGGCAAATTTCGACAAAAGTTAAACGCTTGTGTCATGAGCACGAGGTGGCTATGCAGTGTCCGTAACGGACGCAGCCATCCACCGTGCATAAGATACCATATTGACATTGGCGGGCGAAGGGGCCACCGATTCTTTCTCTGCCCAGGGCTGCCACAAGCCTAGAGCCGCCCATGAGTACTGCTGCAATAAATAATTTCATCGAAGTTCGCGCACAATCACTGCGCCGTGAAACCCATGTTTGATAACGTGCTTTAACTCCTATCATCATGAAAATGATATTATGTATACATCTCAGTATGTATATATATAATTTACTAAGGCAAGACAACCATGGAAAGCATGCCGGAAGGGGCATGGATTCACTAAGCCGACGACAAGTGAGACACCTATGGAGCATGCAGGAAGGAGCCACGCCCACCAACTCCAAGACCATTGGATTCGACGACAATTCGCAGGGCCACGCCCACCAACTCGGACGCGGCAACACAGAAAAAATGGCGTCTTTTATATTCGTCTGTTGTAGAGGCCACATGCAGTGCAGGTCAGGTTTATGTTATGCACCTCCGAGCTACGTTGACTGTTCATAGAGGCATGTTTCTCGCGAAGGTGAATCGCCATATGCTGCGTGTGAAACGGTTTGCGAGGGGTATCCCATTGGAATCTTAAAACAATCCTTTACAACTGAGGTTAAAGCACAATGAAGTAAGCAGTCTTTAAAAACCGACTTTTCGGTTACAACGCACGACCGCGTGCATCATAGCAAACTGTTTTACATGCTACACACAGTTAATTGCATCAGCGACAAACATGCGTCTTCTTAGATGCTCCTGCAGGAACACGGAAGACGTTTTCCTGCCCACCAACACTCCTTTTTCACCAGCCGGCATCTACCCTCGCTCTCTAGGTATTCACACTGCCTGCCCATTTGCCCGGACGCAAAGACTCACCGACCACCCAGTTAGTCCCTTTCGTCTGTGGTAAGAGTCCACATGCACGTCTGAGCCACGCGGCGTTTGTTATGCCACAGATTCACTATTGTGTTGTATTTTGCTCTCTCCAGAGTTCCATCTTTTCATTCACTTACTGTTGTATTCTCACACCAAGCCGTTTTAGACATCCGTGTCTTTCCAGAAGTGAGAACACCTTCTGTTATGCGGTTTAAAAGTACAACAGATTGCAGATCTATATGGTGTGTCGGAGAAGACGATCACAAGGCGAATGAGCCAGTTTGATATATGGTAAGCTGCAACGGCTGTATTAGTTTAGGTACTTTGACATGGAATGCCCAAAGCAGCTCTAACTAATATTTTGAACTGAGTATTTGACCCTTGTTTTACGAGTATAAAGTCAGGTGCATATTCGCAGCTACTTTTTCAAACAACTTTGCCACTGATCAGAGCTGTAGAGTTGTTTGAAAAAGAAGCTGTGAATATGCACCTGACTTTATACTCGTAAAACAAGGGTCAAATACTCAGTTCAAAATATTATTTAGAGCTGCTTTGGGCATTCCATGTCAAAGTACCTAAACTAATACATCAAACTGGCTCATTCGCTCATCCGATACACCATATACATCTGCAGTTTGTCGTACTTTTAAACCGCATAACAGAAGGTGTTCTATTGACTCAGCTGGAATGTCAAAGGATGGACGTCCAGAGCAGGGAACTGTGTCACCTGAACTGGAGTATAGTAGAGGCCGTTCCACCTGTTCTCCGATCTACATCGGAGTCTAAAAGGGCAGCCAACATTGTAATTTCTTCCAATAAATCTTCAATTCTCTCTCTGAAATACGTAATATCTTTGGCAGAATTCATTGAATCGGCAGTAGTAAGCATTTTTCTAATTAATTCTTTTGCTATCGATTCACCAATCAGTAACTACAGGGCGTGTTAGAGCCCACCCTCTCAACTTTGACAAATGAAAGTGACAGTTTTATTTCAAGTCGTATTTCATGACGGTTTGCAGGAATGTTACGGACAAAATGAAATAAATAAATAAGCAAAAAAAAACATATTTCGTGACACATTTATTTATTTATGCTCTCATTTCATGACATATTTATTTATTTAGGCTCTCATTTCATGACACATTTATTTATTTATGCTCACATTTCACAGTACTTTTATTTATTTATGCATTTATTTATTTATTTATTTATTTCATTTTGTCCAAAATATTCCTCCATATCCGTCTGGCAGGAGAAGGCACGAGGACGGTCCGCCAGTTTTCAGTCACAGACGATTGTGTGTTGGTTCGTTCTGTAGATTGTTACAATGTTGCTTTTCTTGCTGATTTATTATATTACCGATTTTTCAAATGTTAATTTTCTCCCTGTGCTTAAAAATCATTAAAAAACCGGCCTGATTATGCGGCGTATGGTACGCCGCGGGTTGGCTAGTTTTAGTTATTCAGAGAGCTGTAATATCATGAATGTAATGGATTCTGTGTCCTGTCGGAGGAAGAGAGCCGGTTTAAGAAGCAAGTAGTGATTCACACACATAGAGCACATAGAAGATCACATACAAAACAAAGCATTTAACGTGCTACTTTAATTACGATGTGACTTGAGAAACTGGTTATTTAAATGACTTTAAGATGAAGATGATGTTCTACTTTAATGACAAAATAAACTATGTAATTAAAGTGGAAATTTCGAGATTGAAGTTGACATTTCGTGCTTTTTCCTTACTGTGTGCCTTTTTTTTCTCTGTACCCTAATAAGCTTTCATATGACACTCAGACAGTGAGCTACAACTCGCCTTTTCATGGCGACTTTGATATGTGATTTCTTTTTTATTTCCGGTACTGTGCAAACTTTGTGAACGTGAGCTTTCAAGTTTTTCCAACACGCTATGTCACTCGATCAACTTCCTTTTGTTGATTATACCACGGTTTAATTAAGCAAATAGTATGTTTTTCCTTTGCCTCCACTTGGTATTCGCTGAAATTCTTATATTTTCCACCGTGGTTTTCCCATTGTCTTTTCACAGAAGGCTGAGCTTAAGGGTGATTTATATTGATTTGCATATTCAAAGAGGCGTAATTCTGGGAGGAGATGGGGCGTTACATGAAGCGCGTGCACGAGTATTACTTTTTACGCTGACCGGGGTTTATGTAGCGGAAGAACATGGAAGTTGGAGTACGCACAGATTCCTGCATCTGGATTTTTCTGTGCGTAAGCACATTTCGGCTTTTGTGCTTACGCCATGTTATAGTGTGAGTTCTACGCACGGCGTTATACATGAGGCCGCTGGAGTGCCACCCACAAAACACAAGGAATGATGGAACATTTAAAAACACAAGAGGTGGGGAACATTTAAAGTACAAGTACAACAATACTAACTAATAAACAAACCTAACATAAATTATACAAAAACCTAAAAAATAATTCAAAAATAACAAGTACTACAAGAAAATAGAAAATTCACATAAGCTGGGAAATAAACCTTCACTGAAACATAGCAGCTAGCCGACCATTTTTTAGGAGCCCATAAACTGCCAGCTGAGCCTGCCTACACAAAACACATCTACAGACTGAGTTAAAACCACAGAGGAGTAGGCTAATGCAACTGTGAACCCAGATAACCAGGATATTTTACAAGCAAGAACAGGGGAAAGGACATAAGATACTCTCATTGCTTTTCATTAAGATGATCCACAAAGAGTCCATGGCTCGACTAAAATTCAGCTCTTTTCCATCTGGAAGGAGACTGAGTTTGAATCCCAACCCATTCTCTGAATTTCTGGAGGCTGCAAGAAGTTTTCCTCAGGTTCTCCAAAATCCTCTCACATTCAAAAGGCATGCAAGTCTAATAAGTGACTCTAAGTTGACTTGGTGTGACAGATGATATTTGTATGTTGTCAAATGATGCGAAGGACACCACAAAAAGGTTGGGTGTAACCACCCATATACATGAAGGCTTGATTTGAAATCAAAGAAAAAACTAACAGCATCTCTTTACACAGCTGAGTCCACAGCTGAACTGCCTTGTAACAAACAAAATTGTGCCAAATAGAGGAAGTGATGTCATCAGGCCTGAAACTGGAAGTGATGTCGTCACTGCCAGAAACTTAAATGACATCATTGGGTACAGAACCAGAAGTGATGCCATCTGGCCTATGCGGAATTCCCCATAGTTGGTCTGCAGAAGAAGGAGAGAACGGGTCAGTGCACTCTGCCACCCCCTGCTCTGGCATGGAGTGATTCTCTTTCAAGCCCTTTAGCGGCCTCCCTTGCACACGTGTGTGACAATATATTATAATGGACTCTCCTCCTCTCCACCTCACTACCTGTTCACAGTTGATTCTGCCTTTCACTTAGGTTTGCTCCCCATAACCATGAAAATGAATTGGGTAATTTTGAAAAAAAAATACTGTATGTGGTACATACACAATTCATTCTGCGTGTATTCATTTACGTCATTTTCTAAGTACCTTCACAATCATGGTGTTTATGAGGCAGATAAACCTTTCTAAACTAGATGCAAGTGACCTGCACTCCAGATACAGCTCTGACCTTCTTGTCTTGTTTTCAATCAGTTTATTAATCAGAGCCCCACTGTTTGATTCCATTTCTAGTTTTGCTCTTAAACTAAATATGATGTTTCTCATAGCTGTGCAAGAAAATAGCCCATTTATATTTTCTTTGAATAATGTATTTTGCTATGAATTAATTTTTACACCTTGCATTCATTGTTCAAAAAATAAATTATTGCGGTTTTCTTGAAATACAAGGTCCTGGTCAAGTTGCACCCAACTTTCTTCATGCATATTTCTGGAGTTAACAGAAGGAAAACTAGTGAGCAAGGATTTCAAAGGGCTAAGCTGTTCTCTGTGAAGTGACATAGACGCAACTCACATTATTAATCCACATTAAATTTCTATCAACTGTGAGAAATCAATCTCCATGAAATCCTCTTTTGTAGTCCAGCAGGTTTCTCCTGTTCCCCTATCTTCAACAGCATGTTCAGAAGAGCTCCAAATCCATCCCAAACTCCCACTGCAATGCGTCTCTTAGCAACAGTCAGATCAAGTCTTCCCTTACAAATCCATATACAATTTGTAGCTGGTTTACAGACGTCTAATGCCCATCTCCTGATCGATATTTAACTGGGAGCTGTTGGAGATCAGATAGTCTTCTTAATATGAAGGTTTCTGAGTGCCCCCTCCCCAAGGCAAGGCTGCTTAGCCACCTCTGAATGGACTGGAGGACGAGGAACTTGAAGGGGCCTTTCAAAGTAAGTAGCTATGCTACTGAAGCCATGCCAGGATTCAATTTTTGATATTTTGCTCTGTCAGCCGTGGCAATTACAAATTAAATATAGACTTTTTTTAAGTTAACGAACAAACATAAGATTGCACTGATGAGAGATTTGTCAGTAAAAAAAAAAGCCTTTGATCTTTGTAATTGACACATCTAACTGTCATCTCAGATTTGCCAAATCCCTCAGACTTTATAATTGCCTATGAGATACCATGTTGGCTGAAAGCCTATAATGTTAGGCCTGAAGGGAAAGTTTATTTTGTAACAGTCGTAATACATTCGGTACAAGGGGATGTGTCCCATGTGGAAGCAGGAATGAAAAACGGACAATGCATTAAATCCTTTAGCATCAGAGCAAATAAAGTTTGATATTAAACAATTGTGTTCAGTAGTATAGGTTAAAATTAATTGACTGTACATAAGCTTAGTAGTAATCAAATGCCCATTTGTAAAACAGTGTGCATGACAACATTAACCCCACCTTCTCATAAATACCACTGAGATTATTCAAGAGTAGAATCTACAAATATCATGGCCATCCCAATTTGTACTCTGAAACGTCAAAGGATACCCCATCTGATAAAAAACATTTGATATAAAGTTTCAAGAGAGTATTGCTTCTCTCTGAGGCATGAACACATGAGGCAAATTAAATCTGTTATATACAAACAGAAATATGAACACATATGTAGAGGGGCATCAGCTAAAGAGTAAATACTGTGGCAACTTATTTGTGCCGTTAGCATTCCGATTTACCACAATTCCAAGTTAATGTCTGTTGTCTTGGTACACAGAACAATGAAAAGCTTAACTTGTATGTCTCTTGAGATGCCAGCAGGAATGACCATTGGAAGTACAAATCCTATGCTGCCCCATGGGTGTGCACATTGGGCAAACATGTTACCCCAGGACACAGTCTCCTTTCACCCTTCCATTCTAAAGATCTCCGTTCTGGGTAAGGATGTCAGCATGCCAGCAAACCCATGTCTCTATGATTATATAAATAATATACAGTATTTTCTGCATATGTGTATATATAAGTGCTTCCGAACATAGACAGTACTCTCGATGCCAACTTACGGATCTGCACATGCGAGGGTGGCAGGTAAGCATGTACGTCTGGCACACCAACTTTGTTGTATTTTACCTTCAGAATAGAATCTGATTGCAGTTCAATCAAATCCATTTGGATACTCTCAGGCGCATTCTCATCGTTGTAAGAATATGGTGACGTAATCAGCACAAAGTCCTGTTCGTGTGAACTGAAATCACGAAAACGCTCACTGAATTTTACTTTACTAAGTTTACTTCAAAGTTTATATTGTAAAATAAGCCGATCTGCAAAAAGCCCCCTGACCTACACTTTTACAAACTCAAAATCACAAAAATTTGTTAATAAACAACTGACCAATTTCTCGTGCCCACTTTAGATCGTCAGCTGTTGTCTGCACTAACTGTTCGTTACAATACTAGCACAAAATTAAATAAAACTAGAGCAAAAAAAGTGAAAATATCCATCCATCCATCCATCCGCTTATCCGAGATTGGGTCGCGGGGGCAGCAGCTTGAGCAGAGATGCCCAGACTTCCCTCTCCCTGGCCACTTCTACTAGCTCTTCCGGGGGAATCCTGAGACGTTCCCAGACCAGCTGAGTCCCTCCAGCGTGTCCTGGTTCTTCCCCGGGGCCTCCTCCCGGTTAGACGTGCCTGGAACACCTCACCAGTGAGGCGTCCAGGAGGCATCCTGATCACATGCCCGAGCCACCTCATCTAATTTCTCTCGATGTGGAGGAGCAGTGGCCCTACTCTGAGTTCCTCCTGGATGACTGAGCTTCTCACCCTATCTTTAAGGGAAAGCCCATACACCCTGCGAAGAAACTCATTTTAGCTGTCTATATTCGTGATCTCATTTTTTCGGCCACTACCCACAGCTCACGACCATAGGCGAGGGTAGGAACGTAGATATACCGGTAAATTGAGAGCTTTGCCTTACGGCTCAGCTCCTTTTTCACCAGACAGACCGATGCAGAGCCCCAAGGAGCTGACGCCGCAGCTGCAACTATACTAGCAGATGACGTTTCCGGTACCATAATGCCATGGGAAAACATGCTTTTGTAAGAAGGCAGGAAGTAAGAAAAGTCAATAAGTAACAGCGAAGATGCAGAATGATTAAATCACAAACGATAGTAATCATTTTGTACAAGTTTAGTGCTAACTAGGATCTGTCACGTGGGCCACCTGGTATACTGTATATGTTAGCAAGTATTTGTTTATATATACAGTATATATATATATATATTTATGTGTGTGTGTGTGAGTGTGTTTATATATAAATTAATGTATATACATTTGTATTAATTCATATGATTTTGCTTTTCCATAACCATATGACTAGTGAACAGAAGCTGTTCCTGAATCAACCCACTTACAGAGACGGGCAGAGAGTGTTGCTTGCCATACATGATATCCATATGAGGGTTGCATCCTGCAGAATTGTCCCACATTATATTGGTTCATATGTAATCTAGAGACGTGTAGGTAATATGTTTTACAGTCTAGCATTAGCTGCCCATTTCAAGATTTGTTCAATGTTCCATGAGTCCAGGCTAAAACCTGACAGTCACAATCTTTATTGTGTTCATAAGGGTGCTCCATCTTCGGTCTTGGTGGATGCGTCCGATGAGTATGAAGTTCATTCAGTTCTTGATTCATGCCAACATGGGGCTGGGTCAGAATATCCTATTCGCTGAAAGGAAAATGGCGTCCTCTTCATGCTCACATTCTTTATGAGCCTGATGAATCCTTTTGGAGCCCATGCCCTAGATAAGGTGCCCTATTATGAAGAGTTTTATTCACTAATTTATTATGAGTTTTCTGCATCTTGTGGGAATAAAGTATACATCTTTTTGGGTTTTTTTTTCTTTTTCTTTTTTTACCTCATGGAATCCATTTCTTAGGTTCATTTTATGTTTAAAGCCTCCTAGGAAAAGTTATATTTTTGTATTGCTATTTCGCTATGCATATTGGGTGCTGCCATTTTCTGCAGTTTGCTTGGGGATATTACCCAGAAGATATTTGAAGATGTGCAGCATGTGCCGTCACGAGAATGATCATGTAAACGCCTGTATCCCCTTAATTATCCAAGACCTGGATATTGAGAGTTTTCAGTACAAAGTTCTTTTGTTGTAACTCTGATGATAAAAGTTTTAGCTTTGTTTAGGGATTCTAACTTTTGGATCAGTGTTTAGGATATTTATTTGAAAGACTGTTTTGACTTTTCACTTATGAACTTTGCACTTTTTCTTAACATGATTATTCTCCTGGTACTCATCATTAAAAATAAACTCTGTTTCTCCTGCAGAGAGAGCAATGATACAACATGTGGTGCTGTTCAATGCACGAGTGTATCTAGAAATCATGAAGCATCATAGCTATCATTACTACAAGAAGTCAAGTCACTGATCTCATCAATTATATGAAATATAAGAAAAAAACTTGAGCTTGAACTTTATACCAGGCAAAATATAGAGAAGAAAACATTACGATATAAAATACATAACACCATCACAACATTTTACACAGTAAACTCATCTTGTCTAAGTGTGGAAGTGTGTGTCTGTCTGTCTGTCTGTCCCAAATGTGAGAGGTGGAGTCAGACTAAGGGCTCCACCTCCGAGGATACACAAGCGACGCCAACATGTCAGCAAAACAAAACCTCCGAAGAAAGAGTCACTTGCTTAGCAGCTAATAAAGAAGTGAGGAGAGCATATCGGCAAAACAGTATCCCTTTTACTTTTCCTCCTGTCCCTAATACACAAGCGAGGTGAGCATATCAGCAAAATGAAACTTTTGAAGAAAGACAGTTGCTCAGCCACTAATGCACAAACGATGTGAGCACTTCGGCAAAACAAATCATCCTAGGAGAGAGACGCCGATAGTAGTTCCTTTCAATTACCTGACATCTCTACATTTCACTTTTTTTTCTGACGATTTCTTTAGTTTATAGTTCCCTGTGCTTTTTACACCATGGGCTTACATAGCTACTATAAATATATTGTAATATACCTCCAAATGTGGCACAAACATAAACATAGGTCTTCCTCTTCACAATACTTTCCTTCTTCCTACTGTACTACCCTCCTCCACTCAAGAATTGCTCCACTACTTCCCAGCTCCGACTCGCATGGATAAGTGAGTATGGTCCCTTTTATTACAGACCCGGGAGTACGTCCGGTGCCAGGGTGATTGCCCGATGAAAGCACTTCCAGGTCGCATGGAAGTCCATTACAATAGGGAGCTTGTTTCCCTGCAGAGCCCTCTTGTGGCAACTAGTGACCTCAGCATACCTGCTTAGCCAAACTACATCTCCCAGCATGCTCTGCTGGTTTCATACTGTGCATCGACATCCAAGGCTGCTGCCATCTAGTGTGCTGGGGGAATTAAAAACCTCCAGTGATGTCTTTCTTTTCCAATGGGCTGTCCAACCATCCCTTTTTGTTCTTCCTTCCGGGTCTGATCCCTTCTTTCTCCCCGGAGCATCCCTTATGGGTAAGGAACTATTCCCTCTTCTGGCCGGGATGCCCATGCGGCATCTACAATACAGTATATACCGTTTTACTTGTGTACCACGCACCCTCGTGTAAGACGTGCACCCTAATTTTTTCAAAGAAAATCGTGAAAATCGTTTTGCCCCGTGTACGACGCGCATTGTAATTGTATAGGAAGTGTTTAGAGAGAGAGAGAGAGCGCGAGCAAGAGAGAGAGCGCAAGAGCGCGAGCAAGCGAGTGAGAGAGAAAGCGCGAGCAAGCGAGAGTCCAAGCAGAAGAAGTAATCATTACAGAATTACATTTCCTCATGTATGACGCGCACCTGATTTTCTAATGCTAATTTTCGGGGGAAAATGTGCACATGGTACACGTGTAAATACGGTATATATGTATATATATATATATATATGTTAAACAATATAACAGTAATATATTAGGTAATAAAATGGAGGAAAGTAGAAATCATTATGCTTATATTTCCGTACTTGTTTTCCAGGCCATTGATGCATGAAGGACCTCAGCAGGGTCCAGTTTCAGTTCTATAATCTTTTCTGTTGTCTGAATTACATGCTGCAGTTTATGTTTGAAGTGGATAGATGCATAGCCATACCAAACAATTATCATAAAAGTGAAGATGCTTTTAATGATGGCTTTATGAAACTGTACAAGCGCTAATTATGACAGTTTAAATTTTTTAAGTTGATAGGAAGAAACATTTGCTGCTGAGCTTTTTTTAGAAGACCAGTTATGTTTTCAAGAAATGTAAACGATTATACCCTACTGAAATAGATTAAAAAGATGACAAAATATTACAAAATTAAATTGAAATCCTCATATAAATGATAGAAATTCTTTTTCATTATACAATAACACTCTTGATGTTATTAATAAATAAGTGAACATTCAATGAATGAAGTTCAGTTGAGCTACTAGTGCAGAGCTTGTCCTTACTTAATAAGACCTCTGTGCCTGACAGAGGTCATCTGTTGATGTTTGATAATGATGACTGTATCTCCAGCAAAAGCTGCAGTGAAAAGAAAAACTAATTCATTGTTGCCAAGCATTTAAAGAACAAAACCTAGGGAAACAAAAAATTATAGCTGACACCTGATCAAATAATAACAACACAAACAAGATTTTTGTTGCACCCAACAAAGATTACTGGGAAAAATGGCTTTATGAACTGAAGCTGTTCAATGCTGAGCTACAGACACAGGGTAAGTGAAAATAGAAAAGTCTGATAGGCTATTTTGTGTTTTGAAATCATTACCGTTTTATTGGACAGTCATTTGTAAGGGTTCTCTCAACCCTTTCCTAGTATTTCCTAGTATTAACCAGTTAGTCAACCAACTACTGAAAACTGCAAAAGAAGTGACTGGTGACTAAAATACCACTGTACAATGTAATTTTTAACACTGCAATGGTCTGTCCCTCCTGGTTACATTCAGATATCATTAACTTCTGGCCACAAGGTGTCACGTTAATGTGACAGCCTGCTTGGAGCCTGTGCTTCCCCCTGCGACCCACTCACAAATAAATGTCAGTTCAGCACAGTTCCTATCCTCGCAGGAGTCCCAAGGGAGACGTGTCCAGAAGCCTGCTTTCCTTATTAAGTTTGCTTTTCCTCTGGTGATAAACAGCTTCAATATATATCAAGTGTCGAGCAAGTCTTAACAGTGATTGATTCTGGAGGAGAGAGAGAAGGAGAGATAGAGGGACAGATAGAGAGAAAGAAATAGAGAAAGAGAGCGATACCTCACAGATAAGGTGCAGCCTACTACCAAGATGTGTTGCTAAGATAACAGAAATGTGTGCACATCTGGTCAAGTCAGGGACTGCTCTTGACAGAATATCATTTTGTAGTAATCACTTCCTCTTCCCTTCTACATTTATAATTTCAGACAATTAGACAGAGGAAAGGAACAGGCAGGGGTTAAGTTGCACATTTAAATATGCATTATTGATAAAATGCCCAAAATATTAAGGAAGTAGAATACTGTATGAATATTGGCAAACCATACCCTTACAGCCTAAGTTGCAGTGCATCTTTTGTCCATAGGTGGCACTCGGCTTATCTTCAGTCGAATTTGCTTTGCTACTACATGGGCTTTGAATGGAGTACTGAAATAGGCCACATGCCTGTTTCAATATGGCAGCAACTGTAGAGTTGTATTCATCATGGTCTTCTCTTGTTCATGGCCAGATGGTGAGAGAGAGGAGTAAATGCAAGGTGACCAACTTTATAACATTCTTCGCACAAATCACAAACTAATGCCATGCCAAGCTGGTCTGATATATACTCTATCCCCATCACCATAAATTTCACATCCTGAATCAGTCCCAAAGATTGTGGGGTTGGTTAGGTAAACATCAAAGCACTGCTGTTCTCATCAATGAAGTAAAACATGCTTTGTGAAACACTATCTAATATAACATTTGCTTTGTTTAGCTTACAGATAAAGACATACAAAATATATATTAACTTATATGCTGGAAATCACTCCATCACAACTTTTATGGCGTGGGTTGGAGTGGAGTGGTGGCTCTGAGGCTAAGGATCTGCTCTGGTATCTGAAAGGTTACCGGTTCAAATTCCCGTTACGGCCAAAAGAGATCCTACACTGCTGGGCCCTTGAACAAGGCCCTTAACCTACAATTGCTCCTAGGGTGTCATACAATGGCTGATCCTGCACTCTGACCCTGAGGGGTATGCAAAAACTAACAAATTCCTAATACAAGAAATTGTATAAGGAGAACAAAAAAAAAAATCTTCATCTTTGGCATAACTTCAGACTGAGGATGAGGTGGTTAGTTACCCATGACTGGACCTGAAGAATAGTTTGGGTGTGACATCCTTTAAATCCTGTCTTTTGCAACTCATACACTGTAAGTGGTGGCATTGCAGTGGAGCTGCTTTACCCTAATTGACTACTAAGGATGCCAAAATAATTCAGTGTATCGTTTATCAGTGCAATAAATCAATTTGATATAAGACGATATAAAATTGTACACATGATCTTGCTTGTACTGGCTTGAAGCTATAATTTCCTCATTTTTTTGCTTAAACATTCCGGTTGATTTTGTGCTTCTCTCATTATGCTAAGTATCATAGCTCGTTTGCGGTAAAATGTATTTGCGTGAATCTAAGAGAGAAGCAGCGGGCCGAGGGGAGGGGGGTGTGTCCCTCTTCACTCATGCGCCGGCCTCGGGGCATATCTCACATCCGCATCGCTAGCGAACGACAGAACTACTTAACAGATTTAGTTTGGATTTTTTCCTAGAATTTGCTTGAACATTCCGGTTGATTTTCTCTCATCACGCTAAGAACCATAGTTTGCTAACCTGAGATAGAGGCTGTGGGCCGAGGGGAGGGAGAAGCGTGACATCAGGAGTGGGGATTCGGTCTACCTATGCATGTTGGAGCTTAACTTGCCACAAACTAGCAATACCTTTTTGTTTATTGATTTTTAAAGATTGTCCTGTTTCACTACTACTCAGGCAAAGCTGCGGGGGGGCAGCTAGTATATATATAAAAATGTAACGTCTGTCTGTCTGTATGTCCACTTTTGATGAGAGAACTGCTGAACGGATTTAGATCAGGTTTTTTTCTATAATTTGCTTGAAGATTCCGGTAGATTTTGCGACTTCTCTCATCACGCTAAGTATCATAGTCTGCTTGCAGTACTGATTTATTTACACAAATCTGACACAGCGGCTGCGGGTGGAGTGGTGGGGGGTTGGGCCCTCCTCACTCACACACCAACCTCCGTTCAAGTTGCTCTACCTTTCGCCACATGTTGGAGTGCACCTTGCCTCCAATTAGCTGGCGATGCCTGTTTGTTCAACAGACATTATCATCTACAGATTGTTCAAGAGTAACGTTTGACGTTTTTGAGAGAGAGATCAGAGCTACGTTTGTTTTAGAGGGTAGCTGCTGGTTGCCAGACACATCACGGCCATGTGCTTTCCTCCCCACACGGGGGATGCTCTTCCGTCAGACCTGAACATGATCAGATACAGTGCCAACGTTTGACATTGGTGCATACCTACCTTCCACTTGGCCAGAATTACATTTTTTTTTTTTAAAGTCCCATTTCACTACTATGTGAGCAGAGCTGCAGGGGACAGCTAGTATTTAATAAACAGGAGTTAATTTTTATATACTGTATATATATACAGTATATCACTAATTTGGAGACTTACAAAATCAGTACTGTATACTGTAAAATCCCTTTCTTGGTTCAGACTCAAAATTCTGATTACCTCTCATATGTGTAGATACAATATAGTGCTTTTATGCTGAAGACATCTAAAGGTAAGACATGAAATGAGATACATTTTTTGTATGATATTGTTTTTAGTAAGCCTATTTAAATGGCCATTTGCGGAATTTTAATATAAGATTTCAGTATATATTCTTAAAGCATATTCTTAAGTATAAATAAAAAATAAAATTTAGTGTGCACAAGCATAGTGAGGCTCACTTTCAATAAGTGACCTATAAAAGTAGAGACACCCTGTTTTGTCATAGAGGGTTTCAGAGATGACTCCTCCTTGCTTTAGGACCCTATTCTAGGTAGACCTGAATATCCCAAACTGCTTGACACTAGTTTTTGCATATGAACTTATTAGCCTGACATGGAGACAATTTTACTTTTTTAATTTTAATTTTCAAAGTAAGCCAAGGATCAAATTCAAACTTTTATTTACTTGTGACATTATATAGATTTCAGTTCTAAATGTGCCGAGAGCAAAAGCAAAGTGAGGTGGGCATGGTAAACACCCCATACAACCTGGATGGATAGCAGCTCTTCTTTCTTGAAGCCCAGGTACCCAATGGGCCTAGATATTGTCATGAACTGGGAGTTCCTTAACACAATTAGTCCTAAAAATGTCTTTAAAAAATCACTGAAGGGGGGAACCTTCAAACACCATCTAGTTACAAAAAGGGCGAACATAGAATCTTCATAAATAAAAAGATTTATTTTTACAAAAATGTTCAGGAGGAGCACAAAGGCAAAGGCTATTCAGAGGCAAACAACAAAGTGCAGACAAAAATCCAAGCCAAAGAGCAGATAAATACAGATCACTGTGGTAAAAGAAATCCAATAATTCACACAAGCACAAAAAATAAAAATCACAAAGAAATATCAACACCAGTGCATTCAGTGAACTGCAAAGGACTGTGGGCTTTCCTCAGCCTTTATAGTGCTGAGGGCAGTCCCTTAACAGAGAGGGGTAGGTGGCCCCACCTCTTGGAGAACCACCCACAAAACACACAAAAACAGAACAAGCATAGACACATAGAAATTAAATAATACACAAAAATTAATAGAAAACATAGAATAATAGAAACAACAACAAGTGACACTATTAACATAAAAAGAAGCAAAAACAGACCGAACATAAAGAAGGAATCACAAGACCAGCCAGGGTGGGAATTCTAGCTGCAATGTAACGGATATCAGGTGACTCTTTCTAACTCGCAATGTGCTTCTGAGCTGACAGGTTTTTCATCTGGCACAGTCTCTGGATGGACTTGATGGAAGGAGGAAGAGAAACCCTGAGGTGCTAGTGTACCCTATATTTATGTTGGTCTTGTGTTTTCTTACTAAACCACTATATCATTGGGCAATCTTTGTTTAGGAGCCAACACCTTTTTGCCATTTGTAGGCCTCTTGCCTTTGAGCCAGTCCTAATAATGTACAACCTATGTTCTTGAGCCTGCTACTAACCACTGCCAGGGGCTACAGCAAAATGTGTGTTTTGGCCTTTCCAAACATTATTATGGTGAAATCCCCATGGAGCAATTTATGAGTTCTATTTTGTTTTGGATAGTTGCCACCATTTTGTGACTGTCTTTGCATGGCCATGTGGATCACATGAGATGGAAGTTTGTTTATATATTGAAATGTTGTAGACTTATATCTGCTGTAATTATATACAACCTCCTAGACAGAAAATCTGGTAAATGGTGCCAAATATAAAAAAGTGGTAACCTCAATGTCCTACTGTTTAAACCAAATTACAATCAAAAGAGAGCATATTAGTAGTAGTAGTAGTAGTAGTAGTAATAGTAGTAATATTAATATTGTTGTGTGTACAGAGTAGACTGTTTGATGGTTACGTCTGATAAATATGAGTTGATGGCCGTGTTCTTTCTTGATGAGTTTTAATGTTTACGTTGCAGTCTCTCTGTAAAACCTGCTGACAAACCAAATTTCCCTCTTCAGATGGTGAAATTGAATTGAAATGAATTGAACGCAAAAACAACAAGGAACAGCACATTTGGAGTACAGCTGCTAGTGACAGAGTCACGGTGGCTTATGGTATCGCAATGTCCGATATGACTGTTTTCTAATTTACGGCTTCTGACATGTAGAAAGTGCTTGTGGCATGTTGCACTGGCTGGCCGTGTAGACCATGCCCTTGATTATATAGAATCTGTTAGGGAATTAACTTGGCATGTGTCTGAAAAAGCATCAAAACATATGCAGCTTGCATGTTTAATTAAACTGAGACGTGGCTCGTTTAGCCCCTGGCCAATTGTTTCTTGAGAAAAAGTACAGTGGCTTTCTTTTCTCTTCTTTTGTTTTTAACTTTTGCCTGCTCCCAGTCATTATGATTTCTAATGGCCCCTTTATTTTTGATGACCTCACTGAATTTCTGACCTAGTCTGTCTGACTACTCTTTTGGATTGCCCTAATAATTCAGTGCTCCAAGTGTTTGCATAAGCTCATCATACGTTCGACTGCACAAGTGTGACAGCTGGTATGCAATGTTTCCAGGCAAACATCCATTAGGGTGTAGAAAGTAAAATGAGTCAAACCAAAGTCCTGTTGACTAAACAGGTGGGGCAACTGATATGCTGGCCTAATATGTAACATTTAAAGAACATGTTTGAAGTGATTGGTTGTTTTATTTTTAGTCTTGCTTTAATGGCTCAGTGGAAAAAATATACATTTATATATATTGTTGCAGATGGCTAGGATGCTTACCTAGCCAGGATGTTTTTATAGTGGAAGGACTGGGGGAGAGAGCATGCACAGGGCTTTATCTCCCTCTGTGTTATTCCCCAAGGGGTTGCTACACTGCCACCAATTCAAACAGGGCTTCATGGGAGTTTGAGACAGTCCTGTTGAGGTTCCAGGGATGCTACCAGGAGGTACTGCAGGTGCTGCTTTTTTGGGCTTCCCCCTTACCTGGAAGTGCTACCAGACCACACTGTTGGGACACCAGAAATACTCTCAGGCGTCTGAATAAAAGGAGTCAGCTGCCACTACTTCAGGAGAGCCAGAATCGGGAGGGAGAGAGAGGAGGAGTGGAGGACAAGAGAGAAAGAGAAAAGAGAAGAAAAAGAAAGAAAGAAAGTATTGTGTTTTGTACTGTGCTGCTATGTGGAGCGAGCGAGAGCGCCTCCCCACGAAATAAATGTGTGTAGTGTGCTGAACTTGTGCCTGGTGTCTAGATACATATACATATATAAGCATATTTAACAATATATAAACAAAAGACCTGTATTTCACCTGTAGGTGGAGGCCTTGACGGACGGGAACCCAGACACACAAACTGACTTTTGGAATGTGGAATGTCACTTTTCTTGGAGGGATGGAGCCAGAGTTGGTGTGTGAGGCGGAGAGCTACCAGCTAGATAGAGTTGGGCTTACATTTATCTATTCAATTGGTTCTGGAACCAAATCCCTTGAAAGAGGCTGGGCTCTCCTTTACTCTGGAGTTGCCTGAGGGAAAGGCAGCAAGCGGGAGTGGGCTTCTTATTGAATCCCTGCCTGGTCGATAACATGTTGGAGTTTGTCCTGTAGCTGAAGGTCATGAAGGGGAGGACTCTGACTGCAATGTGTGCCTATGCACCAAATGTCAGTTCAGAGTATCAGGCCTTCTTGGAGTCAGTAGAAGGGGAATCCTGGAAGGGGTCCCAGCTGGGGACTAAATAGTTGTGCTGGGAGACTTTAATGCCCTCATGGGTAATGATGGGGACACCTGGAGAGATGTGATTGTGAGTACAGCTTCCCTGATCTAAATCCGAGCAGTGTTATGTTATTGGACTTCTGTGCTAGGCATAGTTTGGCCATAACAAACACCATGTTTGAACATATGGTGTCTCATAAGTGTACTTGGTACCAGAGCACCTTAGGCCAAAGATTTATGATCGATTTCATAATTGTATCATTAGATTTGCAGCCGTATATTCTGGACACTTGGATGAAGAGAGGGACAGAACTGTCAGCTGATCACCACCTGGTGGTGAGTTGGGTCACAGGGTGGGGGAAGTGCCTGAACAGACACAGACAGTGAGTAGTGAGGGTTGACTGGGAACATCTGGGGGAGGCCCCCGATCAAAAGACTTTCAACTCCAACATCCAAAAGAACTTTTCCCACATTCCGAGGGAAGCTGGGATCAGGCTCAAAGAGGTTCTGGCAAACCATTAGACAACTCAGAAAGGGAAGACAGGGATTCTCCTAGGCTTTTCTCAGCAAGGGCGAAAAAGTGCTGACCTGGACTGATGTTGTCTGGAGGTGGAAGTAACACTTTGAGGAGCTCCTGAATCTGATGGACATGCCCTATGTGGAAGAGGCAGCAACAGAAGTTAATGGGTGATCAATGCACTTTTCCCTGAGGGAGGTCACTGAGGTAGTTAAGCAACTCCACAATGGCAAGGCCGCAGGGGTAGAGGAGATTAACTCAGAAATGCTGAAGGCTCTGGAAATTGTTAGGCTGTCATGGCTGACACATCTTTTCAATGCTGAGTGGTCATCTCGAGCAGTGCTGCTGGAGTGGCAGACCGGGGTAGTGGTCCCCATTTTTAAACAAAGGGGGACAGGAAGGTGTGCTTTCCAGCTAGCCTGGAAAAGCTTATGCCAGGGTACTAGAAAGGAGCCTCTGCCCAGTAGTGGAATATCAGATCCAGGAAGAGCAATGTGGATTCCATTCAGACTGTGGAATGGTGGACCAGCTCTTTACCCAGTGAGGATTTTGGAGGGAGCATGGGAGTACACCCAATCGGTCTACATGTGTATTGTGGACTTAGAGATGGCATATGACCATGTTCATCGAAGGGATTCTGTGAGGTGTTTCTGGAAGAGTATGTGGTTCCGAGGGTCCTAATTGGGCTATTTAGTCCCAGTATATTGACTGTGAGAGTTGTGCCCACATATTCAGAAAAAACATCAGCAGTGTTTCTATTGGGTGTGGGAGTCGGCCCGGGCAGTGCTTTGTCTGTTATCCAGTTTGTGATTTTCATGGACAGGATATCAAGGCATACTGAGGGAGGGAAGAGGATCCTGTTTGGTGGCCTTAGAATCACTTCACTGCTTTTTGAAGATGACATGGTCCTGTTGGCTTTATCAGGCTGCAAACTCCAACACACTTTGGGATGGTTTGCGACTGAGTATGAAGCTGCAAGGATGAGGATCAAAACCTCCAAATCTGAGGCCATGGTCCTCAGTAAGAAAAAGGTGGACTGTCCTCTCTGAGTGAGAGGTGAGTTACTTCCTCAGTAGAAGGACTTTAAGTACCCCAGTGTCTTGCTCACAAGTGAGGGGCAAAGGGATGTTGATGTCAAGAGATGTATTTCAGTGGTGAGCACAACTATGCAGTCGCTATATTGATCTGTAGTAGTGACGAGGGAGAGAGTCAGAAGGCGAAGCTCTCGATTCACCAGTCAATCTACATCCCTACCCTTAGCTATGGTCATGAGCTTTGGGTAATTACCGAAAGAATGAGATCATGGGTACAAGTGGCTGAAATGAGCTTTCTCCGCAGGGTCGTTGGGTTCTCCCTTGGACACAGGGTGAGAAACAGACATACCGGGAGAGGCTTGGAGTAGAGTCGCTGACCCTCCGCATTGAGAGGAGACAATTGAGGTGGTTTGGGCATCTGATACGGGTGCCTCCTGGACATCTCCCTTTGGGAGCTCCAGCTGGGAGTAGACCCAGAGGGAAGACCCAGCACTCATGGCCTGGAAACACCTTAGGATCCCACAGTATGAGTTGGCAAGTGTGGCTGGGGAAAAGGACGTTTGAGCCTCACTGTTAAGACTGTTGCCCCCGTGATCTGCCTTCGGATAAGTGGTGAAAAATGAATGAACGAATGAATAAAACACAGGAAGTCAGAATTATACTGCACTTTTAGATTTAAACATTTTTATAACTCTTTTTATTAACGTGAATGTTTCTTTAATTAGTATTATTCATATAACCCCTATTACTGTAGTTCTGTATGTAAAATTAAGTTACATGCTAGACTAGGTCACTAAGCAGGTGTATTCCTAAGAAGTCATATTGTATTTGTATTTGTTAGATAACACCACTTAGCAATGCACAATTTGGAAATCAATTCCAAGAGTTCAAGTGGTGTAATGGGACATTCTTCTTATTTGCAGTGACATGGAGTGTGTGTATCGTGGGATCAATTAAAAAAAAAAGTAAGGAGGCAATATTTTAGCAAACCAATGTGTGTAAAGATGTTGTCATCTTGCATTTCCATTAATGCTTTAAAACTCCACTCCAGCAAACAAAATTTCTGATTTGATAAATGGAATCTGTCACTTCTCTTGGGTAAAGTGCCCCCACTGCTATAAAAGAGACATTTGTCTGTAGTCATTTTGAGTGACTCCACATGTTCAAAGTCTCAGACAAGCAGACACAATGGCACAAATCTACTGCAAAAACCTTCACCCCTAAACTTGACGGTCATGGGGTGTGTGGGTGATTTAAAGGATTCATTTGGTATTTGTCAAATCTTTTCACAATTATGGTGCACATTAATTTGTCATGAGATGATGTGAGTTAGGGGCAAATAAATCTAGTTTGCGTGAGAGCCTTTGCAATGTTATTTTGACTTACACAAACAATTGGTTCACTCTGTCTCTCATATGGTATTCTGACATTTGCCTGCTTTAGACTAAGATTTGTGTCTGCTCCAAATTGCTTCATATATGGTGATTCCCTCTTTCCCTTTCCCACAAGACACTTTACTTTTGCAAAATGACCATATTGGTGGCTCTGTTCTGGTCTGGGGTGCTTTTTTTGGTCAGTGGTGCATGGATCTTCTTAAAGTTGATGGAATAATGAATGCTGAGAAATAAATAGATTCTCATTGATCATCCCGTTCCTTTAAGAAAACCACTTACTGGCAAAAACATCATCGTTCTGTACGAAAATGACTCCAAACAAACTGCAAACACAATTAAGATCTACTTGGAATGGATATTTAGAGACTAACAGTATTATACTGACCATGTCACAGCCCCAATCTCCACATAACTGAAGCAGTGTGGGGTCACCCAGAGAGACAAAACAACAAAAAGCAGGCAAAGTCAAAAGAATATTTCTATAAATCCTGCAAGACACTTGGAAGTTTTTACCACAGCACTACTTGAAAAAATCATTTTTATTCTTTTCATTCTCAGGGAAGCCATACAAAATAAAGACTTGTTTCATAAACACAAAAATTCTTATCATTATTTTTATTTTATCCATGTTAATTTCTACTTACCCTAACATCATTAGCGCTTTTGCAGTCAAATACTGCCCAGATAACTAACTTTAAAAATAATTTCCATGGATGGTATAAGACTTTGGCACAGTACTGTACTTCTAGCCCACTGCTACTGTGATGAGCTTTCTGTTTCCGACATTTAATATATGAGGATGACATTAAACCACCTTTCACGATTAACACTGGCAAATGACAGATGCTGCCTTACAATTCATGAAGACAAATGACTGACTTTGTTGAACTGTGCCTAACTTTTCAGGTTCTCTTGACCTTCATTTAAATATGGAAGCCATTCTTAATGTTTTTATCTTTGCTTCTCTGCTGGCCCCATTTAAAATGACAGCACACAGTTGTTGTCACATCATTCAGTTGTCACTTCTACACTTCATTATGTTCAGAGCAGAAGTGTCATGGCTGTGTTTTTCATTCTGATAGAGTTAATGGACCCACTACTTCTCCTATACTGACTTATTTTGATCACAATGGTCCCTTTGAGGCATAAGACGTAATACAGTGAGCTCTCATTTCATGATTATAGAATAGAATTCAGAAACCTGTTTATTGAGTTCCACTTAACTGACCAAACTAATTGGAGAGAGGGCAAGACTGGCATGAGCCTTGTCTAGTACCCAGTGAAATATAGGGTGGTCCAAATCTAATTATGCAATTGTCATTACACTATAACTTACTAAGCTTATTACATAGAAAATCACCCAAAAAATCCCGGACCATCGAGAACTGTGCAAACTGACGACATGAAGAATTGTCTTTGCGTCGAACCGGAATCGTCCCCACATAAATCAAAGTCATCCAGACAATTTCGATCTGCATAATTAGATCTGGAACACCCTGTAGCTACCTTGTACGTGAAGTTCTCACAGCTTCCTCCATTGAGTTTGATATTATTTAAAGCTGAGCTTCTCACCAGGATGGGCATAAATAACAGCTGATCTGTGCTAAGGATCAGTTTTTTGCAGCACCTCTCTGCACTGATGTGAATCATCAGGAGGACAAAGTTTATCTCCTGCTCTCTTGTTTTCAACACTCACAGTTGTTACAAGAGCTTACATAAGCATTTCCTTGTGAGGCTCTGTCTTCAGCAATATAATCAGTAGGTCATGAAAGATCCTACTGATGCACCAACTTATGCTTAGTCTTAACAATTAATTCTCATGTTAGATGTCCTGCATATGGAAACCATAGTGTTGTGCACAGCAGCTTAAGACAGCCTATGGTATGCATAGTTCATTATGGCACTGACAAGCTAAAATAATGGAGGTTTGGTATTCACTGCCACATAGAGGATTTAAGGCATGACTGTAACCCTGAACCTACACATCACCATACTGTCCTTCAGCCATTGTTTTGTTTTTATACCTACAGCAGCACATTATGTGCTGTGCAGTATGCAACAGTTCTATTAAGAAGCATTACACATGTTATTTGTCTATTCTAGGATTTTAACAAATCAGAAATTCATGTCTGGTACTGCTTTCATGTTTTGCCTTGAAGTTTAAAAGTTGATTTTTGTTAATCTCTTTGTTTTCTTTAATTACCCAACGCGGTTTTGTAGCCTCTTATTGTCACGCAGATGATCTAGCAGAAGTTACACTATAAATATAGCAGCATATTGAAATATGAATTATCCCTCGGCAGATGCAAAATTCCTGACCTTCAGAGCAATAGTTAGCTTTATTCCAACAAGGCTCTTGTGGTACGATTTTGTGTTTTAGTTATGAACCTTTTCTGAATCTGTTGTTCTATTTTGTCTTTCACCTTTGAATTCTAGCTACTTGTTTTTGCTTTGGCTCCTCTGGTAGTTTGCCCTTCCTCATCTGTTTTTTTGGTGCTCACAATACAATACAATACAATTTATTTTTGCATAGCCCAAAATCACACAAGAAGTGCCGCTATGGGCTTTAACAGGCCCTGACTTTTGACAGCCCCACAGCCTAAGACTCTCTAAGAAGCAGTGGCGTAGCGAGGGGGGTGCCGAGGGGGCCATGGCCCCGGGCGGCGTATCAAAAGGCGGCGGCAATCACCATGATATTTAAATTTAAAAAATATAGGCATATTTGAAACTGCAAATTCCCGCCCGCCCTGATTCAAGCCAAGCAGACAGCGGTGCGGAAAGGGTGGCAGGTGAAGCAGGTGGTGCAATAGAAATTTTCTCAGACGTTTTTACAGCGCATTGTAGAGTCAATCTACGACAGTATCTAGTGACGATAAAACCTACCTAAGTGAATTTTCAATAGACAGAGTATCTGCTGAAATTCGAGAAAGATTCCAACAGTTGCAAAATCTAGCGCAAAAATATGATTTTTTAAGACCTGAAGTGATATTGAGCAGGGACGAGCTTAACTTAGACCAAGCTGCTCAAGACATTAATAAAGAAGAATTTCTACTTGAGCGCGTACGTCTACAAGCTTTTGTAGCTGCAACAGACCCAGACTGTAAAAAAGAACTCATTAGGTCCGGCTCTCTGAGTTTATTAAAATATATTATTGAGTCCAAACTTGAAGATGGTTTACCAAACATTGTCATAATGTTGAGAATTTTTTTAACATCTGCCATCAGTAATGCTAGTTGCGAGAGAAGCTTCTCTAAGCTCAAATTAATCAAAATTATCTCAGATCAACTATGTCCACGTTAAGGCTAACAAATTTAGCTATTCTGGCAATTGAACATGACATACATATTGATATTGACAATTGTATAAAAGATTTTGCTATTAAAAAAATACGAAAAGTAAATTTTTAATCAATAAAAAAATTTAATGCAGCTTTTTTATTTTGTCTATTTTTTAAGAATAACTAAATAGAGGGGCGGCAAATTTCCGGTCGGCCCCAGGCGACGAAAGCCCACGCTACGCCACTGCTAAGAAGACAAGGAAAAACAAGTAGGGAAAAAAATGGAAGAAACCTTGGGAAAGACAGTTCAAAGAGAGACCCCTTTCCAGGAAGGCTGGGCATGCAGTGGGTGACAAAAAGAAGGGGGTCTATACAATACAATACACAAAACAAGCACAAGTTATCCTCACTACAGTATAATAGTAAAATAAAAATATTACAAGTATAGAGCAGAATTTAACAGTAGATGATATCACATAATATGATTTGGATTTGTTTAAAGTCCTGGAGACCTCAGCCATCAAGCTGCTTCCCTCAATTGGTCATTCCACAGCTGAGACAGCTGACAATACTCCTGAAGCACTCTGCGTGTCCACGACAGCTTCAACTCCATACACTTTTTGGTGGTTTCATGTGACATGCAGATATAATAACCTGAGAACGTCATTGTCAATGACTTTTTTTAACTACTCACTGGGGTTTCACAGCTTTGACAGCAGATAATGACTCCAAGGTCACCTTATCTGCTCATCAACCTTGCTCTAGAGAGGAGGTATCAAACATCTTAGAACAGTCTTCTAGAATCTCAAGGCCAAGGTGCTTAGCAGTTTTAATTGTACAGTAATAAATGATCTCAGGGTTAGCCAATGAAATTACCTCTAAATTATGGAACAGTCCAGCATTTATTACTAACAACTTCAGTTCAAAAAATGATCATTTGAAAACTGGAATTGGTCTCACATAAACTGTGCTCCCATATAGCAGGGCTGTCAAACTCAAAGCTAGCAGAGGCCCTCAAAACTTATCAGAGCTGCCCTCTTCTTCCATATTATAAACGTGTTACATATAGCATGCAATGACCATTAGCTTCTCTGAAGACTCCTATATTGATCCCTTTATTGAGTTATATTTGATATTCAGATCCCTTTATCAAATTAGAAGCTTGGAGGTAGGTTTGACAATGGGTGTACAAATCTCCAATTTTATTAATAAAGAGTAAATGTGAAACTACAAAACAGAGAAACAAATAATACTCAGCTCATACAGTAAATCAACAGCATATGAAAGTATGCTGTATATAAACTATAGTCGCAACAACAGCTGAGTGGTAAGTCAACATCAACACACAAATACTTTAAGATAGCTGAATAACTGATGTCAAACTACAAGTAACACTACAGAGTGGTAAATAACTCTCACATATATAACTTAGCAACTGTGCTACCAAAAGCATAAGTAGACAGGATGGGCCTGCTTGTTTAAAGTACATATGTGACTCTAGCAGACATGGTTTCCTAATGCTAAATTACATTGGGAATGTTCCTCTGTAAGGCAGCTCAAGATTGGCAAACATCACGAGTCACACATATTTTCAGAAGTGATTTTGACGGGAAAATTAAACATATATTTAAAGCACTGAATAAAATGGTATACTAAAGAATAATACAAAAGTGAACATTTTAAAATATATTTTGTCCATCTTTGCAAACATGGCAACCCCTTTAACATGTATTTCATATATAGCTTGTACTTGTATATAATTTAGCCAGATTACATTTACACCTGACATTAAAATACAAAACCAGTGTCTGGTCATCCTTATATGTGAAGTACGGCGCTCCACAGCTACTAACTTGTGGTTAGAATGGAAACTGGCTGCTTGTAATGACTGACAAGAAAAAGTGCGAAGAACCTGACACACCACCTTATCATAAAGAAGTTTAGTGTGTGGTAAAAAAATAAGGCAGCAGACAAGAAAAAGGTTTGGGGATGGCCACTCCTTATACTGAAACAATCAGCACAACAAAAGAAATACGTCTTTAAAGTTCACAACTGAACTGGACTAGGAAGGTGAGTATGTTCTATAAATATGGTGGATAGGAGGAAGAGGTGGAATCAGGGCAGCTGAAACAGGAACTGATCTGGCAGGAAAGTGAATTCTGGGTACCAGAAGTGATGTCATCAGGGTTGGCAGGAAGTGATATAAGTGGGTGGACTGGTGGAAGGCAGGGCATTCAGTTGTACTTCAGAGGAACAAGAAGAGAGAGGATCAGGTGAGAAAAAGAAAGAAAGAATCATCAAAAAAACAAAATTTAAAATGTCAAAAATTCAATAATTCACAAAAGAAAGTGTAGCAAAAACACAGAAGCTTACAAAAAAAGTTCCCCAGCACATTCAAAACGAACCACAAGGAACTATGGCAGATCCTCTAGATTTATATGGTGGAGAGCAATTCTTGCCTGTGATTGGAAGGTGACCCCGCCTCTTGGGGAACCACCCACAGAACATAATCCAGACATTTTACTTACATAGGCAAAATCTAAAAGAATAATGCAGGTAATCAAAAAAATTAATATTAACATATATAATAGAATCAAAATTGAACAGAACAGACCTAAACCATGAATTTGAATCCCATCTAGGAGGGGGACCCAGACTGAAACACAATAGTTGATCTTTGTCGGCCCATGCTGTGTATGTAAAGTGTTATTTTTGCCCGTCAATAAGCTTGAGTTTCACACCCCTGCCATATCTATCTATCTATCTATCTATCTATCTATCTATCTATCTATCTATCTATCTATCTATCTATCGTATGCCCAATAGCCAAGTGAACTAAATTCATATTCCACAAGCAATAATGAAAGACTTGCGACAAATACAACAGTAGGAACTTCTCGACATCAAAATGATGGGCTGGATCAGAGTAAGACAAACACATCTCAGACTGTGCCCCTTCATTTCAGGGCCTAATTTAATTTAGATATAAACCTGGCACAGCTACATATAGTTGGAGGATGCCAGCAGGCCAGACTTTTCATGTTGCATTACTATTATCAGTTTTAAAAAAATGCCTTCACTATTCTCCTTCAAGCGTTTGAAACATAAGAACCTCCAACCACCTGCTGTTATTACAGTAACAGTATGTCAGCCAATGAGAGTTTGCTCATGCTCAGCCCACTTCTAAGTCTTCCTGACACCTTTCCATATTTAAAGTTTCCCTAGGGGGTTGGTGGGATGGCTGGTGAACTAAAGGAGTGGGATGTTGTGTTATGATATGTTTGTTAACGCCAAGCTGGCAGCTTCTCCAGAGTTCTGAAACAGACTACAATATTCCACTCTAACTGCAAGAGTTCAAGTGAGGTGTTGAGGAATTTTTTAGCTTTTCAGTGTGTAATAGGATTATTAAGAAACAAGGAAGGAGAATTCTCCAGCCTTTTAATGAAACCTTTTACTTAATATGTATGTGACACCCCATGTAGTGGGAAAGATAGCACCGAACTACACACTGGGCTTCTTGTAATTTGGTACTGATCAGGATCAGAATTGAGAGATGTCACACAGGAAGGCACAGACACAGAAAGATGGTATAGCAAAACAAAAGTGGGTTTTTATTTACAGGAACATGCAAAAATAGTATCAGGTGGGCTTTTTCACACAGTCTTCCCCATAACTGGCACACAAAACACAGAAGCAGCGTCCAAAAAAATTTTGAAATGGTACAATATTCACAACATGAACTGCAAGTTTCCAAATGAAAAAGAAAGAAAAACAATAAATGTATATGCACAAAAAAATGTGGAAGTCTTACTTAATAAAAATGCCGTCAGGAAAATACTACACCAAAAAATGCAGTCCTTCCAATAATGCGATCCACAAAAAATATTTACAAAGAAAAAAAATCAGTGTGTATACAAAAGGTATAAAAACAAAAAGTGCACCACAAACCCTATTCATATAAATACCTCCACCAAAACTATACTATATTTAGGAGATACTTAAACCTCTATGTACAAAAATAAAATATATACTAAATAATGCAGAAACCACTATGTTTAATGTACTTTTTAAGATTAAGCTACACCAAGACACTTACTCACCATCACAATTAGGCCAAAAGATGACCCCTGCAGGCAAGGTGTGCCTTTTATACTGGGGAGTATTACTTGCAACCAATCCTGCGTCACGCGGCTCCCCTCCTCCAGTTGTGGCTTTGCAAGGCCTGCATTAAATCACACGATGGCCTCACGTGCGCAGTCGAGCGTACCCACGACATACTTCAGCTGGACAAGCCACTTCATTCCCCAGACTTGCTATAGTAAGTTGCTTTCTTGTAACTTTGTTTTGGGATCCTCTTCACTAAAAAAATCCATGCATTAAACCACCGCCCACACTTCTTACTTTGCCAGCGGCATGTGGCTATGAAGACGGTTGACCAGGAATACATGAAGTTCAGTAGGCCTTTCCTGAACCCATGTATGCCCAGTCGTCGGCATCACACGGGATGATCCTGCAGGCATAAAATTAAAATATTTGTGAAGGTACGTTCTTGCACTTCGATTGTTTAAAAAGGTAAGTGTCTTTATTGTTCTGAGTATAAACTGTTTAAAACTACCCTTAGAATTTTGTTCCTTTAAATTGGTAGTGCCTGTCAGGCACATTACGACCATGTAATAGTTTTCTCCTCACCTAAGGTGACAGAATTATCTTAAATTCTTATATTGTGGCCAACTAATGGATGCTCATTTGATCACAGTTATCTGCTAAAACCCAACTCAATTATCACCATTACTACTTTGAAAATTGTACTGCCTTTTGCGCCATAAAGTTCTGCAGGCCTCTTTGAAATGGTTCAGCACACCTTTCCTACAGTCAACCTGATGTATCCATCCAAGTGCCACTTATACTCTAACACAATTATAAGCCAATGAGTGTCACCCAATTTTCTGGTTTAGTGCAACACATAGTAAGTAAAATTCCACAGCTGCAAGACAAATGTATTCATTGCTATAGTATCTACTAGATCTGCAAAGTATAAAATGTTACTAAAGCTGTAATGAGTGAGCCATAAAAATGATTAAACACATGTGACATACCAACTTTGTACTGCCACCAGCTCCAGTGTTCATGGAACATTGTTAAATTTTAGCCAAGGTTTATTCCTTAATTTATATGTATTTCTTGTTTTATTGTTTTAGTTAATTGTGAATTATTTTTCTTTTTTATGTAATTTGGTTTTGTTTATCATTTATTTTTTGTGTCCTTTGTTTTTAAATGTTCAGCCATTATTTGAGTTTTGTTGGTGGCCCAGAAGGCAGGGTCACCCTGACATCACTGCTGCTTGGTCCTCCCTTTGCCTTTATATTCAAGTCAGAGAACACACAACACAGCAGTGGATCATTGAGTCTTTTATTGGAGGTCTTTTTAAGTATTGTTTTTCGTTATGTTTCACTGATTTATTGGATTTAAGTTTGTGGTCCTCGCATTCCACTCTTTGGATTAAATTTGTTTGCCTCAGATTGCTCTTTTAGTCACATCCCTTTTTGTGCCTTTTCTGTTATTTTTCTTTTTTGTTAATAAGTCCTCAATTTATAAAGATTCATGTTTGGATAGTCTTTACAAAGCCTGCAGGTAGTAGCTGGGAACTAGCTACTTATGGGCAAAGCTACCTTTTGGACAGGCCAGCGAAGGCCCTGGCCTGCTTTGTGGCTCTTTTTGAAGGCCTCGTGACCCCTTTCACCATATTCATATCCAGTGTTACAATCAGTTGGTTTTATAAACTTTTTGCAGCTTTACCTCTATTATTTAACACACTCCATATGTTTTATAAGGGGTTTTGGCAACCTGAGAATTATGAATACAGTATAATGTTAGTTTTTGCATTTCAAGTAAGTTGGTAAAGTTGAATATTTTTTAGCATCTTGCCATGCCATCATCTTTATTTCCTGGGTGCATTGCAATTTTGTGAACCTATAGTCATGATGCAGGTCCTGGGTGTAAAGGGTGTGTTCACAAGATTCACGATGTCTTTCATCAATTACGTGAAGTAGTTAAATGGATGCCTCTGGAGGCTGTTTCCTGTCTAAGTTTGCAGATTAAAACCTTTCTTTTGTAATTTTCTAAAAGCCTTTTACTTATTGACTTCCCAGTATTGAATTTCTTGCTCTGTTTCCTTTTTGGCTCTGGCAAAACATCTGATTGACTCAAAGTTTGTTTGTATCTTTTTTGTCTAACGTGTATTTCTTTGTCCTTTCCATTTTTCTTTACTGTCTCTTACAAGTCAATAAATCCCAGATGCTTTCATTCTTCTGATTTCCGGTTCTTTCTGTTTTTTTCAATTGATAGGAAGAAGCATTGTTAAATGCAAACTACAAGATTGCTTTAAAAATCTGTTTGTATCCTCTGATTCTTCAACCCACACCCTGCTGGTCCAGGCCCTCTTTCTATGTACTGCTGACATCAATATTCTGTAATTTGGTCTCCTTACTGAGTCCCCTAAGGTGCAACACAAATGTTATAGGTGGACATTGCCAAGCCATTCAGATCCAGTGTGTGAATGAGACCTAACCATCCTCTCTGCTGTCAACAACGAGATGATAATCCCATCAGTCCTCCACCTGTCCTCTCTCTCTGTTTTCTGATCTCATTGGCAATGAAATAAAAATCTGAAGACAGATTATCTGGGGTCGGTAATACTAATAAGCATGGGGACTGGAATTTCCCAGACTGCTGTTTAATTAGGTCTTGCCCATCGTGGCATTGCTAAAGACCAGTAACTCACTTCTCAATGCAATTAAATCTAAATCCCTGCTTTTTTATTAAATGTGCGCCTGTTACAGATGTATCTATGGTCTTTGAGAAAGATTTCTATACAAGTATTATTTTTGTCTGAATGGCTTTGTGGAAGAACATCTGCTGTTTTGCATCTGGACAGGAGCCACCTGTTTATCATCAGTAGGCTTTCAGGAGAAATTAATAGACCCTTCATGTAGTCACAGAAATCGGCTCCATGGGAAGTGAGAACAGAAGCTCAGCTTCTCCTTTTGACTGGCCATGGCATATTCAGCACCATCCCTACAGGAGAGATGGGATCTGGCTTGACATTTTATATCATATTATCTGTAACTCCTGGCACACTCATTTGGAGAAAATGTCTGCTTATGAGTTGGCAGCATAGTGAAAAGCACCACTATTTAGATTCCAGGTCTGCTTGTTATCTATGTGGATGTTGTATATTATCTTCATGTTAGTATAGGTTTTCCTTCAGTACTTCCACAGTTTCCTTTGGTTTTCTCCTATAGTCTCAAATATGTACAAGTTAGGTTAATCTGTGACTCTTAATTGGTTCTGTGTGAGTGCCTGCATGATAATGGATTGAAGCCCAACCATGACTGATTCCTACCTTGTGCCAGACACTCCCAGGATAGGATGTTATACAAGGGACATTCAAAACTTTTTCACACTTTTTTTTAACTCTGTTTATTAAGAATTTCAAAAACAGATTACAGTAATCCCTCCTCGATAGATGAAAATCTGCGAAGTAGAAACCATATGTTTGTATGGTTATTTTTATATATTTTAAGCCCTTATAAACTCTCCCACACTGTTAACATTATTAGAGCCCTCTAGACATGAAATAACACCCTTTAGTCAAAAGTTTAAACTGTGCTCCATGACAAGACAGAGACGACAGTTCTTTCTCACAATTAAAAGAATGCAAATTTATCTTCTCTTCATAGGAATGCGTGTCAGGAGCAGAGAATGTCAGAGAGAGAGAGAGAGAGCGTGCGAGAGAAAAGCAAACAATCAAAAAATCAATACGTGCTTTTGGGCTTTTAATTATGCCTAAGCACCGCGATAAAGCAGCATTTTTTAGAGGAGCGTCCGTATCCTCTAGGCAAACAGCTTCTGTGCAAACAGCCCCTCTGCTCACACCCCCTCCGTCAGGCGCAGAGAATATCAGAGAGAGTGAGAGAGACAGAGAAAAGCAAACAATCAAGCACCGCGCGGGAAGCATATCGTATATCATTGAGGAGTTTTAGTTAATACATAATACATGCTCTGATTGGGTAGCTTCTAAGCCAACCGCCAATAGCGTCCCTTGTATGAAATCAACTGGGCAAACAAACTGAGGAAGCATGTACCATAAATTAAAAGATACATTGTCCGCAGAAATCCGTGAACCAGTGAAAAATCCGTGATATATATTTAGATATGCTTACATTTAAAAGCTCTGAAAGTTGAAGCGCAATATAGCGAGGGATCACTGTACATCACTTTTCTATATCGTAATTTTCCTTTGCGATGCAATTTTCCCAGGATTGTAACAACCTCTTAATGACAAATTACTTCTCCTCCTGCCTTCACTGTTTACAACGAAAATACGAATGTACGAAAACATTTTGAACGTCCCTCATATTATACAATTGTGATGTGTTGCTAGGCACAGAACCAAGTTAGGACCCAGTAAGAAAGAAGAAAGTATGACCTGGGTGGAATCGGACAATATTCCTTCAATGTTCCTCCAGGATGTTAGGAGGCAGGTGACCTAGTAACTGCTTGGAAAGACGTAAAAACTGAGAAAGAGGAATTAAAGGATCAGCAAGAAGATGGCATATATAGTGCAAAATATGATTGTAGGAAGTGTAAAATAGAACTTTGTTGTGCTTTGATTGATGTATTACAGAGTTTTGTCTGATGTTTGGTTATATCTATTCCTGTTAATATTCCACTTTTTTAATGTGTCAGGCTATGTTTATGTGTATATTCTGTTTTATTGTTGTTTTTTAATTATTACTTTTGGTATTTTATCAAATTTCAATATCAAATGTTTGTTATGATGTACTGTTGTGATGTTTCTTGTATTTTGTGGGTTGAACCCCAAGAGGCAGGGCCACCCTGACATCACTGCTGTTTGGTCCTTCGTATGTCCTTATATTCAGGTCAGAGTGAAGGACCCAACCCTATAACATTGAATTTTTTTTTAAGTATTGCTTTTCATTTGTTTTCTCAGATATATTGGATTTATGCTTGTGGTTCTTAGATACTGCTCTTTAGATTGAACTTGTTTGCCTCAGATTGCCTTTTTAGAAACATCTTTTTTCCCTTTCTGTGCCTTGAGCGTTGTTGTTCTTGATGTTCTGGTTTACTGGATTTCTTTTGTTTCTGTCTTAGATTTTTGCTATCACATTTTGGATTGGAACTAGTTTATCTTGTATTGCCTTTCTAGACAAATTCTTTTTGCCATAAGTTTGCCCTATTCCTATTTCTAATCTGTTTTTGATTTATTTTAATAAAGATTCAAGTTCTTAGTTGTCTCCACAAGCCAGAGTTTTTTTGGTTTCTGTCTCTCTTCCTTGTGAGACATTTCGATATATTTTGGGACTTTGTTCATATTGTCTTCTAATACCAGCCATTCCTTTTCAGTTCACAGCTCAGCTTAAAGCCTGTAGGTGGTAGTTGGAGGCTGGCTATCTTGGAATAAGGTTATATCTAGGCAGGTTAGCAAGGGTCCTGACCTACTTTGTGGGTCTTTAGGATGCCTCACAGCCCTTTTGTTTGAGGCTTTATTTCACAACGGTATGTTTGAGTAATTTTTTAGTTATGTTTTGGTTACGTTGATGTTATTTTGTGGGGCAATTTCATTGTCGGGCAGCACGGTGGTGCATTGGGTAGTGCTGCTGTCTCACAGTTAGGAGACCCAGGTTCGCTTTCTAGGTCTTCCCTGCGTGGAGTTTGCATGTTCTCCCCGTGTCTGCGTGGATTTCCTCCGGGTACTCTGGTTTCCTCCCACAGTCCAAAGACATGCAGGTTAGGTGCATTGGCGATCCTAAATTGTCCCTAGTGTGTTCTTGGTGTGTGGGGGTGTGTGTGTGTGGGTGTGCACACCCTCTGGTGGGCTGGCGCCCTGCCCGGGGTTTATTTCCTGCCTTGCGCCCTGTGTTGCCTGGGATTGGTTCCAGCAGACCCCGTGACCCTGTAGTTAGGATACAGCGGGTTGGATAATGGATGGATTCCATTGTCATTGCCATGTTGTTTTTGGGTATGGCTCCTGTTTTTGGTCACATGGGTTGTCGTGTTATGATTGGCATTTTTATTACAATATTTATGTGATTTCCTGTACTTTTTTGACAAAGTATGTGTTTAATACTGGAGATTTTTAGGCGAAGCAATTCAATTCTGTCATTTGTTTTTTTTGTAGATGTCTCAAAAAACATGAAATATTTTAGCATGTTGCAATGATGGTTTTATGACAGTCTAACAGTCACATTGATAAATTTCCATGATAGTCTTTCCACAGAGATGCCTTGATGTGCGCAGGGTGTGACATCATTGGAGTGACTGTATAAAGGTTTAGCGTGTTTACTTCCGCATTAGCCAAGATCAGGATAATTCTCCCTACTGGTGAACTATTCTTTAACATATATTACAGGGGTATTTGACGACTTCTTCTGATTGTTGGTTAGTGCTATGAACTTGATATAAGATAGATTAGACTTCTGGTAATGAATTTTGCAAGTTATTAGACTATAAATCATCTCCTGGTCCTCTTACAAACTCAGTCTCACTCAGAATCAGTACACAGTACTGGCATGCTTGATGTTATCACTGAAAACATATTTAAGATAGAGGCAAGGATATTTTGTTGTCCTACCTTTGGGATAAATAGAAGAAAATTAATCTTATGTCTAGTGATTTTTTCGTGTTTTGTTTGTAAAAAGTAAAAGCATGTATACTGCCAGAAAATGGAAAATACTGTAGGCCACATGGGCAACAAATGCAGAGACCAGTGAAGTCAAAAAGCAAGCTAAAAAATTGTATTCAGGAGATCAAATAATACTGAGCACTATAACCTAAACGGCAGACCAAATTTGTAGTCTACAAGCATTTGCCCTGAATTCAGTAACAAGAAAATCAAACATGAAAAGCACATACAGAGAGCTGAAAGTCTGTCATAATCTAGGAGAACCTCAAAGTGCACAATGATGACCTTTATTTATTCTGTTGCAATGATGGCATCACGTATCACACACTTCCAGTTGTCCAAGCATAGCAATGCCATTGCAACCCTAGACAAAGGTCTTATAATGGTAGTGCCCAAGACAACAAAATGGCATTGTGGGAATAATCTGAAAACATATGAAATTGTTCAAAGCAAACTCTAAAGTAAAAAAAAAAATCAGATCAGAATCAGATTTTTCATAACAAATAAAAAACAAGCAACATTAGGAAATGCACAAAAGGAAACTCATAAAATATTTAAAACAGCGCACTATAGTAACAGTATTTCATCTCTTTTTTTGCCATGAGCGTTTTCTGTTTCCAACAAAAAAAGGCATTAAAGCATGTCAGCCTTTCAAATCAGGCAGACTGAAAGCTGCATTAAAGATTATTATGCCCTTTTTGGGGCATAAAAGGCTCAGGGGAGCAGTGGTCTCATGAGCTGTAGGAGAACACTGTGACTGACCCCCATATTCCTGAAGTGATTTCCCCCAATTAAATTAGCTGGCTAGATGAAGAGAGACCAGGGTCCGAGAGAGAGAAATGGTGTGGCAGGAGAACAAAAATGGAGTGTTGTCTGTGGTATGTTAAGATGAGCAAGTGGTCAACTGACCTAGCCATCAGCCTTTGCTTGATCTTTATTTTTTTTAACATTTTCATACTTTGCCTTCCCTTTTTCATCCAAATTTAAGTGGGCACAGAGGCCAGTAAGAAGACAAGCAAAGGAAAAAGTCATTAGGCATGCTATTTACAGTGGAGATAGCTCTGGGCACATATATTGTACGTGGGAGGACATGGACACATTGTTATATAGCGGGCGATCAATAAAAGTACCAGGGAGCAGGTCAAAAAATGTAATCAAGAATTAGACCATGAGTTGAACCTCAAACCATACCAATGCTCAAGGGGAGAAAAAAGAGAAAATCCAAAATGGAGAAAAGTCATTACCACAAATAACATCAACGCTCAATGCACAAGTAAAATAAAGCAAAGAATGTCATGAATCAGTAATTTTTTTTTTTTGATTTTTGTATTGTTTTAATTTTGATTTTTCTTTATTGATTTGTTTGTCACATTTAGGAATGGGTTGCCATTTAGGGATGGGTTTGCAGTGATGCTAGGGGGCATGACCTGTCTTGATTTAGAGTTCCAAACACGGTAAAAAGACTCTTCCAGCAGCTAGAATCACTGACCTACCCAGAATGCCCTCACTCCAAACCTGCCATCCCCTAACTGCTACCTGTAGGTTTCAGCCTAGGCATGTTTATAATGGGGGACGGACTTTAAACATTCTAAATATAAAGTAAGTCTCAAGAAATATCAGAAAGCCTCACAAGAGAGACCATGCAAACTTTGACATCTAGAGGCAAGTCCTACAATATTCCTGATAATTAATGGAAATTAATTTCAATAATTGTAAAAAGCGCAACAATTCTGAAAATAACAAAAAAGCAATATGCCTACAAGGCAATCTGACCAAGTACAAACACAGAAATCCAAAGGTAAATCCAATAAACAAGCATGAGGATCCATAAACCAGAAAAATCGAGAAAAAGCAAAACAGAACACTTCTAACCACACTCAATGAACCATTGAAGGATCTGCTCTCATGTCACACTATAAAGGCTGAGGGGGATCCTTCAGTAGTGACAGCAGGGTGGCCCCACCCCATTTGGGTCCACCCACAAATGACAAGACACCATAATAGAACAAGATAATATGCATAGAAACGCAATACTTACAAGTTAAATAATTAAAGAAAACACAATCAATGTAAAACATGACCTTGCACAAAGGGAAACCAAAAGATGAAATAACGAAAGATGGAAATATAATTAACAGCAACAAAAATAAATGTTATAGAAATAAACTAAAACCAAGACAAATCCCCTGGCTTTAGCATACAAGGTGGAGTCATGAACATGGCAGCCATGAGCTGTGTGATCAGAAAGGGTCTGCACTGACATCTAAACATTTTAGATCTTTCCACTAGGTTGTTGTACCGTGTTAGCCATTATGAATGTAGAGAAAAGCCAAGCAAAATGACACCTTTTATTGGCTAACTAAAAAGATTACAATATGCAAGCTTTCGAGGCAACTCAGGACCCTTCTTACATCTTGCCTGAAGAAGGGGCCTGAGTTGCCTCAAAAGCTTGCATATTGTAATCTTTTTAGTTAGCCAATAAAAGGTGTCATTTTGCTTGGCTTTTCTCTAGATCTTTAAATAAAAGAATCATCTTATTGGTTTTTGTTGGCAGCACCGCTGGATATATTTGGCACCATGAAAGGATATCATATTTGGCCCCCAACCTAGACCAAACCAAGCAGGATGGTTTTACGCTAAGTGAGTTCCATACTTCCAGGGCTGTCCAATTAGCTAAAAGATAAGGTTTGAATATTCAAATTAAAAAAGTAAATATTCAAAAATATTTGAACTTAGGTTAACAATTCTGTTACTTTTTTATATATGTTTTTTTAATATTTTTATAGTACCAATGGTAACATCAAGAACAAAAGCCACTAGAAAAAAAAATTGTGTTATTTGGACAACTGTTATATTTAAATATAAGAGCCATCAAAATCCTGTGCTGGTACACTATATAAAATAGAAGCATATCTGCACAGCCATCTTGTCTTCAGTCTAGAACTGACAGCTTGCAGGGAGAGCAAAAACTTGTTCAGACAGCAAGCCATTATAAATCAGGCACAAAAATGACCAGATCAAACATTTCTTTTTGGCAAACATTGTGGGAGACACTCTTTATGATTTTCCAGTTAAATGACAATTGATAATGTTAGCTATCTACAAAAACAGATCTGGAAAATCACAGCCCCCTTTAATAGTTTGCAGCACCCATGCCCTTCCTCACCTGAGTGGGCCTGCTCTCAACTACTTTTCATCAGCTCTGCTGTCTTACCATGGATGAGGTGTAGTTTGCAAACCTTGACCTTGTGTTCAACCCAGCAGTACTTTTGGACAGAACGTTACAACCAGTACCCTTTCATCCTGTTGAACCAAACAACAAACAGTTGTTTCTATCAAGAATGGGAGAGTGTTGCAGTCTGCCACTGAAATGAAGAGAGGGGCCGGGGGGACCCCAGACCCTTTAACTTACCCCACCAACTGAGTGACTTCCAGCAACCCAACCAAAGCTTCCTGTAGATTATTATTGACCCCCATCACCTCTGTAAAGTCCATTGCACTGAACATCTGTCTACCCATAGGGCACAGCTGCCATTTACAAATGCTGACACCACGCTTCACTACATTTATTAATAATATATTGACTCTTTTTACTAAGTGTGCGTCTACAAAGAATGAAGCACTTATGACACTGAATGTTGAGTGCATGCTGCAGTCTTCAAATTAAAGGGGAACTTGAAAACACTTTTCTTTTTGTGTACTTCATGGTGGTGATCAAAAAGAAGTAGGTGCACATTTACATTACTGCCTTTAATACATATGTCAAAAAAGCTAAATGCAGTCTTTATTTTATTTTTCCACGTTTAAGTGGCATTTTGCTTCTTGAGGCCATAAGATATATATAAATTGAGGCACTGTGATTCAATTGACTGTGATGATGCCTACATTTGTGTCTCGCAAATGAAGCAACTCATTTTACTAAATGTTGCGCTGTAATGATCTGCAAACGTTTAGTCTTCCTTGTAAGTTTTATTTAGCTGAGATTTTCAAAGAAACTTAAATTGTGTTAAATATGTTTGAATGTGTACCAGAAAACTATAAGTAAGCAAACAATACAAACCAAAATTTAGAAGTAAACTACAAAAAGTGTACGATGTGGTTTTCTATAAGTTTTACTAATGAAGATAATAACCTAACCATTCAAAATCATAAAAAAGGCTAATTGTGGAAGTGACATGCAAAAACAGATCAGTAAAATATCATAACATTGAACAGCATATCTGGAATAACACATTGTCGAAATTAATGTGGGTATAACAAACAACTTTTTTTATAAACTTAAACTTTTTCATTAAAGTCCTTTTTCAAATAAATTTGAATTGTATTTGAATAGTGGCATTCGATCTGACAGCCCTTCTTACTATCAAATATAAGGGCAGAATCACCGGGGCAGAACTGATTTAGTGAAGTGCATGAACAGTGTTAGCTCACTGATACTCTTATTAAAAAGCAGCCTTGTATTAAAGTCATTAGCAAAATAAATGTTGTTTTCTGTTTACTGTGATACAGCATTTCCTTGTGAATTACTTAATAATAAGCTTATGCTTTCCCTGCTTATTCATATTGTCCTCTGGTTAAAATTCTTTTGATCTTTTGGTTCCTGGGATCTATTGACCAATCCTGTAAACTGGTTCATTTGTGCCACGTATGGAGAATTGACTAACACTAATAAATTGACCTTTCCTTGGGAAGAAATTGGGTGACCAACTGTTTCACTCTTTATTCTCTTTCAAGCTTTCCTTGGCATTCTTTGCTTTTCTGGAACCAGGAATGTGGCTTTGATTAAGTAAAATGAAGACACATCTAACGTTGGCTAGCAAGTGCGTGAATTGCCACTTTTATTCAAGCTTATGAGAACTGGCCTGAAACTATTCTTGCTAAAATCAAAGGCTGAAATATGAGTGTGTATTGTTGCTTCAGGCAAAAAAAACCCATTAATTTCTATTAAAAAATAACTGTTAAAATAATGATAATGTTCCAATATTTTTGAGGGCTCCTGTCAGGCAGGTGCCCTTGGAATAGTTCTATACAGTGCCTTTGATTCTTAAGAGTGACCAAGGATAAGAGAACTTGTTAAAGGCAAAAATAAACAGACTGTTAGCAAAAGGGCTATTTGTAATTAAGGACACACGCTGGCATAAGAAACTTGGATTTTTGAGCAATTTCCATATCGGGGTTTTTTGATTGTTTTTTTTTGGTTTGACTTCAAATGCCATCTAGCCATTTTTGATTTAGTGAATAAAAATAGTTCTTTTGAAAATGATCCTTGCCTGGCCCAGACTATTCACTGTCTGTGCTTTCAAGAAGTTTATTCTGCCTCACTCACTCTTAACAAGATCTGAGAAGAGATTTCTTTTATGAGAAGATCTAAACAGTCATGGCACTTACAAGTCAGTTCAGGGGATTGTTTGAACAGTAGTAGCAATGAGCTCTAGTAAGATTCAAGATAAAGACAAAGGTGAGGTGTGACAAACCTAATAACAAATGCATTTGTTATTGACCATTATAAAATACTGATATGACTTTTCCTTATTAATCTTGTTTTATTTTCCCACTGTATATTAATTGTATTGATTGTTTTTCTTGACATTGATATGTATTTCTTTCAGTTTAAACATTCCTTATTTAGTTTTTCATGTGACGAATGCACTCATTTCCGATTCATTACAAGACAATTGGGAAGCAGTATGAGGTTGAAGGCAGGATCTGAATTCTTAAAAATAAAGTTTCCAAAATGGTTCTTCAGAGTGATGTCTTAAGGAACCATTTTTTCTTCCAAAAAGAACCATCCATTTCTTTCCAGAAAGAACCTTAGTCTATTTAGATTATAACAGGCTCCATAAGTAACCATGAATAGATGATAATGGATTTCTGAAAAACCAAAGGGTTTTGTATTTTAAAAGAATTGTTACTGTATATAATTACACAGGCTAATTTCAGATTTTGTTAATGTCCTATTAGATACCTTACTTTACACTGAAGAGTTTAGTTTTGTCCCCTTATTTGGAGCTGGTAGCACTTTAGTTTAGGTACTGCAAAATCTATCAATTATTCATTTACTCTTATGTAACAATACTGTAATAAAGGCTTCTTTTGATCTTCATAACACTTACAAAACAAAAGTAGATGATTTGTAAGTGATATAAAAATCCAAAGAAGTTTATGTTTGCTACATTACAGTTAATGAGAAATAGACACATTTTTGCAGTACCTAACTAAAGTGTTACCTAGGAACCTTTTCAATATCTGAAAAAATCATTTCATATACAAAGAATCCTTCTTAGAATTAAATAGTTCTTCGTCAAGCAGTGTTTATACAATAAATCACAAAACTCAGCAAAGTGCCATTAAGGAACTAATTTTTTTTTAACACCGTGCCTCTGTATGGGATAGCAGCCAGCTATGGGGCACACGTACTTACAGTCACTCGAGCTGCCAGTCAGACTAACCTTACTGTCTTTGAGATGTGGGAAGAAACTGAGTTGAACAGCAGAATGTGCCGCCTTCAAACAAATGGATACCAAGTTGGGATTTAAACTAAGACTCTGGCTCTTGTGCACAAATACTAATGTACTTGACATCATGTGATGTGGAAAATCAAGTGGAACTTTGCCAAACATAATGATACAAAGAACAAACAAAGGATATGTCTCCACTACCTACAAAATGGAACAGAGAAGGAGAATTAATACCTAACAAAATCACATATTGACCGTTTCACATGTCAGGTTGTACATCAACGTATACGTAGTCCATCATTAACTTAGCTTGGCTTCTAGGCAAAAAAAGTGTATTGCTGAAATTATTAAATGGTAAAAAGGGCAGAATCACTTAAACTGAAAGCCAACCCCAAAAAAGTAATTGCAATGAGCCTTAAATAAGTTTTCAGGGCAGTCCTTTCAAAATGATCCTTCTTTGAATTATTATCATTGCTCTCATTAGAAAATCAGTTTACTACACATGTGTGCCTTCAAAATGTCAATGATGATTTAAGTGCACGGAACGACATTATTAAAATCAAATGACAGCTGCCAGTGAAAGAATGAGTCGCTGCTCTCGGTTGTTGTTGAGCCCTTGCCCACCCCAGTGTATTGCTGAATACCAGAGATACGCTCCAGAAAGAAAACAGAGGAGCGCCCTGCTGTCCATGCTGCCGTGGAAACCGCAAATCTGCTGCTTGGACCTGTTGTTTAATTTGCATAAATACCCGCAGAAAATTTGCATTTTAACAAAAGTCACAGACGATGTTGGTATTAATAGAGAAAAGGATGGAGTCAAAAATTCAAGATGGTTTTCATTATATTTCACAATTCATAATAAACCAAAGGAGCCATTCATAGTGTACCCATTTTCACATTCTGCATACACATATGTGGACTGAGCAGGCTTATAGTGAACTGAAGTATCCTGATATGCTATATTTAAAAGATTAAACACATTCCTGTTCTCTTGTGCTGAACGTTTAATTGAATCCGGAAAATAGCACACTGTGTTGCTTTTATAGTTGCTTTGTTTTCTAGTGTATTTGAATGTTAACCTGTTGGACGGTGCATCAGTGGAACATACTACACCGTGTTCCAAATTATTATGCACATGATATTTTTCTCTGATTTTCTTAAATAGTCGATCCAAGTGGCAGTCAGCATAATTTTGAGTCATCAACCATTAAAGTATAATTTGAATGTTACTGAACAAACCTCCTAATGATAACCGTATGTTTTTCTAAAATAAAAAACTTAAAATGCACTGATCCAAATTATTACTCACAACAGTTTCAAAACATTTTATAGGTTGTAAAGAACTGAAAATAGTCATTTGTTGAATTTGCAGCATTAGGAGGTCATATTTACAGTCCACTACAGAAATGTGTACAGAAGTATTGCTGGTCAAGGCTGGTCCATTATACTGTCAGATTGTAATTACTGATGTGGAGACTGGCCCTGACACAGACAGGCAGACACCGAAGGTTCAACCACCATTACACGTTTATTCATATTTACAAGTTCACACAACCCAGTACCCCATACCAAACACCCTCAGTCCAGGCTTCTCTAAATGCCTTTCTCTCTCTTCCTGACCTTCGCCACTCCTCTCCTCCAAGCTCCGTCCTCTTCCACCCGACTCCAGCCACTGAATGGAGAGGCGGCTCGCCACACTGCCCCACCACAAGCTGAGACCCATAGGGGCCAGTGGCCCGTCCCGTGAGGGCAGGTCTCCCACGAAACGGGTCCTACTTTTGCATATCCTGGGTCTGGTCCTGCAAAACAGCAAGCAGAAACAGGGGTGGAGCCGCTGCCTGGACACCACCAGCTGGTGTCCATCTATGTCACACCCAGGCAACGCTCCCCCCTTTTACCGGCACCCTGGTCTTTGCCACTTCGGCAACCCATCCGAGGTTTCCGTGTCCCTCTAGTTGGGACCTCTGACGGGACCGCACCAGTGATGATGTCACCAACAGAATCTGTAATCTCCCCCCTCACCACGCGATCGGACACCGACGTCGCATCCACTGTCCGAGCCCCCGCTACTTGAATCCGGTCTGGAACATCACGGTTCTTTTTTCTGGTGTATCGTTTTTCATTTACAGTGCCAGTATTACTTACCTGCACCGCTGCACCACTCTGGCTGAAGATTCCAGCGTCGCACCATTCCGCCCACTTTCTCAGCATCTTCATGGACGCGGCCACCTTCCCCTCCAGCTCTTTCAATCCATTATGAAGAGCGCACATCACCTGAAAGAGCGACTCTGCGGGTTGAAGGCACCAGAGCCACCAGAAGGCACAGACAGTCAGCCGTGGCCCCAATCGGGTCCTTCCCCGGCTCAGGACGGACATTTGTTGGTCCCGTTTTGGCCAATCATCGGCGAGCACACAACACACACCGTACAGTGCCTTGCCTGCCTCGGGGAGGGACTTTTGGTCCTCAGCCATCTTGCTTCCCATGCACCTGGTGTGTTGACGAGCCTCCGGGCAGCTCCTCAGCTGCCGCAGTCTTTTGAGGTGCAGCAGCTCCTCCTCGTTAGCCCCACGGACCGGAATGCGTCTGCCACCAACGTGGATCCTGGCAGTCCCTGCCTGCAACACAAAACTCAAGTCCGGCCCCCTAGGGCCGACTGTCGTTGGGCAGGGAACTTACCTCCCAGGTCCTGCCTGTTCGAGATGACTTCCTCGGCATTGCCTTAGTAGACGCAATGCCATCCCAGGTGTCCTCAGCGCTGGCGCGCTTGTAAGACCCCGCTGCATTCCAGCTAGGCCCTTTGTTGTCTTCCCGCACTCCCGTGGTGCATGTATGGGCTCACATGCTGCGCCAGGCCGTGCACAAAATAATTTTTAATGATGGGTCCCCGCCTTGTATCAGGAGGAGAGTCCCATCTGGGATGCCATTGTGGAGACTGACCCAGACGTGCTCCAGGTGCCTCACGATGATCTTCCACTGGCACTTCCTGGTGTGGCGGAAGTGCTGATGTCCAGGGCTTCACAGGCTTCCGGGCACCCCCTGGTGGTGACCATGGGCCCCTATAGGGTTGAGCTTCCATGCTCTTTTCCCGTGGTCCCCATACCAACCAGGACGGCTGCCCCCTCGAGGTCCAGAGGAGGCTTAATCCCTCTACTGGTCCTTCTGGGCGTCCCGGCTGGGTACCACCCTCAGCCGCTTGCCACACTGAACAACTGCTTTATGAAACTTTTTCTAAAACTTTTGAAACATTTTCTAAATCATCTAATGGACTTTTTGTTTTACAAATCACAATGAAGTTGAATTTTCATGGTTTGAACAACTTGAGTTTCTAACAGGAAGCACTAGCACTATCACTGGATCATCCTTACAGTTATTCCAAATCTACAAAACAGAGCAGTGGTAAATGTTTGGCCATGGAGGGATGTGTGACACAAACATACTTACAAAATCTGCACAAGCATGAATGCACTCTAATAACATGTGGCATCACAGCAGCAGATGCATAAAATTGCACAAGTGATGACGTCACCAACAGAATCTGTAATAACAGAAAAAATAAGCAAATGATTCTAGCTAGCTTTTTAGCCCAGCTAGTTGGGACATATGCCAGTCAAACACTTGAGTCCCATTTAAAGTTGCAAATTAAGTTAATATGCACATGTTTAGGACAGATTGTGCGTGCCCCAAACAATTTCTGGAGAAAGTGCAAAATCTGCACCATGATGACCTGTCTTGGAATCAGATTTACCAGATCTTTCAGCATTTGAACTGATTGGCAGAATATGCAAGTACAATATAAAGGGGAACCATATTTTTAGTCAAATATGTATGAAGAAATTCAATCAATTCATTGGACTGCATAATAATGCTTTTTACAGAGCATTTGGATATTGACATAATTCCTAATACATTTTATAATGATGGTGCAAGTCAAGAAGGGTGACCTTCTCCTCATTGAACCTATTGACCTCTGATTGTATTGTATGTGTATATTAGGCATGTAAATGACTCATTGATTAATTGATAAGCAGCTGTGAGCATCTGTGTCAGCTGGAGAATCAAGCAATTGAAAATCAGACCCTTCTTCTTCTTCCTCTTGTGTGTATTTTTCATTTAATCAATGACAAAGTAAACATAGCTTCCATTTTTCAAATTCACTGTGAATTAGTACAAACAAGAATTCAAATAGACAAATTAAAACTTGTCCAGTCCATCAGTGTTCATGTTCCTTAGACCCCTGCAAGAAGACCTTTTTGTTTCTTGATGGGAGGAATAGAACTCTTGAGTTGTGGAATGGCTACAAAACCAAATGTGTATCACTGACATCTGTATTTCAGTAGGCCTGTTGCTGCCTTGTCTTATGCCTATTCTCATATGGTTTTGCTGTTTAGCTGTGTAAACACCATGACATCTTTAGCCACAACTCCTCAAGTCATTTCTACCCATTTCTGTTTACATCCCCAGGTCCACTCTAAACTGAATGTTTTCTTGACCAGTGGACCATTGTTAGTATGCTTCTCTTCATTTCATGCTTTGGACACGAGCGGCTTTGATCTTTCTGGTAAGCTTACACTTGTATAACTGGTGACCACTAACATACTTCATTTAATAGCATTTTTATTTGTGTCTATAAACCCACTGTTTACACAAAGCATGTCCGATGATTATTATGATGAAGCAAAAGAGACCAGGGGCCTCATGTATAACGCCGTGCGTAGAACTCGCACTATAACATGGCGTAAGCACAAAAGCCGAAATGTGCTTACACACAGAAAAATCCAGATGCAGGAATCTGTGCGTACTCCAACTTCCACGTTCTTCTGCTACATAAATCCCGATCAGCGTGAAAAGTAACGCTCGTGCACACGCTTTATGTAACGCCCCAACTCCCCCTCCCAGAATTACGCCTCTTTGAATATGCAAATCAATATAAATAGACCTTAAGGTCCATTTTCTGTGAGAAGGCAATGGGAAAAGCAAAAGGAAAAATAGAAGAATTTCAGCGAATACCAAGTGGAGGCAAAGAAAAACGTACTATTTGGTTTATACAGTGGAATAAACAAGAAAAGGAAGTTGATCAAGTGACATAGTGTGTCGGGAGAAACAAGTTCAAGTTCACAATGTTGCACAGTGCCCGACAAAAAAAGAAGCTGACAGATATCAAAGTCGCCGTGAAAAGGCGAGACGTGACCCACCTGAGTGTCATATGGAAGCTTATTAGGGTACAGTGTGAAAAAAATGCAGAGTAGGAAAAAAGCACGAAATGTTAACTTTAATCTCGAAATATCCCCTTTAATCACATAGTTTATTTAGAACATCATAAACTTCATCTTAAATTCATTTAATTTGCTAGTTTCTCAAATCTCATCGTAACTAATGTAGCACGTTAAATGCCTTGTTTTGTATTTGATCTTCTATGTGGTCTGTGTGTGAATCACTATGTGCTTCTTAAACGGGCTTTCTCTTTCTCTGATAGGACACAGAATCCATTAAATTCGTGATATTACAGCTCTCTGAATAATTAAAATACTGAGATGTATACGTGATATCATTTTCATGATGATTGGAATGAAAGCATGTTATTAAGAACACGATGGCGCACTGATTGTTCATGTCTCATGCAAGATGTTGCTGCGCCATGTGCGACCTTCGATGAAATGCTTTACTGTAGCAGTCCTGTCTCATTCAAACATACTAACCTCTAATTCCTGTCCTTACTTTTTTTTCCCCAAATACCCAATCACCATACATACAAAACTTTTAAGGAACATTGAAATATCTTCATAGTGCGTGTTTAATTATTCTATCCGTCTATCCTTACAGTGTCGCGCCAGTCTAATAATACAGATTATTTAAATTAAGTTAAAGTTTTGTCTGTATAATATAATAAACATTTTGTTGCATTTCATCTGACAAATGATATCGACATCATATATAAATGCGCACTTTATAAAGTGGCTCAGGTTGTGCACTATTATAACTCTAGTGCAAGTTTACAGTGGGGTAATTGTACTTATAAGTACAAACAGTTCTACAAGGAGCACTTGATTGAGTGCGTTTATAGTTCTTGGGATGAAACTGTTTCTGAATCGCCAAGTCCGTACAGGAAAGGCTCTGAAGCATTTTGCCGTGGCTTTGGCAGCTTGGGTTTGATGCTGTAATACCGATAATTCTCTTTCTGATCAGCTGCTGCTGTGATTCCCCACTCAGATACAGTGATATAAATACTCCGACTGGTGCAGTGAGAGTAATATGGAAAAAGATGATTCGCTGTGGCAACTCCTAACGGGAGCAGCTGAAAGAAGAAGAAGGTGCAATGAGAGTAACAACGCTAAAGCAGTTATGGTATTTGGAATACTATGGCTATTCCCTGGATCATTATATTGTTACAAGTTAATTACAATCAGATGCGTTACACTAATAAACAATATGCGGTTAGTTTCAGTGTATTTATAAAGCAGGAAAATAAAAGAGTAACCACACAGGAACAGTAGCATTGCTTTGACGCTGGGTGCCGCCAGTCTGCAAAACCGAGCGGAGAACTTGCGTACAACAAGGTATAAGGTACCGTGGAAAAGTGCGTGGCTTTACGCCAAGTGTAGGTTTTATACATCGCGATTTGAACGTGGAAAAGTTCTTACGCAACATTTCTGTGCGTACGCATCATTTATACATGAGGCCCCAGGAGATGGCTAGTCATAAAGGGAAACACAGTCAGACAAGGCAAGGGGTCAAAAATCATAAAATCCAAATAAAGTTAAGAACCAAAAGAAAGGGGTAAGACATGAACCGGAAGTCAGGAAATAAAAAAAGGTTAAAACAAAAAGAAAAAAACCTACCACTAGGGCTTTCTTGAATTAATAGGATAACTATGATATTGAAGAATTTGACAGAAATTGTATGTACTGAGGGATATGTTAGGAAGTGATCTCCATCACATCATTAGTGCGACTATTATGATGTGCTACTTTAACAATGTCAAATAACATTTTTAACACATACAGTAATATCAGTATCTAATCTGTTAGCTAGGTGGAAGGGGCAGTAGTAGTCAATCTTCCAGATGGTATGAATGAAAAATAATTCAGTGCCGCCTTCCCCACAACTGTCGTAAAAATATAACCTCTTTATTTTCATAATAGTATAGCCTGCCCAACCTGGCTGACAAAAAGAGATCTCAAAGCGTGTAGATAACAAGAGATTTAATAGTTTGGCATGCAAAGGTCCACTTAAATCTGTCAGCATCTTACCTTAGATGATAATGTAGAACATTCCTTATACGACTTACACTGCCAAGACAGAAAAAGACTGGTTTCCAGATACATCTCCAGGTATTTAATGATTTAGGTTTTCACTAAACTAACGTGGCTCTCTTGAGAATCTTTATAGTGAAAAACTGAACTCTGCAAATGAAACATTTTTGGTGTTGCCTGTTGTACTTAAGTAAATTATTCAGGAGTAATACATTAAGTGCAGATTATAACAATTATTGCCTCTCCTCTGAGAATTTCAGTAATCAATTCTCCAGCTTAATTCGTATGTATTTTCTAAAAATCAAACCCTAAAAACTAGTCCCATTAAGGATTTATGTAAATAATTAAGAAAACACAGAACTTACTTGGGTAAGAAGAGGAGATAGATAGATAGATAGATAGATAGATAGATAGATAGATAGATAGATAGATAGATAGATAGATAGATAGATAGATAGATAGATAGATAGATAGATAGATAGATCTGTGTACAAATTGCAGTGTTAAAGCAGTCCAAACATATTAACAACAGTTACATACAAAAAGACTAAACAAAAAATACCTAAAGTCTAAATAGTAATGTTATTGTTAATGAGGAGGAGTACAGGAAGCTAATCAAAGACTATGTTAAATGGTGCGACTCAAACCACTTACACCTGAACACCAGCATGACTAAGGAACTGGTGGTGGATTTTAGGAGGCCCAGGCCCCTCGTGGACCCCGTGATCATCAGAGGAGACTGTGTGCTGAGGGTACAGACCTATAAATACCTGGGAGTGCAGCTGGAAGACAAATTGGACTGGACTGCCAATACTGATACTCTGTGTAAGAAAGGTCAGAGCTGACAATACTTTCTTAGAAGGTTGGCGTCCTTCAACATCTGCAGTAAGATGCTGCAGATGTTCTACCAGACGGTTGTGGCGAGTGCCCTCTTCTACGTGGTGGTGTGCTGGAGAGGCAGCTTAAAGATGGACACCTCCTGCCTGGACAAACTTGTTAAGAAGGCATTCTCTATTGTAGGAGTAAAGTTTTTTGTTTAGTCTTTTTGTATGTAACTGTTGTTAATATGTTTGGACTGCTTTAACACTGCAATTTGTACACAGAACTAACTATCTATCTATCTATCTATCTATCTATCTATCTATCTATCTATCTATCTATCTATCTATCTATCTATCTATCTATCTATTATACTAGTTTAGCTTTTACCTTACACTAATCCAAATGTTATCAGAAACTATTTGAAACATTTTAAAGAATAAGGTCAATACTTGAAGTTGAAGTTATTTCTTCGCATTCAGGCTACATACTAATTTGTCACATAAAACTATGTTCTAAAGTACAGCTATTTTTATAAATTTTATATTTAGCCCGTTTTTGAGATTGAAAAATTGAGATTGAGATGGGGTCCAAATGTGAAAACAAAAGTCTTCAAACATACTAAATATGTATCCACTTTGAAGCAGTAAAGATTATGATTTAAGAAAATGTGCCTTCCTTGTTTCAGAGTCATGTTTGTGACAGCAAAAATGAAGGGAAGTATTACATTTTATCACAGATTCTTGGTACCGTTTTCCTGGAGGAAAGAGTACATTTACTGTTTGCTCTTCTGCTTTTCCTTAGCTTTATTTTACATATTATCTTACTTTTGTCTCTGTAGTTCTGTTACTTCAAGGGTTAAATTCTGCCATGGATTGTAACTAATGATGCTCTACACAAAAGTTCACCGGTTTAACTATGCATCTGCCATGAGTCAGAATTTGCACCAGCAGCAAATGTTTGCACAAATTATATTTTTTTTCTTATACCATGTGTACTCATACTGTATTTTCATAGGTAATGCTAGCACACATACTGAGTCACATACAGACACAGTTATTCAACAACAAATATGCATATGATTTTTTTTAACTAAATGGCACCTACTTTTCATCTGTTCCAGCCTGTGTGTTATTTCACATAACCTTTGAAGTGTGATTCATGCTAAGTAGCAGCATGTTGGTGAAGCATGAACATAAGAGTTTTATTACACATACTGTAAAATTAATCTGAACTGTACTGATTACAATGCCTTTGCATTTGTACCAAACATTTTTTGAAATAGCCAAGGTCACCAGCACATTGTTACTAAGTTCACAGGACCATTCAACACTCAGTATTATATATTTTTATTATGTACTTTCTTTTGTATGTCATATGCACGTACAATAAAAATACAAGTAGAATGGAAAATGCACATAATGCAATAGAGCTAAGCCACGAGAAAACAGAATGAATCTCCACAAACCAATTATCAAATTTTATGGAGCTTGCTGAGTCGCTTTTGCTCAGGATGTGGTAATAAAAAGCAGAGGATGTTTTGTGTGAGTAAACATAATTAGAAAGTTTCACTGTTTCTTTCAGGTAGACATTTAGTCATGGCCATAATATGATGAAGTAGTGCTGAGTTGTGATTCATAGCAATTTTAAATCAACTATTATTTTTTCTAATCACACCTCACAAGAAGCTGTAAGTGGTCATACAAGTGACACTTTTTTAGTGATTATTGTCTAGCTGTCTACAGAAAAGAGCCAACAATTCACAGCTGGGCATCAGCATTCAATAGCGTCAATAACAGCACTTAAAGATGATTTTTTAAAATGAAATCACATATCTAAGACCGAAAAGTTATTTTTGAGACAATCAGCTAATTCTCAGCAAAAAAATGTATTTTTTCTTCCCAAAAACACATGAACATTCAGTTTTGCAATATGTATGAAATCGCAGGAGTCACATCAATACTTGATAACACTCTTGGCTTGAAAAATTTACATATTCTGTAAGTTTTAAGCCTTTTGTTTTCACATTTGGACCCCAACCCTATTATCTCCATTTTAAAATACAACAACAGACTAGGTATTTTTAAGATTTATAAATAGTACTTCACTATTATTCATTATTTCAAATGGTAAATAACTATATACCATAATTATAAACAAACTAGCTGTGTAAGCCCATGCTGTAAAAAGCCCGGGCTCATAGAAACTATTGTTATCGTCAGAAAAAAATTCAAAATGCAGAGTCGGCGGTTTCATTTTGCAGATGTGCTCGTCCCCCCTTGTCTATCAGTGGCTAAGCAAGTTTCTCTCTCGTTTGTCCTTCTTCAGAGGTTTCACTTCGGCATCAGAGTCGCTTTCTTTCAGCTTCATGCTGTAGCCTCGTACTTCTTTCTTCTTCCGACTCGTTAACTTGGGGTCGCCTTGCCAGCTCTTTGAGCTTCATGCTATAGCCTCTCACTTTCAGACCGGACAGACAGACACACACTCTTCCGCATGTAGACGTGTACATAAAGGATAACTTTGGCTTGAAAAGTAACAATTTTATACCTTAAGGGAATAAGCGTTAACTTTTTAATATTAAATGTTATAGCATAACATTTTTAAACCCATTTAATCCAATTCCAGGTTGCTAGGGCCAGACCCTAAACTATCAACAATAAGAGCAAGTCAGAAACCACTAGCAGTTCATTGTGTGTTCACTCTTACACACATACACACCTGCACGAGGCCGGCTTCAATTCACCAAATAACCTAACATTGACATCTTTGAGATATGGAGAGGGAAATTCATGCATTCACAGAGAGGATTTATGAACTCCACAAGGACATTAGAAAATTTTGACGCAGGGTCTTAGCTCCATGAGGCAGCAGCAGAACTAATCACTGTGCCATAAAGTTGCAGTTGTAAACATACAGTACATTAAAGAAAAAGTTGAATGTTTCTGATTGTAAAGAACAGCGATCGCATACTTGGCACTCTTTTTGGTTTATATTTCTTTCCTACAGAAAACAGTGTGCTTTACTTACTCAGTGTTGTCTAATTCAGGAGTTCTTGTGCTCTAGATAGTGGAGCATTAATAAGACAATGCATTTCAAATTGGATCCACAGTGTTTACCATCCAAAGTGATACTTGGCTAAACAACTGCACAATGAAGCCTCATTATTGTGATCTAATTTGTCATTCTAAATAAGCATATATTTAAGAAAACATTTAAACACCTGCTAAGTCAGAGTAGTGTACTGTGCATGTTATAATAATAGGATTAAACTGTCCTTCATAACGTGCAGTATAACACTATGAATCTGACCCTGTTTGATGCACAGAATGCCTACATCTGAAGTATTGGTGTGTAAGCAGGTGCAGAAACCAATATCTTCAGGGTTCTGGTGATTTGCTTTGTAAAGGTATCACTGGAGTGTTTACTCTGTTCTGTGTTCAAGCATCCCTAATATTTTTGACCTGACTGTAAACCCCACCCTCAGCAGATGCCGCTAATTTTTTCAGGTATGTGCATGTGTGTGTACACACTTGTGTGCTCAGTAGGCCTCGGTAAAAATATAGATTTTCCGATTAATTGTTATTTTTCATATAAAAGATTCAATATCAATTCTTAAAGTCTCAGGATCAATCACATGAATTTCTTTCCTGCTCTATTACTATATTTAGATTTTTGCCATTTGATCTAGTAGTTGTCACTAATGTGTCTGATCATTTATGTTAGGTAGCATGCCTAGAGGGGGCTGGGTGGTCTCATGGCCTGGAACCCCTGCAGATTTTATATTTCCTCCAGCTGTCTGGAGTTTTTTTTTTGTTTTGCTTTTTCTGTCTTCCCTGGCCATCGGACCTTACTTTTATTCTATTTTAATTAGTGTTCTCTGATTTTAATTCTTACTTTGTCTTTTTTCTCTTTCTTCATCATGTAAAGCACTTTGAGCTACATTATTTGTATGAAAATGTGCTATATAAATAAATGTTGGTGTTGTTGTTAAGGCTTTCTATGGAAAAAGCAATTTACTACATCGCACAAAACAGTGTGTCCTCCTCAACTGAAATCAGCGCCTTCGACACTTAAATTTAAATTTATGTGAATTTCCCTTTGGGATTAATAAAGTATCTATCTATCTATCTATCTATAGTGCAAGAACAACTGGATAAAAAAGTAATTTATAAGCTGTGAAACTCAGAAGTTAAGTATTGTGGTAACGCAATAAAATCATTTATCCTGACGTCACCCAGAAACATTATCTCAGTTGACATCCAAATGAGTAGAACCTAAACAATCTACACTGGAGACAGCTTTTAGCTTCAATCTTCCATTTAATTCACCTCATCCCCAAAAACTAACAGAATCAATAGCAGCTTTTATTTGTAAAGATTTGAGCCTACACCGTTGTTAAAAATGAGGGCTTTTGACAAATGATACAGATTTTGGAACTGCAGTATGCTTTACCGGCCAGAATGCAAATGAGTGAAGTTACTGTACACATACTTTATGAAGTTCTTAAGCAAAGCATTGCCACATCTCCCAACCCTAGCTTGCGACAGCCATGGGCGCCGGCAGGGGGGTGCAAGTAGGTGCACGTGTACCCCCCTAGCTTTTGAAAAAAAAGGAAATGGAGAAAAAAAATAAATCTTTCAATAATAAGAAAAAACGCGAAAAAATAGTTTTATTTTAAATTTTTAAATTACAATTAGACGTTTACATTTTACAACTATACATAAACAATCATTCACTTTGTTTCTAAAAGAGCATCTCAAGCCTTCTTTTTTGTTGTCCAAACTTGTCTACAACTTTGTCGATAAATTTTGGACAATTATTTATTCTTTTTTTGTGTACACTAAGCATACATAATCCACTTAATCTATCGTCACTCATTGTAGATCAGTTCCAAGTTTTGACGCGCCGTAATGTGCTAAAAGATCTTTCAATACTGCAGGTTGTTGCAGGAAGTGTCATGCCAATCTTGAGTGCCTCGGAAACAGCCGGATAAAACTTCGTAGCCTCTTATAGTGTACAGCTAGATCTCTTTTCACGCCGGTGTATAGTTCCGATTTATGGGAGAACAGTACGCTTTAGAGAAAAATATTTATCATAAAAGTTGTAGAACTTATCAATGTCTACAATTTTTATTTGAAATATTTTCTCTAAAGTGTACTGTTCTCCCAGAAATCGGAACTATTAACCGCGTAAAAGGTCTAGCTGTATGTAAGTCTTACAAAATTACATTAAAAACTTAAGGAAAAAGCACTACCTATGCCACTGAATACATCAATAACATTTTAACTATATTCCAGTGATCATATGATAACAAAAAAGTCGATGATTTTTGTCAGAAAATTAAAAATTAGGTCATGCCTTAAGTGGTTAATCTATCTATGCAAAAACTGACTGCTCTGTACTATTCAGAGATAGCGACTGTATTGGCAGGGATTTTAATGGGCACATACATATACAAAAAAAGTTTTTGTTGCGGGGGGGAGCGTAGAAAGAAAAAAATCTCTTTATGCACCCCCCTGAATTAAATCCTGGCGGCGGTAATGGCGACAGCTGAACATCCAGGACAGAAGATTCCTACGTGACAATTAGGGCTGTTCGATATAACGATATATATCGGATGACAATATGAAAACGGCTATCGCTGCACATTACGCTATCGTTTGTTTCGTGGTGTCGCAAAATAAACTGTTTACGGCAATATTTTTTTCATTTTTTGATGGCCACCACGTGGATGCAGACACACTAGCATGGCTGATGAAGGCGAGGCAACACCAGGTAGCTCCACACAGATGGACCTTGTTCCTAAACGAGGGCTACCTCTGTAGTATGGAGATGGTTTGGATTTGAAGAGTCTGACACGGACCAGAAAAGCGGTACTGTGCAAATTATGCTGCAAACCGATCGCTACCACAGACTCCAACACGACAAACCTCTTCTACCACCTCCGCAAAAAGCACGTGAGCGAGCATGCAGAGAGTTTACAACTGAGAGGCAGGCCACGTAGGATATTACAGTTGTAAAGGTACTATTTAAACGAGCATGTTAAAAGCTTGGAAGATTAATTGCTACCAAAACAATTTGCTTAAGGCATAATTTTCCCTGCAGCGTTTGCTGTCAGCGTTAATCTTGTTAAAATTACTGTAGCGTCTTCCAGGCGTAATGACGATCGAGACGGTCACTTGGTTAGTTCCCTCTTTATTAAACATAAACAAAAAAAAAATGGTTGCTGTTGGCCACAACCACGCCGAACAGACAGCAATCCAAAAACAAACTCTCTTAGCTAGGGGCGACAAGATCGTCGTCCACTCCTCCTTTTCACAGCGCTCCACCCCGCCTCGCTCCACCCCCATCCCTCCGGAACCTCCTTTACCTTCCACTCTATTACAGTCCATCAGAAATAACAGGGACAACTGAATAAATAACTGAGAGGGATGTAAATCACAGAACACAAACTGCAGAACAGAACTCTACAATAAAGAACAGAACGCTACATTACGTTTACGCCACAACTGCATTAACGGCAATTCTCCGTTAACGAGTTACGCGGATCGCCCGTGCTTGGGGCTGGGCGGCATCAACACGTTAGCGCCGTCCAGTCCCACGCGCGGCGATCAGCTGTAACTCATTAACGGAGATTTGCCACACTACGATGTGCAAATTAACATTTTACTAGAATGTAGCCTAAAAATATTATATTTAATATTATATATTTAATATATTTTTGTCGTAAGCCTTATTGCTGCTACAGTTTGAAGTACAATGTTTACATTTGGTTTTGACAGTTAATGTTAGACTTGTATTTATTTTGTTTAAAGGGTTTATTGGCCTTATATAGTTTAGTTGTTAGTGCTTTGATCCTTTTATATTTAATATATGTTGTGAGAGTTATTGCTGCTACAGTTCACATTTTGTTTATGTCAGGCATTTTATATAGCAGTATTTTATATTGGGCCTTTAGTAATTTGTTTTTGAAAAGTGTTTTATATTTGATACATTAACATTTTATGTTTACATTCTAAGTCAAACATTTGCTCAAATGTTCTAAATAAAAGAACAGAAATAATTACAAGTTGAGTACTTCTCATTTTTGATTTTTTTAATTTAAATGAAAAAAAAGGAGTGGTGATTATATAAACTATTCACTGAATACAAAGAAAATGTACTATATCGTGATATCGGGATATGAAATGAAATATCGGGATATAAGATTTTGGTCATATCGCACAGCTCTAGTGACAATCACATGTCACTACATTAAAAGTGACTGAGGACCTGTGGTGGTTATGTTGCAGACAAGAGCACTGCATGCCAATCACACCAGGGCAACCTCGCTGCCTGTATGCAAAGCTGCTGAGATGGGTGGCTGTTGTTCCAAAAATCTTTCTAGCATCTCCAACGCACTGTTCCATCGTGTGATTAAATCAGTCACAAGTTTGTCTGTTGGCAAGTCCAAATAACTTTGCTTCTGTTTAAGCATTTGGCTTGCTGTACTGCTACTGTGGAAGAAGTTTGCAACGTGCCTCACTGAGGCAAGCTAGCAGGCAATTGTTGGAATTTTCAGATACCAAATTGAGCAAGTCCTCAATGCAGCCGATGTGAAGTTGCTCCATAAACTGTACCACATTAATGCCATTGTTAGTCCCGATGGCTGGTTCTTTGTCTTTTATGTTCCATTCATCCAATGCCAATTTCAACAAGCATCAGCTCTAGATCCTTATTTTAAAATGCTTGCTTTTTGTCTGGGGTGGAACTGTGAGGATACATTTTCAAAACTGAAGAACGTGACTGCTACACTTGATCAACTGAAGATATGTGTAACTTACGGAATCATAGAAAGACACAAGTGTTCCCGCTGTATTTTTAATTTCATTTAATTCAAGATTAGTTTAAATGACCAATAGGGGAATAAATTTGACTAACAGTTTAGTTGAAGGATGTCTACATGGAGATTCATTACACATGAATAGATAACTGAATAACATTTATTTTTTTAAGAAGCAATATTTGATTATTTTATAACAACTGCGCATTACCAATCAAGTATTTCTTCTTAGATGTCATTCCATGCTTATTCATATGTTATGCAGTCACTATATAGACACTCTACAAATAAAATGTTACTGAAATTTGTCACATTCCTTTATTGTTCTCTATGCATGGTTAAGTAATCTTTAAAGAAGCTAGCACTTCAAATATATCGATGCATGCTGATTAAATTAAGATAAAACTGATATTGAATCAAATCGGAACACTGTGAATCAAAATCAAATCAGGACATCAATGCTAATACCCAGCCGTACTGCTAAGTGGTAAAGACATGCGCAGATAAAGTTTCTGCCTGGCTACTTGTGAGTAACATGTGGCATGTCTGAGATTCTAAGAACTGGATGATTTAAAGGGCCTCAGGTGTGCATCTAAACAAAAAGGAGCCTTCCCACATTTGCTCCTTCTAATACAAAAACTCATTTTGCCTGAAATACACTATCTTATCAGTGTTTGTCAAAGACTGTGAAAAACCAAATGTTCTGTATTAATTTCTGGCTAATGACTTGGTGCTGCATATTTTATTACAGTTGCAGCAATCCATGTTTTGAGAAATAGAAAAAGACTAAAGAAATTTAGGCTGTGGTAGTACTCCTACTACTATTACTAAAGCCCTAAGATGTTTTCATTGATCAGTAAACAGCTCTTCACTATGACAGCTTTCTTGCTCTCTTTTACTTTCCATTTCTCCTGCTTCATCACCATTGCTCCTGTCATGAAGTGTCCCTTTACATATGCAGATATTCCCAGAAAATGACCAGATCAAAGTCATCTGTGAATGAAAGTTGGAATGAACATCCCCGGAAAATCAACTTGTCAATTTCTCAGGTCAAGACCTTGTATGATTTCAGTGAAGTTGACGCCTCGACTTTGAGTGTGAACAAAGCTTTAAAATTATCAGGTCAAGGACACTAAATGTCACAACAGCACTGTTAAAGACACATTAATGTTCATGCAAGAAAGCCAATTATAGGAGACTCAAGCTGTAAAATATGCAAGTCGGTGACTAGCTAGAAATAGTAAAAGGAAAGAAAGAGTTTAAAAATATGTTTGTTTTACAAACGTTGCTATCTGACTAATGTCCAAATTTTGGATACACTCTGAAAACGGAGATACGATTCATCCAATCCAAGAAAAACACAAAATGTGGTAGGTCTGTCCTAGCTGCAGAACTACCAGTATACATAACTTCCCTCAACTTGTGAGCGTTTCACCTTCAAAGTGTACTTTTTGTGCTAATTTAATTTTTAAAGCTGAATGTGTGTTTATGTGTGTTTGTCACATATGCACCATTGAACCTGCCTCCTCTAAATTTTGCACAGAAATTTAAAGAAAGAAATTTCTTTCCATAATTTAGTCGGTGTTCCCACCCTGGGCAGTTCCAGGTACCCCTCTTGCATTTGTCAGATGTAGAAATTCATGCCATTGAACCTCTCTCCACCAAATTAGGCACAAATTCCCCATTTGTATAGGGGAACACCACAGGCTATGTTTTGTTCTGAAATGTATTTGGTGTTCCTAATCTACCAGCATGGGATACCCCTGCTAACAGACTTATAAAAGAGAATCCTAAATTCTTAAGACGTCCCTTCTGGGTTCTAAGTGTGAAAGAACAACAGGCAGTCCAGTGTTGATCTAGTATTTAGAATAAAATAGCAAATACCAAAGGCTGGGATGACAGCAGAGTAAAAGACCTTTTAAAGGAATTATAGAAAGGCCAATGCAAGCGATGAAAAAGAGAAAGAAAAAGGCAGGGTTGGGATGGTCTCTGACTGAAACCGACAAATGGCCATTAAATGAGAGATACTTCTAGCAAAAGAGGCATATCATCAATAATGCTTAGAAGATGTCGTTCACTTTAGAATTTACGAAATAAAGGGATAAGTAATTTTTTTTTGTTGCCAATGCACACAGGCCTCTTTAAATAGCTGAAAACAAATCAATTTAAATGGACACATCAGGGACATTTAAGTGTTATGTTATGACATTTTAGGGCGGCACGGTGGTGCAGTGGGTAGCACTGCTGCCTCACAGTTAGGGGACCCGGGAAGCGTGGAGTTTGCATGTAATCCCCATGTTTGCATGGGTTTCCTCCAGGTGCTCCAGTTTCCTCCCACAGTCCAAAGACATGCAGGTTAGGTGTATTGGCGATTCTAAATCCTAGTGTGTGCTTGGTGTGTGTGTGTGTGTGTGTGTGCCCTGTGGTGGGCTGGCGTCCTGCTCGGGGTTTGTTTCCTGCCTTGTGCCTTGTGTTGGCTGGGATTGGCTCCAGCAGACCCTGTGACCCTGTAGTTAGGATATAGCAAGTTGGATAAGGGATGGATGGCTGCTATGACATTTTTATTAGAATGTGAAAAAGCTCTGTATTCACAGCAGAGAAGGAATCATGAAAGCTTCAAATTCCATTTTGTATATAGAATATAAGACTGTTAAATATGCAAACAGTAAAAATCTATACTTTAAATAATAATATAGGAATTATACATAAACATATTACTTAAATTGTTACTGTTAAAAGCCTTACTATTGTAAAAAAGACACTGACGCAGGGCTGTAAATTACTGCACTGTTCAGCACTTCCTAGTGACAGGCTTGCTTTTTTCAAGGGGTGCTCTGGACCACCCGCTAGTCTCCCGCTAACACGTTTTGCCTGAAAGTTTGTACTTTTTTAATTAAAGTGTTGTAATTCCCATTAATGAAAACAAAAGGAAATTTCTTCTGACACTTAAATTCAAGAAAACCTCAAATGGACATGCAGTGCACCAACCAATACTGTAGACACCCAGGCATTACTGCTCTTTGTTGCTTTCTTTTATTTATTCATTAAAGTCTTTTGTGACTTGACATTTGCTTTTGGGTGTAACAAAAATAATTTATATGTGTAAAAATCGATGTCAGACAGGAAAGATTAAAAGAAAAAGAAATCTAGAATTGACTTTGGTGTGTAAGTAACATAATACCTCTTACTGAAATGGCATTAAGGCTAATAATTTTGGTCATGGGCATTTCTTATTCTGGTCTACATCTTTTCACTTTGGGGTTATTGTGTGTTCACAATAGTTTAAAAATAGATAGACACTGATATCCTTTGGTATTATTTTATGCATATCATGACAAGTAAAGGAAAAATAAAGAATAGCAAGATGAATGCTTTGATTAATTTTTTCCTGCCAGCCCTTCCCGCTGTTTCAGCCACATGAGATGCCAGTAAATTAGAAAAGACACATCCACTTTTGACCTGCTCTTGTCTCTTCTCTCAGTCTCTACATTTTCATCATTCTCCGTCGTGCTTCTTCTCCTTTTCAAGCCTCTTGTTTTTTTGACAAACTTTCCACTCAAGACCAAAGACTGCGCACCACACAATTGTTTTATCCATCTATGGCTGTCAAGTTTTCACAGATCGCTGATGATTAGTCTCTGTGCCTAGTTGTTACATCATAATATAATACTGCATATTGCATTAAGGCCCTCATATAGCATGTGACCTGCTCAGATCAATAGTTATGCACAGCTTTTTATCTCATGCTTGGAATCTCAGTATATTGTTGGAAGCCATATATGTTGTAACAGGGATCATCTCTTCAACCCAGTTTTGACTTGAATGCAACAATAATGCTTGGGAACATAAGATTGTCACAAGCCGTCTACTAAAGCAGATGGCCTGCTAGTAGTTTGGGACCAACCAGGACTGAGGGAGTAACAAGAGAGGCACGAGAGAGGCAGATGTTCAAAACAGAAGGTAATTTATTTATTCCAAGATGGAGTAAAAAAAATTATAGTTATTGATGTAAAAAGAACAAAAAAAAAAAAAAGGATAGACAAAAACGTATAAATAATCCAGTGACAAGACAAAATCAAATTATGAAGAAAAAAAAGACAAAAAATAGAAATTGGGAAACACCAAGGCTCTTACCCTAATATAATCAATTCCCGTCCATGAAAGGTCCAGGGCAGCCTTAAAATAATACAAAACTGGACTCTGTTTCAGTCCAGATCACCAGTACAACTCCTCCAAAAAAAAATCTCAGGAGTCTTTTTTTGGTCCTCAGGAGCTTAACGCACTCCTTTACAGCAACCAACAGCTCAGCCACTAGGCACCTCTTAGGCTGGCGTGCCTCGCACTACCTACTCCTCTTAATTCTCTCCAAGCGATCCTTTCTTTCTCCCTTTTCTTTTTCTTACCTTTCTTGCGGCCACAACAGTACTTATAAAGCCTCTTCCATTGCCAGGATCAGCTTACCTAATCATAGGGAGAAACCATTTAAGTCCTGCCGGGGAAATCGTACACTGCAAGTACAAATCAAAATAGCCGACAACAACGTATACATAATAAAATAAACAACAAAACAACAAAACATTTATACCTAACCTCGAGGTTACTAATAAACAAACTTAAACATTACGATACACATACACTACTAATGCAACTTGGACTCCCCCTATAGATGTCGTTTGATCTTCCCAGGCACCTGTGACTGCATTTAGCGTCTGTGCCCTTGTTAAATGAGAAATACTGTAGTATATTACACGTGAAACATCTAGAAAATAAACTAAACAACTGGAGGGTAAGACCAAAAATCTTAAAAGAAAAAAAAAATCTTTTTTTTCACCCCGTGGTAAACTTGCTGATATATTGTTCACCGTGGTTCACACTTAAAACTTAGATAGTCCTGCCCCATATCCATCTAAACCACCCTGTATCAGCATTATGGTGAGGCTATAGCGTCACAGAGATCACACACAACTAGGCACCTAGCCATGATTATCTACTGAGGTGCTTTCTGTGTGTGGTTGAAGGGATAGCTAGCCTGCTTTTCTTGTATTAAATTCAAATCATTTACCATCCTAAATACAGTATATTTCTAAACTTCTCTTGATTCCCTGCCCAAATCTTGGAAAGGCTGGCTATTTTAACTCACTTAGTGTTCGCTTTCAGGTCATCTTGCCAAAGTGATGTAACCACAAAGAAGCTATTCTATTTGGTACCCACATTTTATCCTGCAACCTTCAGCCCTACTACTATTCTGTTTAAAGGAACATGCAGTAAACATCAAGGCCCAGTAGTCTCCTCTTGGAAGCATCTGCCTTCTAGATACTGTGTGAACATGAAAATTACTTGGTTTTAGCATCATGCCCATAGATTTGAAGAACCTCTGAAAGCCCTTAGCTTTGAGGTATTTACTATAAACAATTGCACCATCACTTCCTAGTGGGGTTCCCATCTGATTGATATTTTCTAGCTTTAGGCTAAACAAACAACAAGGGTGTCATTTTTGACTCCTTAACTAGAAATCTCCATTTATCTGCTGTTCTAGATAAGAAACACAACTCTTAGGTGACAGTTGTCTAAGTTCCCCAGGAAGGTCACTTCCCAAAAACATGCTTGGCACCATTACTTGGAAATGGAAAAGTCGGAGTAAGTTGTTATTATTGGATCCAGCATCATGGTTAGTTGTTATATTGTTTTATAGCAATAAACATAGTAGTATGCTGAAGACATGCCGCCTGACAAAAAGGGGAGCATTTCTGTAAGATGAACAGCTGTTGCCCCTATGCTGATTTGTCTTCTGTTAATGGTTTGAGGCGCTCCATTAATCAGTGATTACAGCATGGTAAAGGGTGTTGATTATGCTGTTTCTGAATTTTCCTTCTCTCAAAATCCAGCCAAGATGTCATGCATGATGGCTTTCTCTTTGCCACTCTCACATGAAACACCCAGACAACAATATATGTATGCACAATATATTTAATATCACCTACTGTAGCTTGGTTACTTCTTCAGAGTCCACATAGGTCTCTTAGTGGCCTGCTTCACTAGTCTTCTTCTTGCATGATCACGCAGTTGTTGTGGGCAGCCTACTCTAGGTAGATTTACAACCGTGCCATACTCTTTCCATTTCTTAATGACTGATTTAACTGGACTCCAAAGTTTATTTAGTGACTTGAATTGAATATTCAAATACCTTTTCATGAAGTTGCCTGTAGTGTTCATTGTGTAATTTAGCCCATGATACTGACTGAACACAAATTGGACCTTCCACATGCAGGTCCATTTATACTACTAACAGTTGAAACCCTTTGACTACAGGGGGTGATGATGATGATGAAATTTCTGAAACTGACTGGCTGCAGCAGTGATGATTTAGGTGTGTCATATTAAAGGGTGAGAATACTTATGAGGTCAATTATTTAGTATTTTATATCTATAATTAGTTTAAACCTGCTTTCATTTTGACATTAATTCATTTTTGTTTTGTCGATTAATGTCAAAAAAGCCAAATTAAATCCACTGTGATTCAATGTTGTATAACGGTAAAATAGGAAAACTTCCAAGGGGTTGGATACTTTTTATAGACATTGTGTGATGGAAACCGGGGGTCAGCAAGCCCCAAACCCCTGAATACGAACACACAGTGAGTCCCGGGTTCAAATAACAGAAGGTTTATTAAATTCACGTCCACAAAGTTACAAATGCACAAAGACAGGTTGTCGCTCTCCACAAACACAATACCTCATCCCAATTCCTGTCCTCCTCCAGTTGAGTGTTGCTTACATCCTCCCAGCTCCGACTCATGTGGACAAGGGATTGCAGTCCCTTTTATTAAGGACCCGGGAGTACTTCCAGTGTCAGGGCCACTGCTTGATTGAAATATTTCCAGGTTATACCGAAGCCCCATTTTAGGGCACACAATCTCCCAACAGTACCCCCTTGTGGCACCCATGGTCCCCAGCAGGGCTGTATTGCTGGACTATATCACCCAACATTCCCTACTGGTTCCCAAATGGGTGCCGATATGGAGGGCTGCTGCCATATCCTGTTCTGGGGGAATAAAAAGACACCAGCAATATCTTCCACTTCTGGTGGGTTGTCCGTCCATCACCTCAGGCCATCACTTCCAGGTCTGGCTTCTTCCTTCTCTTGGTCGGGATGCCCATTTGCCTCACGTCCAGGTAAGGAACCATCTCCTTCTCTAGTTGGGATGCCATCCAGCCTGTGTGGCATTCACACTAGGCATTCTAGTGACCAGTTGCACAAGTGATTGGCTATGCAAATGTCTAAAATTCCAAATCTGTCTGCCTATCTGATTAAGTGAACACCCACTCCTAGTTTAAAATAAATTCTTCAGTGAGAACATGGGGCCACTTAAGGGCAGATTTTGCATAAATGTTAGAAATCTATCTATCTATCTATCTATCTATCTATCTATCTATCTATCTATCTATCTATCTATCTATCTATCTATCTATCTATCTTAGGTGCTGAACTTTGTCTTGTGGTATTTAATAAATGTCTTGTCAAAGAAAACCTTCCAAAGATTCCTTATGGCAAACCCTCACAAAATCTCCAGTTTTCAGTGTTCTTCCAGATTTCCTGTCAGGCTGTTATAGAAGTAAACATTCAGGGCTGCCACAAGTCCAGGAGATTTGTGCTGTGGCAGCAAGCAGGTGCTTGCTGACAAATAAAGTGCACATCTCTTGTGTCCCTGCATCCCAGTGAAATATTGCATTTAAAAAAAAAATGAAATTGATGCTAATCTCTTTTCGCACAGTGTTTTTAATCTAAAGAGGCTGATTTGTAGCTCAGAACAGACAGGAGAGCAATTTAATCAGTGTGACAGGGCTGGAGACGAATCCCATTGAAATGAGACAAAAAGGCACACAATCTCTCTCTCCCACTCTCACACACACACCATCCCATGGATTCGCATCTATAGCTGTATAGAAATGGCTTCGGGCTGAAATTGAAAATCCTCTGGAAAACAGCCCTCCACCATGGCATTTAATACGAAAAAAATTCAATTCTGTTTGTTTTGCTGTGCTCTTCTCATGTTATCTTGTGTTTTGCGGTCTTGCCTTCTTTCCTATTTTATGTAAGCTGGTTTTAAGACACATCATAGATTGGAAGGGGTTGGACTGGGACTAAAGCGTCCTGCTCAGGCTAATTTATGTGAAAAGCTCTCACTCTGCCTGCCAAACTCAATTAAATAAAAATGTTTTGTTTTCAGTTGCTTTTAAAATTCTCATCTGTTAAGCACATTGTTCATACATGGAGTTGGCATCTGCTTAGTATTCTGTATGCTTGCACAAAAACAAATGTTTAGCAGTATGACATATCATTCTCAAACCCACATAATCTGATATTAAAATGTGAGAATGGAGCTTATTATGGCAACATCGGGTGCAAGGCATGAGCCAACACCAGACAGGGTGTCAGTCCATTGTACGTCCCTCTTGTGTACACATAGGCAATTAAGAACTCCCAGCCAACTTTGCACTTGTATTTGGGATGTGGACAGAAGACCGGAGTACCCCATCTATGACCTTAGAAGGTTTCATATTTTACTATTGTACAGTGTAGACCTCTTTTAATTCAACATGCCACCTATTGATGTTAGAAGTCTTGAGAGATCACCTGTGTGTAGTCAGGGAGTGTCACTTGAATGTAGTCTAAATGGAGGTCCCATTTGTGCTGAGTTAGTTTTGTGGCCTAACCTAAACAATAAAGAACAAAAGAACAGTCCAAGCAACTCTGTGAAAAGTTGATTGAAAAGAGAAAAGATTTAAATCTGACTAGAGAATGTAGTCCATAAAATCTGGGTAATCACATAAGAAGAAATAATAAGCCATAGAGTTACCATATGTCCAGATTTCCCTCTTTTTAGGCACTGGTCCAGGCAGATTTTGCAAAACCTCTTGTCCAGGTTTTTCACACTGGGGCCCATCATTCCCAGCCAGGCTTACTTTTTTTCAATTCACATCTTTTTACCTTTTTACCTTTCAGATTATTCTTAACAAACATCAGGTAAACCGCAATGGTCATGCTGTAGGTGAGTGGTTCTGCGCACATTATGGTTCCATGAGTTGTGCACATTTTAGAAGTAATTAAAAATGCTCACACCCATTCTTATATGAAGAAAATTTTCAAAGGGGACACACCCTGCACTTACATGGAGAAAATCTCCAAGGGTGAGCAGTCTGTGAAGTCTGTTTAGTGTTGACACCAGATGTCTGTGGAAATCACACACTGACCCCAAAAGCTGGACAAGAGACATTCAGGTGGCATTTTAGGTACCGCATCATATTAAGTCCACCAAAAACAGACTGGCAGCATGCAGCCATCCTGTGGGCTGCTCTCCCATTCACTAAAGGCAAATGCACCATGTCACATTGCTGTTGCTTTCAGCAACACCAAAATAGCAAAAAATGATGAACAGGATTCAAAATAAACAAAAGGCAGACCAGGGCTCCACTAGACCTGGGCATCAGAATTAGGCCTCACCCTACATAGCCTAGATCCAAATGCAAATGACATGCTTTCCAACCTTCACAGGCCTAGAGTGGGATTCAAACTTTTAAAGTTTAGTAATTTCAGATTAATTAAAAACTGTCCTTCAGGACAACATATAACCGTAAACCTCTGACCTTTTAGTTCATATTTCAATAATTTATTAAATAAAAAGGGAAGAGCAAAGTAGCAAGGCATGGAAAAGGAGGCACAAAATAATCGAAGTCAAACAAGTCTAGTCTGTCATCCAAATGCAAAATCTAGAAACAGAGCAAAAATAACTAAAAAAATCAAATAATACATAGAAATCTATACATTTTCTTAATCTGCTTATACAGGGCGGGGTCAAAGGGCCAAAAAACATACTAAGGCCAATTTAACAACACCAGTTCAACTAACCTGCAAGTCTTTAGACTATGGGAGGAAACCAGACCACCCAGAGGAAATGCACACAGGCAACATGCAAGCTCCACGAAGGGAGCACCCAAGACATGAAACCCAGTCTTCTGGTTGTGAGGCAGCAGTGCTAACACCCTGCCACCCCTACTTAGAAATCCTAAATTCCAACCGATTCTGAAGGACCCAATGCTGCATTCCATTTGAAGTGGGAAGTCGAAATATCCGAGTTTCTAGTCATAATTTTCAACTTGTCTTCAGATCTTGACATCACTCCAAAAAGACAATGTACACTGCACACTTTAGTGAAGGCTATTCATACTGTTTATTAGCACTTCTGTATATTTATGTCTCATTAATTCAGGTGCACAGCAGTACTGTCCAGTTTCTATCTGTGGACATGCTGCTATAGTGTTTGGATCTGCAGAATAACACACAATGTGTTGTTACCAACTGCTATTTATTCTAATGGAACAAGCAAAACTAAGGTTATCCTGGATGTGTCCATATTGGTTTTCCAAATGTTTTACTGGAAGGCAGTCAACTCGGGTGTGACATCATTCCCAGTTCTGACATCTAATTTCCGAGGTAAATGGAATGCAACACAAGGCCTTAGCCAGAAAAAATAGGTGGAGAGAGGTCCTTCAGTAATGAATTCATGGTGGACACCCACAGAATGCAAAGGATATAGTTAGGAATCATATACTGTATGTATTTCGAAGACATAGATTTTTTAACTTTCCTTTTTTATACATTTTCCTTGATGTTATTAAATTGCGAGCCCTATCAATCATGTAGAAAAAAGATTTGCTTTTTGAGTAGCTACGGATTTAAATAGCAAAGGATGTGCTGAAAAAGCAATTACTCTGCGGAAATGGCTTTAAGTTTCTACATCTTAATATAGCCTCAGACAGCCCTTTATCCTTAGACTTGTGTCCCACCTGCATTTCTTTGTTTGAACCATTGCTGTGGATGACCAAAAAGCATGAAGAGTGTTATTAAAAAGAAGAAGATGCTGGGCAGGGGTATCAGGGAGGATCAGGATGTGGCTTACATGTACATGGAGACTCCTTTCTCCCACACCCATCCATCAATTTTGATAACTCCTTTAGAGTTGCTTTACTTTTCCACTGACCATACTATTATACAGACAAGGGCTCAGACAGTAAACTTGGGAGGCATTTGTACCTGTCATCAGGGTAGCAGTATCCTGCTGCTTATCTTCTAGCCCATACTGCACCACAGTCCCTCATTATCATCTATATACAGTACTTCATCCATCCATTATCCAACCCGCTATATCCTAACTACAGGGTCACAGTGTTCTGCTGGAGTCAATCCCAGCCAACAAAGGGTGCAAGGCAGGAAACAAACCCCAGGCAGGGCGACACACCAAGCACATACTAGGAACAATTTAGGATCGGCAATGCACATAAACTGCATGTCTTTGGACTGTGGGAGGAAACCGGAGCACCCGGAGGAAACCCACGCAGACACGGGGAGAACATGCAAACTCCACGCAGAGAGGACCCAGGAAGCGAACCTCCTAACTGCAAGACAGCAGCACCATCCACTGCACCACCGTGCCAGCCTATATACAGTACTTCACCCAGATAATCTATCTGTATTCTATAATTCTATATAGTGTCTTTGATAGTGTGTACTATGGCAAACCTAATTAGATGCTTCCTACTACTTCACTGGCAATACTAACATATATGACTACAGACAGACACAGGGTCAAGTGGTGTGTCCAGCAAGACATTAAGCAAGCATCTGGGCCCCTTCGGATCTGTCATATCAATGACACTATGAAGGATATCAGAGATGAACATTTGAACCTAAAACCTTGTGACTTTAAAGTCCATCAGCCATGTTGTTAATGCAGATTGCACCATTGTGTCCAGGCTCACGGGTACATGAACACCCCTAGGCTATGGTGGGTCGATACTCCACTTTGCAGATTGGAGCATATTCACAGTAATATACAAAATTGAAAAGTTCCCTCTTGGAGATTGGAGCATGTTCATGAAGTTTGAAGAGTGGGGTTTTCAGGTCCTCTTGTATCTTCATAGGGCATGCTATTGTGGCATTTGTTAGAGGATCTGGGGTTTACTTGGATATGCCTTGACCACCCAGCCATGGTATCCATAGGCCAATGCCTAGCTTGTCTGTCTCCATTTCTACAATGTGGCCAAGGTTCTACAATGAACTGTTTTTTTATTTGTGCTAATTAGTTTCTACTTTGTTTTTGATGTACACTAATAAATCTGTCTCCACCTGTGTGATAGTTTTCTTTTTAGTGAGTGGTATAATCTATTTTTGCATTTTGCTTTGAGAGTTGTCTTGGTGTTCTGTGCCTATACTTGGTGAGGAGTGCAGTACTAAAAAAAAGTAGTTTGTACTATATTATTGTATTCCTGAGGTGGCAATGATAGATTGGCTATCTAGCTTTGTGAAGGGATTGCTTGTGTTCTATTTTATGCATTGTAGTTAACTCATTTTTGAACACCCAGTGCATACCCATCCTATATGGAAGGGTGTCTCTCTCTGAATTGCCTTCCTAAGATTTCTTCCATTTTTTTTTCCTACAAAGTTTTTGGGAGCTTTTTTTCTTGTCTTCTTAGAAAGTCAAGGCTGGGGACTGTCAATAATCAGGCCTGGTAAAACCCATTAAGACATTCCCTGTGTGATTTTGAGCTATACAAGAACTACATTGTTGCTGTTGTTGTTATTGTATTTTACTGTATGATTTAATAACTAGTCAAAGCCCACCGTAGCATACGGCGGTGTAAGAATATGAATGGAAAACGGTGAGAAAGGAATTCAGAAATCAAGAAGAAATAAATACTTCTTGAAAGACACAGTTGTGAATAGGTGTTTTGGTGGCGACAACAGATAATGAGTCGAAAGATCTAACCCTAGAAAAAGCCACGTACAACTGACCGTGGCTGAAGACTGGTTGTTAAAATTATTGTGAAGAGTAAACAGCATGTGGGTATGAGGAAGGCCATGCTTCTGATATTCAATTACGTAAATATAATCAATAACAACCTCAAAAAGATGTTGTTGTAGAATGTCTCTAAGTAATTCCTGCAGCTTAATCCAAAAGACTCGTACTACAATATCAGGTCTATGCTCCAGTCTTTGGGTATCCAACAGTGCATGTAGAATTTCCGGCCAAGCAGGATTACATGTGAAAGTGATAAATAAATGAGGCTGTCCAAATTTATGTACTATGGCCATGGCATCCTGATAGTTTTGTTGCATGTATCTTGGACTTCCTGGAAATGTGGATGGTAATATGATCATTTTGCCTACACGTACGTTGTTATTTTCAGCGTTTGCTTGCAGTGCGTCTAACAGTCCTTTGTATTGTTCCATGTGCAGATCTTGTTGATGTAATCTGAGATAGTTGAGACACGCACCCTCTGTTTTAACATACACATCTACAATGTACTATTTGAATAGTTCGCTGCTGGAGTGCAAAATACTACATGTATTCCTCATTGCTAATCTGTACGCAATAAATTGGCATTGAGTAAGCCTTATTCGCTTGCCGGTTCTTTTATCGGGAACATGTTGTAAATCTTTGTGCCAGCCAATGTCTCCATAAGGGAATAAAAGTGGGTAAACCATAGGATCGGAATTCATATTCAGTGTGGAAATCTGTTTACAGGAGTTGCCTATGGGACAGATGCAAATGTCCCTTTTGGCAGGCGGTTCGCCATCTTCTCAGACGAAAATCGCTGCAACATTGGTGTGACATGTCGGGGCATTGTATTGTCGTAAATCCTGCCTTGGGTTTTCCTCGAAAAGCATTCGTACAGATGCTGTTGGATTGGACTGAGCGATTTCATACATGTGTTTGTATGATTTAGCGAAGGTTTTGATGGTTCTGAGCGTGGAATCTAGCTGGAGAAGTAAATTTTCGCTGCATTCAGAGTTTGCTTTATTTTATAAGCGTACTTCAGAAGCTTGGCGAGAAATGCCATGTTGGCTGCGTGTGGGCGGAGCTGGTTTTGAAGAGGAGCCGCTGGCAGCATGGGGAGGGGTTTTGAAGAGGACGAATAGGAATTGAGAAATGCCATGTCGGCTGTGTGTGGGCAGGACCGGGTTGGAGGTGGAAGCAGGACGAACCAGAAAAGAAATATATATAAGAGATATATACAGTATCTCACAAAAGTGAGTACACCCTCACATTTTTGTAAATATTTTATTATATCTTTTCATGGGACAACACTGAAGATATGAAACTTTGACACAATGTAAAGTAGTCCGTGTACAGCTTGTATAACATTGAAAGAACTCAACACACAGCCACAATCCCACAGATTATCTCACTGCTGATTTCCTTGAGCTACTGGATTCTCTCAATCTACAACAACATGTTGATGTCCCCACACATTCCAGGGGTCACACACTTGACCTGCTCATTTCAAATTCTGCCTTAATCAGTAACCTACAGGTATATGATCTTGGTATTTCAGACCACAAAGTAGTGTCAATGGAGCTACCTTTTCTTTCCCCCCATACCAAACTAAAATGACAGATCCATTTCAGAAATCTGAAGAACATCAATGTGGATGCCTTGGCCCTGGACCTTAAACTTCTCTCCTCTGACCCTACCAGCTCCCTCTCTGTTGCTGACCTTGTGGACTTTTACAACCAGTCCCTGAGCAGTCTCCTGGACTTCCACACCCCCATAACATCCAGGTCCATCTCATTCTCGTGCTCAGCACCTTTGTACACCTACGAACTGCGAAAAATGAAGACGGCTGGGCATGTCCTTGTGCGGCAGTTCAAGGCCTCTGGGCTAACTGTCCACAAACAGGCTTACAGGGAACACAAGAGGGTGTATGCAGAAGCTCTGAAGGTTGTACGGTCCAGGTTCTATTCCACCATCATCAGCAACAGTTCCAGGAACCCCAAAAAACTTTTTTCAACTATATATCACCTTTTCAAACCTCCTTCACCTGCCCACTCTGAGGCCACCGATGAGAGGTGCAATATGCACATCAATTTCTTCAAACAAAAAGTTTATAACATCCGCTTACACCTCTCCACCACGGATATCCTGCCCCCACCAACTGTCGACCTACTGTCTGAGACTGTCCAGCCCCTTTGCTCCTTCTCTGTTGCCACATGGGAAGAGGTGGAGGACGTCATCAGGAAAATGAAACTGTCTACCAGTTCCCTGGACCCTTTTCCCTCAGCTTTGCTGAGGGCCAACATCTCTGCCGTCTCTCCACTTATCACCAGGATCATAAACCAGTCCCTTTTGGCTGGCCATATTCCTTCTTCACTAAAAACTGCTGTCATCAAACACCTTCTGAAAAACCCACCCTGGATTCTGAAGTTTTCTCCAATTATAGGCCCATCTCCAATTTTCCATTTCTCTCTAAAGGTCTGGAAAAAATAGTTGCAACACAACTTCATGATCACCTCAAACTGAATAATCAGTTTGGAAAGTTTCAGTCTGGTTTCCAACCTGGCCATAGCACCAAAACAGCCCTGGTCAGGGTCACCAATGATCTTCTGATAACAGCAGATACTGGTTCCCCTTCTTCACTCATCCTCCTTGACCTGACAGCTGCTTTTGACACAATAGACCACAACATTCTCCTTCACCGCCTGAAATACACCATTGGACTCTCTGGAAATGTTCACAATTGGTTCACATCTTACCTGACCAGTAGAACTGAGCATGTCGCCCTGGGCAGCGCAAAATCTCATACCCACAACGTCACCTGTGGTGTCCCACAGGGCTCTGTGCTAGGCCCCATCCTTTTTACCATCTACATGCTCCCCCTTGGAAATGTCATTAGCAGACATGGTTTATCTTTTCACTGCTATGCTGATGACACTCAGCTTTACCTCAGGACTACCCCCACCTCCTCTACTGCTCCCCTGCCAATATCTACATTGACTACCTGCCTGGAGGAGATAGAGGCATGGATGAGGCTCAGTTTTCTTCAGATAAACAGATCCAAAACAGAAGCCATCTTAGTTGGTACATCACACCATCTCTGCTCTTCTACCATCACCAGTATCACTTTCACTGGCCAAAACATTCCCTTTCCACATCTGTCACCAATTTGGGTGTTGAAATGGACCCTGAACTCACCTTGGACGCCCACATCAAACACCTCTGTAAGTCTTCCTTCTACCACCTCAAGAATATCGCTAAACTCCGACCAACTCTCACCCTGGAAGATGCAGAGAAGCTCGTCCATGCCTTTGTCTCCTCCAGGCTGGATTACTGTAATGCGCTCCTCATTGAGATTCCTGACAAGAGTATTCAGAGACTCCAGTATATTCAGAATTGCGCTGCCAGGATCCTGATGAAGGTGCGAAAGCATGACCATATCACCCCAATCCTGAAAACCCTTCACTGGCTCCCTGTTCCAATCAGAATTGAGTTCAAGGTCGTTCTCCTCACCTATCAGTGCATCTATGGACATGCCCCACTTTACTTACAGGAACTCCTTACCCCTCATACCTCCTCAAGCACTCTCCGCTCTGTACACACTAACACTTTCCAAGTCCCTAGAACCAAGCTTCGCAGTATGGGTGATAGGGCTTTTCATCTGTGGCGCCGAGACTGTGGAACGCCCTCCCTGACTACCTGAGAGCCCCACAGTCGACTGATGTTTTTAAACAGAATCTAAAATCTCCCTCCCCGGTGTCATGTGACTTGTTAGTGTTACAAGGTCTCAGGTGTGAATGGGGAGCAGGTGTGTTAAATTTGCTGTTATCGCTCAAACACTCTCTTATACTGGTCACTGGAAGTTCAACATCTTTATATATACATCATTTATACACTCTCTGAGGATCTGAAAACAAGAATTGTTGCTCTACATAAAGATGGGCCTAGGCTATAAGAAGATTGCCAACACCCTGAAACTGAGCTGCAGCACGGTGGCCAAGACCATACAGTGGTTTAACAGGACAGGTTCCACTCAGAACAGGCCTCGCTATAGTTGACCAAAGAAGTTGAGTGCACGTGCTCAGCATCATATCCAGAGGTTGTCTTTTGAAAATAGACATATGAGTGCTGCCAGCATTGCTGCAGAGGTTGAAGGGGTGGGGGGTCACCCTGTCAGTGCTCAGACCATATGCCGCACACTGCATCACATTGGTCTGCATGGCTATCGTCCCAGAAGGAAGCCTCTTCTAAACATGATGCACAAGAAAGCCCACAAACAGTTTGCTGAAGACAAGCAGACTAAGGGCTTGGATTACTGGAACCATGTCATGTGGTCTGATGAGAACAAGATAAACTTATTTGGTTCAGATGGTGTCAAGCGAGTGTGGCGGCAACCAGGTGAGGAGAACAAAGACAAGTGTGTCTTGCTTTACAGTCAAGCATGGTGGTGGGAGTGTCACAGTTTGGGGCTGCATGAGTGCTGCCAGCACTGGGGGGCTACAGTTCATTGAAGGAACCATGAATGCCAACATGTACTGTGACATACTGAAGCAGAGCATGATCCCCTCCCTTCGGAAACTGGGCAGCAGGGCCGTATTCCAACATAACGACCCCAAACACACCTCCAAGACAACCACTGCCTTGGTAAAGAAACTGAGGGTAAAGGTGCTGGACTGGCCAAGCATGTCTCCAGACCTAAACCCTATTGAGCATCTGTGGGGCATCCTCAAACGGAAAGTGGAGGAGCAAAAGGTCTCTAACATCCTCCAGCTTTGTGATGTTGTCATGGAGGAGTGGAAGAGGATTCCAGTGGCAACCTGTGAACCTCTAGTGAACTCCATGCCCAAGAGAGTTAAGGCCGTGCTGGAAAATAATGACACTTTAGACACAATTTGGACATTTTTCACTTAGGAGTGTACTCACTTTTGTTGCCAGCGGTTTAGACATTAATGGCTGTGTGTTGAGTTATTTTGAGGGGGCAGCAAATTTACACTGTTATACAAGCTGTACACGAACTACTTTACATTGTATCAAAGTGTCATATCTTCAGTGTTGTCCCATGAAAAGATATAATACAATATTTACAAAAATGTGAGTGGTGTACTCACTTTTGTGAGATATTGTATGCATGATATGTTAGTCCAAAGCACTTCATTTTAATATAATGCCCAATGCCAGTATTGTGAAGTATAATTTGAAAAGGCTTGTACAAATAAAACATCAATATTAACCTACAACATGACGGCACCAGTTAGAATCTTTCTCCAACAGCCCATTAATAGCCAGTTTAACACAATCATGCTTAGGCATACTGTATCCATCAGGTTAGTGTAGAAGACCCCCACGATCAAGATAAGTTCATATGTGTATGAAAGAGAAAGGCATCTGCACAGTAGACCATCTGGACAGCACTGTAAAGAACCACAAAGCAATTCTAGGTTGTATCAGTAGATGATATGAAGCAATGGAGGAAAACTTAACACACCATAACTCCTTATAGAAGGAGTGAACTGCTTGACACAGGATGGCTACGTTTGAATCTCTACACTTTGTAGCTTCAGGTCTAACATCTTAGCCAACAGGTAATGCCTCTGTAAGAAAAAAATGAAATATCCTTCGCAGCTGTTTCAGTGAAATTATTTCCCAATGGCAGCACTTGATCCTTGCACCTAATGTTGACAAGTAGTTTTTTGAAAAGGTCGTCCTCTGCAGCTTTCCATTAATAAAACATGCCTGCCTTGGATGCCTACAATTAATAAGCTGTCACTCTGACAGCTGGATGGCAAAAAAGAGTATCGCTAACATGCTAAAAACATATCACTTTGAAGCAGCCGCCACCATTTGTGGAGTTATAAAGCATTTTTTATGCTGAACCTTGAGTTTTCACGTGTGAGAGTGGTTTCAATTTCATTTGGCCTATCAAAGTACATACATTCTTAAACCTGTTTAATCCAATTTGGGGGTTTTGGGGGGGGTTGCAAAACCTGAAATGACAAGGTGGGAAATAACACTGGATAGGACATAAGTACATTACAGGGCGATAACCCATACCTGGTCAGATCTGAAGTCACCATTTCACCTAATACACGTACTGTATGTTTTCAGGATGTGAAAGAATAACAAAAACAGGAAAACCAAGTGAACCGGAGGACAGGCTGACTCAGCAGCCCTGCGACTTGAACCCAGGACACTGGATCTGTTAAGCAGCACTGCTAATTGCTTTGGTTCCTTTATGTAGCCAATGTAAAACACCACAAAGTGAGCTGTCTGCCTGCATGGTATTCTCAGTGTGTTCGATTAGCGAGATTAAGGTTGAGCAAAGCAAAAAAGCTGCATACATTTGACACTGATTGCTTGGAGACAACATACTGTGTGTGGTGAGCACGCTTTAAACATGTCTGCATAAATTTCCGGTTTGGCACTCCAGTTCTAGGGTTAGAGATTAGACATGTCCGTGCACTGCAACGACCTGACACCCTATCTAAAGATGTGCCTTCCCTTTTGCCGGGTACCCTGTGACCCTGAATTAGATAAAGTGTAATCCAAAAATGGATGGAAACCATAGCAGGGATGCCTGGAAAAGTGATAGATAGATAGATAGATAGATAGATAGATAGATAGATAGATAGATAGATAGATAGATAGATAGATAGATAGATAGATAGATAGATAGATAGATAGATAGATACTTTATTAAACCCAAGGGGAAATTAACATAAGAAAAGTAGGTCAGGATCCTTCCTTTTCCACTGTTAGATGTGTTTGTATGTGCAGTGTGCAGTGTGCAAAATATCCTGTGGTAATCCATGGGTTATATTGACTGAAAACTGAAATCTTACTCTGTTACTATGGAGAATGTTGTCAGTTAGAATATGCATATTTAACTTCCAGGACGTCTGCACCAAGTTATGTCAGACTAGAGCGAGAAAACTGTCATTGATTTTAGCCATTCCAACAATGACCTCTTTCCTATACTGTGGTCGGCCAAAAGTTACCACTGTCTAAAGTCCAACTCAGAGAAAGTGAAGAGGAGCTTTTTCCACAACCCACATGCATCTTGAATAAGGATTACATATTGTTAATTCTCTTACATCAAATTATTAAGTTATTAATTTATTTATTTATATTTATGACATATTTAAAATTCTATTAATGATTTTGGGTGTTTAAGAAGTCATGTGTAAGAACCATTTGCCAGTTATTTAGGTCATGATAAGTTAATAGAAGTGTTTTCTTAGTTATGTTAAATGTTTGCCTATAAGTTAGTGCATAGTATTCTATATGGGAGGTTCTTAGAACCCCCACAAGCTGAATTCAAATGGAATATCCTATTTCTTGTCCCTTTAATTGCAGATTAGTCTCAGTTAGTGACCTGCCCAGCCAGGTGTAAGGCATGGAGGGTACATGGTTTCAAACTGTGCCTTAACCTGCTCAGTTGTATATGCAGAGCCATACATTTAGAACGTACTGAATGTGAAGTAAAGCATAGAAAAATAACTCAACCTTAATTATAGAGACAATTGAAGTTTAACAAGAAGAAACATTTTTCTCTTTTTGCCATTTATTGTATGCATGTAACAACCTTTCTCTATTCTTATGTGGACTGTTTGCTTTGAAATTTCACTAAACCTTTTTAAAATGAACCTTTTCTGGACTGAGCTCATGCTTGATCCTGCCTTAGTCACCAGCAGCTACATCCTGTATTATTGTTACTGTTCTTTTATATTTTTTTAAAGGCGCAGTCATTGCAATTGAGCAACTAAGCATTTCAGTAAATATTATATTGTATGTATAATTTATATGTGACAAATAGAATTTGATTTGATTTAATTTAATTTGATTTGATCTTAAGTAGACTAATTGCATTATACATGAATACGCATTCTCAAGCAAAATCCACATGAGCATCTTAGAGGAAAAACACTTTTTATGACACATTCACACTTAGAAACCATCTATCAAAGACAATAGTGGCTGCATTCAAACCATTTTCTTCTAAACACCAGTTCCGATAGAAGTACACCAGTACAGATAGATAGATAGATAGATAGATAGATAGATAGATAGATAGATAGATAGATAGATAGATAGATAGATAGATAGATAGATAGATAGATAGATAGATATTTTGCCTAAGCTAAATCATTAAGAAAAAAAAGTCAGGTAATCAGGTAATTCTGTATGTGCAGGCATAAATTTAAGACAGACAGACAGACAGACAGACAGACGAATATTGTATGTTGGACACAGCTTGCTGGTCATGTTTTGACTCATTTTGTATCTCATTATTGTTTGACTGCTAATTAAGGAAGAAGAAACAATTAAGGGGTCAGAGTCTTCAAGAGCAAGTCAATTAAAATGAATTCAAAAGACGTTAGGGAGGAGCAAAAACAGGGCACTAATTAAGAAAAGGGTTAGAATGAAAACCTGCAGCCAATGGGGCCCTCCAGGACCAGAGTTGTGGAACCCTGGTCCAGACACTGGTTTTGTTTACTGTCGGACCCAACTCACTCTGAAACCTTAAGCAGGTCACTTTGCCTTTTAGTAGCTAAATGGTTGGTGATAATTAGGAGGACTTTTGCTCACAGTTAGGACTAGATAGATAGATAGATAGATAGATAGATAGATAGATAGATAGATAGATAGATAGATAGATAGATAGATAGATACAAAATATACAAACTGCACTGGTTAAATGTACAAATTGCACTGGTTGACTTTAGGTCTATATTGTATATTGGGAGAATGCTATGGAGCAGTTTTATTTTGAGTTCAGGGCCATGATTGCTTTTGGATAAAAACTGTTTTTAAAGCGGTTTGTCCTGGTTTTCATTGCTCTGTATCTCTTGCCCGATGGCAAAAGCTGGAAGAGACAATGACCAGGATGTGATGAATCATGTGAAATGTCTATTGCTTTTTTGCGGCATCAGGAGGTGTAGATTTGTTCCAGAGTGGGGAGGGTACAACCACCTCCTTGCCCGAGATGGACTATCCCACACAAACAAAGATATCTGAAAACACTGACAATTACAACAGATGTCTGAAAAAGGTGGCTTCATGGGATGGATGAAAGTGGAAGCTTTTTTGTAATAAGCAGACCTCAGACTTTGACCCACAGTTTTCAAACAAGGCATATGTGAGGTATTAAGTGCATCATGGAGAAAACATTCAAACTTCAAACATGCAGTAGCCAGGCCAGAATTCAAACCGAGTCTGGTGCTGTAAGGCAGCAGAACTAACTGCTCTGCCACCATGTTGTACCCCCAGAAATTACTTTCCAATATGAAAATGGACAATAAGTAATTTTTCTAAGCTTATCTTGGGAATTCAGTGAATGAGTAATGAGTGGCAGAGCACTGGATTGTCAAAGGCGCTTTAAGCCTTTGGCATTAGCCATTGACAGTTAGAAGGATTAGATGAACGTGCGAAATTGGCACCTGCCTGCTTAGTAATTTGGAGATTACAAACGTGTCAATAAAATAAACCGATTTGTAAATAAATAAATAAGTATATAAACATAAAGACAAAAATCAAAAGAACTCTGCAAATATTTTCTGAGATCTCTTTAATGGAGCACCACAATTTGGGCCTGGTAATTGGATCCGTGTGGAATAGCAAGATAATGAAATACAATGAAATGAAGATGAATTGATCTCAGGGACAGGCTCATTACAAAGCACCGCTAAGATAAATAGGAGGGCCGCATCCTCATTGAAAAGGTCAAGTTGCCTCTTCAGCGCGCCGCTAATATCTGAACATAACATGTTTCACATGTAACCATTGAATCGCTCCCACAACAAAGCCCCTGAAAAAAAGTGAAGCTAAGAGCATTGAACCCTTACTTGATCCCTCTGTGTTAACTTTGGGATATCGGGGGAATTTTAACTGGGGACAGTGGGTTTCATTGTAGAGGGTGAGCCTGTTGTTTCAGCATTCCAGTGCATTCTGCCATGTCTCTTCCATTAGGATTTGGCTTTCTAATAGTAATGGCAAGTGTGAAGGGCAGCCATATTCTGCTCACTGTATAGGGTTAAAGGGCAGACATTAAACAGTCTATGCTGCCCACTATGGAATGTAAGCTTACGGTTAGTACAGTACGTTTTTTCACCGCTATGGCTTAAAGTGTCTTTCTTAGTGAACTCTTTGGAAATTTACAAAGAAATATCAGTTGCTCATCTGGCATGGTTCCACACTGTTCTGGTAAGGCCTTCTGCATTTCTGAGTGACTTAAGTCAGATGTTGGCATAGTCTGTTGGGTAATTCAGAGCCGTACCTCTGGAGAGAACTAGAGGCTTTAGGTTAAAGAAATGGACCACTGCTTCTGAATGCTTCTATTCTTTGTCACAAACTGAGTTGTTTGCAACTTCTGTAACTTAGCATAAAGTGATGTTTAGTTTTGCAAAGCAGCATGCTCTGTTGTCTAAGGTTTTGAGCTTGAACCTGTAAAGGGGTAGTCTCAATTCCCACCTCAATGGCTCAACGAGTAACCTTGAGCAATCGCTTCACCCATCTGTGAAATGAAAGAATCAAGGCTTTGATTGAGCTCAGACCCTGGAACTCATTATTAACTTGGCTCTCGTGCTGAGTTAGCAGAGGTGGTCTGAACTTGGCATACAGATGGCTTTGAGTCAGTACAAGTGTGACCAGGTTGGCATGCTGGGTCTATGACTTTCATTTGCTTAAATTGTTTTTGAGGTCGGTGTGGAGATCAAGAAGAGGCAGATGCCTGGAGATTTGTTTCACTTAGTCAGAGCTTTAACCCTTGCCTCCCTCCTGATCCAAAGTCGGACAGGTTTACCCAAGCTCCTTAAGTAAAAACCTTGTCGACTGTTTCCCTCATCCTCAGTCAACCGTTGGATCTCTTCAACTGCTCTCAGCAGTGCACTACTGGACTTATTGATTTTCTCTTAGCTCCCTGGGATGAGACCTCCTCTGTTTGCGGGAAAACATGTGCATACATTGTTTTTTTTATTTTCATTTTCCCCCTTCTGGCCTTTAAATACAGGATTATCTTCAATCTGATAGGATTCCCCTTGTAAATGCAATCTTTCTGACCTCCTGCTGTTAGCTAACACCCTGTAAGATGTGCTGCTACCAGCATGAAGGCAATGGTGTGTTTCCATTTCAATGAAGCCCAACTGTTTCTCCCTTGTTATAACAATCAAGAAAAAATAAATGCAGAGTCACTTGATTACAGATGTGCTATAGTATTTGGAGTTACAGTATGTATGTTTAGTACAATGAGATGGACTAGGGTCCTGTCCAAGGGTAGTATTCCCTGTTTTTCATTAACAGGTTAGAAAATGGAAGGACAGATAGATGGATAATGTGAAGCCATTCGATGACTAGGAGATTTAAGCATTGAGGAAATATCAATAAAATAAATTAATTTGTAATAAATATTATCAACATTAAGGTGAAGATCTAAAAACGTCTAAAATATCCCAGGTACCAGAAAAATCCAAACCTGGTCAAACTCTGTGTTTTTTTCTAGCTTTTTTGCTGCCCTAGGCAAAAGTGAAAATGTTGCACCCAAAACACAGGGTCTTTAACTTTACAAGTAATTTGGATATAACTTCAAAAGCATTATAATATTCACAACCGTGACAACAAAAATGGTTGTCCATAATTGCAGATTATGTTTAAGTAACAGGCAAATTATTACTCCCCCCAATATTATGCATATATTTTAGAAATTGAAATATTAGAACATTAGAATAATTTAGACGAGAAGAGGCCATTCAGCCCAACAAAGCTCGCCAGCCCTACCCACTTACAGTAATTCTTCCAAAATAAAATCAAGTCTAGTTTTGAAAGTCCCTAAAAGTCCTACTGTCTACTACACTACTTGGTAGCTTATTCCAAGTTTCTATGGTCCTCTGTGTAAAGAAAAACTTTCTAATGTTTGTGCAAAATTTACCCTCAACAAGTTTCCAACTGTGTCCCCGTGTTCTTGATGAGCTCATTTTAAAATACAAGTCTCGATCCACTGTAATATTTCCCTTCATAATTTTAAACACTTCAGCCATGTCACCTCTTAATCTTCTTTTGCTTAAACTGAAAAGGCTCAGCTCTTTTAATCTCTCCTCATAATTCATCCCCTCTATCCCTAGGAATCAGCCTTGTCGCTCTTTTCTGGACTTTTTCTAGTTCTGCTATTCCCTTTTTGTAGCCGCCTGGAGACCAAAACTGCACACAGATGAGGCTTCACCAGTGCATTATAAAGGTTGAGCCAAACCTTCATTTGACTTGTACTCCACACATCGTGCTATATAACTAAATTCTGTTATCCTTCTTAATGGCTTGTGAACACTGTTGATAGCGTAGAGTCCACTACAACTCCTAAATAACAACAACAACAACAACATTTATTTATATAGCACATTTTCATACAAACAGTAGGTCAAAGTGCTTTACATATTAAAGAATAGAAAAATGAAAGACACAATTATAAAACAAAATAAATCAACATTAACATCGAATAAGAGTAAGGTTCAATGGCCGGGGGGACAGAAAAAAAAACTCCAGACGGCTGGAGAAAAAAATAAATAAATAAATAAATAAAATCTGTAGGGAAATCCTTCCCATAAGGTGTACTCTCGATTTTCAGACGTCCCATTATGTATTCAAACACAATATGTTTTCTTTTCCTTATATAGCACATCTTTAGATGACTAAAGAGCAAATAAAAGAATACCCATGTAATACCAAATGCAATTTATTTTCATCTTAAAGAGCAAGAGTTCTCATGATAGCACATCAAATCAAAGATTTTTTCTGTTCCCCTAAAAATGTTGATGGTGGACATCATCTGCCATCTGGTACTGATTTCTTTTGTATATCACCATTCTCTCTTGTGCATTAGATTCTCAGCAGGAAAAAGTACAGTTTTTTATGATCCATAGCCTGTGTCTTTACCCATGTATAAAATGCAAAATGAGTTACACATTTCTTCTAATAAAAAGAAATGTAAAACATTAAATACTCATAAACTAATTTTCACTTATTAGAAAACAAAGGTTTATGTGTGTTATGTTAGCCTATTTAATTTAAACTAGATTCAACACATTTTTCTTTGTGACTTTTTGGGGTTACCTCCTATTTTTGGCTCTCTAGATCTGAAAACCTCTCATTTTTTACTGTTATTGGACCATATTTTGCGCAGGAAATGACACCCTTGTGATAAAAATTAAACCAATTGGTGTCTCCAGCAAAAATGATCAGAAGAACTTGAAGTTGTCCATTTCACACCAACCAACCCCAGGTGTTCACCTCCTAATAGGATATGTGGGGGCAAGTCATGTAGGCACTTCACGTTCCAGTCCCATTTTCAAGGGGTCCAAACAGGTAATACTATGATAAATAAATGAGGTGATAAATCAGGTGATAACTGACAAATAAATATGCTGCACTGCAACTGTCACTCCTGAAAATGGCAATTGTACCAATGAGGGCAAAAAGGAGAGCGGCTTGAGCCACGGTGGGCATCTCACTCTGTGCAACCCTTGTTCCCACCATCATCTCCAGTTATGAGCTCTGAATAGTCAGTTAAAGAAGAGGATTACAGATACAAGAGGCCAAAGAGTGTTTCCACTACTGGGTTGCCAGGATCACTACCAATGACAGAGGGAGAAACTAAGGAAGTTGGGACTAGAGCTACTGCTGCTCCAGATCAAGAAGAGTCAGTTTTCAATGAAGGTAACCTACAGGAGCACATGTAGACCTGTAAGCTCTAATTAACAATGACAGTTAGAGATCAGGAGGCATGGTGGCAGCTAAGCTACACCCTGAGCCACCTCGTGTGAGAGGGGGCCGGGAGAAAGACCCAGAACACACTGCAGGTATCAAATCTCATATTGCTGACCTGAGAGTGGATTGATGACCATTACTAGAGCAAGAGAAGCCTGGTCTGACTTGCTCAATTTCTTTTCATCATGACCATTGCCAACACAAGAGGATACAGAACAAAAGATGAGATAAAGTGAATTATCCGGTTAGTTGGAAACTGGAAAGAAACAAAATACGTTTACCAGAATTAGGAGTCAAATGCATCATTCCTGATACATTTGGTTTTTTGTAATGTGTTTACGTGAACAAAGTTATGACTTTATTTTTTTCAGCTATTGAATGTTGGCAAAGCATATTTCGGAAGATATCTCTTTTCCATATATATATCTATTCCCTCAATTCTAATACAGAGTCAATGTCAGCAGCACTGGGAGGAATGCAGCAACCTACCATGCGCTGAATGCCAGATGTACTTCCCAATAACTCATTTTGTGTAAATTATGATTTGCTTTAGGCATCTGCTAAATGATATTATTAATAATAATAATAGGACCAAATCTTTCACACATATATAATATGCTAATTTAGTGCCTCTTCTTTGTGAGGAGACTGGCGTTGCCAACGAAAGTGCATGTGCACACAGGGAGAACATGCATATTTAAATTAGGAGTCAAACACGAAGCAATGAGGCAGCATTTATAAACACTGACCTATCATATCTTCCCTGGAGTCCTCCAGATAACTGATCATTTGATGGAAAACTTTAGCATGAAGTGTAGCTACAATTATTGGGAGGCATTTCATCATGAAATAACAGAGCACCAGTTTTCTTTAGCATGTCATTTTATACATTTACATTTACATGTACAGTTACATTTACATTTATTGTCAAGGCAGACACTTTTATCCAAAGTGGCTTACAAAAGAGGTAAACATAATGGAGTAACATTAGGCTAGTTTGTTCAGAAAGTGTAATAGGACAGCTAAAAAAGAAATGTAATAACTAATAATTTACAATAGTAGATTACAGTCAATACCGCAATTAAACTTAAACAACAAATTAACCGACAATATAAAATATCGCAGTTTTTTTTTTCTCTTTCCAATTCAACAGATATTCACAGAACAGATGGATCTTCAATTACTTCACAGTTCAGGTGGAGGTGGGCAGCTTGTTTCACCGACTAGGAACGACACAGGGAAAGAGTCTGGACTAAACGCTGCTCCCTGGCAGACCTGAGTGGACGAGCAGGTGGATAGCACTTCACCAGTGTCTCCATATGCTCAGATTCTGACCTATTAACTAGCATCAGAGGCAAGCATCAGAGATTTGAACTTAATGCGTACTGCTACAGGGATCCAATGTAGAGACCTGAAGAGAGGGGTGACATGCCCTTCTCAGTTAGTTAAGCAAAAGATGGGCCTCTGCAGATGATCCAGAATCAATTTGGTCTTGATAGCACATGCAGGTACTCCTGCCAGGAGCCAGTTGCAGAAGTCCAGACATGACAAGACCAAAGCCTGGACCAGAAGTTGTTGCATGCTCTGTCAGATAAGGTCTGATCTTACAGATGTTGTACAACATGTACTTGCATGAATGAGAAATGGTAGAAATGTGGTCAGAAAAAGATAGCTGCTCATCGATCATCACACCTTGGCTGCGTACTGATCTAGCAGGTGTTAGTGACAGTGAGCCAGGCTGTACAGAGGTGGCTAGTTGAACAGAGTGGCTGGCTGGGATCACAAGAAGTTCTGTTTTTGTCGGGTTGAGTTATTGATGGTGGTCCTTCATTTAGGTTGAGATATCAGTAAGAAAAACAGAGACTTTAGCCAATACCGTGCTGTCCTCCAGTGGGAACGACAGTTATAGTTGTACATCGTTGGCATAGCACTTATAAGACAACCCATAGGATTGGATGATGGAAGCCAATCAGGTGGTGTACAGAGAAAAAAGTAGAGGACTCAGCACAGATCTTTGGGGCACCCCGTGCATGTATAATGCGCTCATAACAACTCACCTCACCAGGACATACTTTAGGATCTTCCCAAGATGTAGGGCTCAAACCCACTTCCAGTTGTAGAGAGGGTGGCAATAATAATGTCATGGTTGACCATGCCAAAGGCAGAAGAGAGATCTAGCAGAATCAGGACTGATGACATGTTGGTAGCTATAGAAAGCAATAGCTGGTCAACCACAGTCAGTAGAGCCGCCTCAGTCAAGTGGTTCCTCTTGAAGCAAGACTGATTGTTATTGTTGTTAACATTTTCTCTGTTAAGGGAAGAGACCTGGTTTGAAACCACACGATGAAGTGTTTTGGAGAGAAAGGAAGAAGAGACAGGAGACAAAAGAGTGTTAACTTGGGATGGGTCAAGTGTTGGCTTTTTAAGAAGTGGGGTTATAAGAGCATGTTTGAAGATGGTAGGAAATGTGCCTGAGCTGAGTGAGGTGTTAATGATGTATGTAATTGCAAGAATAAGTGAGGGGGAGATGGCCTGAAGGAGATGTGAGGGGATAGGGTCAAGTGGACAGGTAGTGGGGTGATAGGAGAGGAGGTTGGAAACATCAGTGGCAGAGAGTGGCGGGAATGTGGAGAAGGTTGGGTGATGCTTGGAAAGAGACATAATGGGTGAGGGTGAGAACTGCCAAAGTCATCAGCAGACAAGGGGAAGAGATGGAGGAAGGTTAAGAAGGGAAGTGAAAGCAGAAAACAAAGAGCATGTGTTGGTAGTGCAGTTAATTCTAGACCTGATAGAACTTTACCTTCATGTTGATGGTGGCAGAAGGAAAGGATGCGAAAAGAGATTGATACTTGGCCAGGTCTGTCAGAGCCTATGACTTCCCCCATTTCCTTTGGACTGCCCTGAGGTCAGACTGTTTGGAAACTCTTCTACATTTTTGTGTAGGCCTGCAAGAGGAAGGACAGACATTGTCAAAAAAAGGATGACAGAGTTGAGCATAAGGTGTCTGTGGAGGTATTATTGTCAAGAGAGGAGAAGAGATCAGGAGGGGGAAGAGCAGAGGGGATCATGGAAGAGAAATGGGTGGGAGAGTGTTTGTGGAAGGATACAGTGGGTGGAGTAGAAGAGTGAGGAAAAGAAAACTGAATGAAAAAGTGGTCAGAAGTGTGTAGAGTTAGAGTGTACAGTTGCATTTATTTATTATCAGTGTATCACCAGTTTGAACCCCTTGACAATGGGACCGGAACATGAAGTGGCTACTTGACTTGCTACCAACTTTAACACATGTGTTTCTGATGGCACACAAAAACTCAACTAAGTGTTAAAAAAATTGGAGAGGAGATGTAAAAAAATGCCCATTAGACGTTGTGCATTCATGACAGCTAAGACCAACTACAAATCCTGTTTCTGTGAATGTTGTGATAATTGATAATTGAGTTGTACTTAATCCTTTTCCACCATGAAAGTGTTAAAAAAGTTAAAAAAAAAAATAATGTTATGAAATTTTAAAAGAATAGACCCCCCGTGACCCTGTAGTTAGGATATAGCAGGTTGGATGATGGATGGATGGAAAAATATTTAACTAATTTTCTTTATTGCAACTTTAAAATACCTGCAGTAAACTGTCATTTTAAGTTAAGTGATGGCACTGGTAAGATAGTGAATTTGCTCCTCCTTGAGTTCATCAGAAACCTGGGAAATGTTCAGGAAATTCATTGAACTCTGTGAAATGCATTGAAGTCAATGGGGAAGGAGAAACTGAAGTAGTTTTGAGTGAATTATAACAGTGTTTTGGTCTTTTTAGTGCACCTTGGGCTAGGGAAGTGTCTGCCAACTATGCTGGATTGATTATTGTAGCCAAATATGTGACCTGAGCTGTGAGGCAGTGGTGCTAACTACTACACCACTGTTTGCCTTTAGGTAAAACCATACTATTGGTCCTTTATCATTCTCTGTGTTTCCTGGGCTTCTATCATGGCAACTAGTTAACAACACCCATAGAGCATGTGATGCAAGGGATCGGCCTTATTTCCTTAGGGACTGTCCCTGTCACTATTGGATCTGTGCTATATAGCAATAACATGTTTAATCCAGCAGTGAAAACCCAGATATACTGTACAATGAATATATGCAGAACAACAAATTACATGGAAATACTGTTAATTTTTTTTTAATGCATCTTGAGTGCAAGTCCAGCTGGAGTACCAATTGGATTGTGGCAATGCACATATGTATACGCCATAAACTATTCATTTTCAAGCATAAGGTGGCGTATGCTTACAGTACAGATGCATGAAAGTTCTGTACATGTGTGACACAAATCAGTTAGGTAGTGACATTCCCATCAAACATGGATGCTGCAATTCTGTGATATCACCCTGGTCACACAAAGCATCATGGGGTGCTGGGAAAAGAAAGTTTGTCTTAGCCAGCTGCACAGCAATATTTTAGGGAAAACCTCTGGAAACAAGCTCATCAGCAAACCCAGCAAATTTTCTGCAAAAAACACTTCTTCCTATTTCCCCGATCAACACTAATGGGTTCCATTTAAGCAACAAATCTGTGGTTGGGTTGATCTTCCTGCTCCGTTGAAATAAACTAATTTGATATGCTGTTACGTAATGAAAAATATGTTCTGAAATTTTTTTAGGTACAGAAGACAGAAGTTTTGAGATAAAGTAGTAATACTCATTAATCATAGCATTGGAGAGTGGAGATGTGTTGCATGCTGAACAACATTTAACTTTATTCTGTTCACATAATAATAATGACTCTACAAAGTAATTTAACCAATAGGCTGAAGATCAATGGCATAACTAGAAGCTGATGATCCCTAGTGTTAAAAAATAAAGTAATCCCCCCGCATGTAAAAATTAAATTAAATCCATCTAAAAAATTATTACCGTCAGGCATAAAAGGCAAATAAATGGTCAGTAGTCATAATTCAGCTTTAAGGAGTTGTAGGAGTGATCATACTTTTAACCTTTGAATTCAAGTGTTAAATAGACAAGCATATAAATAAAATAAAATTTTTAAAAACCTGCGAAACAACAATCATCAAGTCACCATGGGGCACCAGCACTATGGGCCCCGTTGCAACCACTGTGTCTGCACTGCACTGTAGTTACGCCACTGCTGCAAACATGTTTTGTCTTATCCTTGAACAACTTGAAGTTTATGTGCTATACAGTATATATTGATTTATTTTGTTTCTGAACTTTTTTCCGAACTCAATTATGATTACGATATAGGGCCGTGGGGCATATATTTTCAGTTCATTGAATTTTTATTCACTTTAGTTTTCTGAGTAATGTATAAAAAATGGAAATAAGTAAAAGGAAATAAATTTAGAAAGGAGATTGCAGGTCTACCAGCAGGAGATTTAAAAAAGTAATATATCATATAGCTGTGTACAAAAATGTACACAAAATCAATTTCCCTTTTGCAGCATGTGTCCACTAAACTTTATCATTATTATATTTTCATGAACACACACAACTTGTATTTTCTTTGTTTTCTGAACTTGTCATCAAGTAATTTTTGAGGCTGAATTAAAAATTAATAAGTCAGAGGAAGTGAGAAATCTTTGCATGTATTTTTGTTTAGGGGCTTGTAGATCTGTGTTGCTGACAATTTAGTCTACACCAGGGGTCCTCAACTCCGGTCCTATAGAGCTGCAGTGGCTGTAGGTTTTCATTCTTACCATTTTCTTAATTGGTGACCTTTTCTTTGCTACTAATTAATTTCCTTTGAATTTATTTTAATTGACTTGTTTTTTTAAGATTTGTTCCCCTGATTTTCTTCATCATTCCTCTGAATTGCTTAATTTCTGTCCTTAAACAGAAATAAAATATGAAGTGAATGAGCCAACAGAGGACCAGCTAAGTCAGGGCCTCAAACTCCTAACAATTTCACTCCATCCCGTTGCTTAATTAGGAGCCAATTCTTGTTGTTAATTAAAGCTGTTCTTTAATTCCATGGCTTGTTGCTGCTCTCATTGTGCAATAGCAGACATTTCCGAAATTGTTGATTTTCTCTTTTCTAAGAGCACTGTTAAAATGTTTTGGGGATCTGAGCAGATGAGCATTCCTGAGACCTTCATCTTTTTTTATTTTCAGATATTGTATGATGGACACAGTTTGCTGGTCATGTTTTGACTCATTTTGTATCTCATTATTATTTGACTGCTAATTAAGGAAAAAGAAACAATTATGGGGTCAGAGTCTTCAAGGGCAAGTCAAATAAAATGAATTCAAAAGACGTTAATTAGGAGCAACACAGGCCACTAATTAAGAAAAGGGTTAGAATGAAAAACTACAGCCAATGGGGCCCTCCAGGACCGGAGTTGGGAACCCGTGGTCTAGACACTGGTTTTGTTTACTATAGATACAAGCTCGGACCCAACTCTCTCTGAAACCTTAAGCAGGTCACTTTGCCTTTCAGTAGCTAAATGGTTGGTGATAATCAGGAGCACTTTTGCTTACAGTTAGGACTAGGAGATAGATAGATAGATAGATAGATAGATAGATAGATAGATAGATAGATAGATAGATAGATAGATAGATAGATAGATAGATTGTTTAGTGTCCACCATCACATATACAGTATCTGTAAATGATGTCCTTCAAACAAAACCACAAAGAGACTGATGTAATCCCCATTTAATGTCTGGGAAAAAGAGTTGAGAAAATGAAAAGGTTTTATTTGATGTTAATTCTGACCAAAAAAAACTGTCTTGTTTGAGCTCCTGGTTTTGAATGGCGACCTTCTTCTGATTTAGGAGGAGGTTTTTTAAAAACAGAAGGGGCACGATGATGGGCAGAAATTACATCAGCATCAATTAAATTAGTCCTGTTCCACTCTAGGTCAAACAGGAATTGAGTTAGAGCAGGTGTTACAGTTAAATTCTTTCCTGTATTTTTGACCAATCCCATACCCATAAAGCACACTCTAAGCCTGGGTGTCTGATATATCATATCATATCATATCATATCATATCATGTCATATCATATCATGTCATATCATATATACAGTATCTTGAAAGATTCATTTCAGATGGTAATACTACATTTAGTATTTCAAGGGCTTTTGTTACGTTGTGGTATAGCTCTAAATACATCCCAAATTACACAATACTGCTCTTGTTTTTTTATAATAGTGATCAAAGCAAAACTGCCAATTGGTTCACTAAAGATTGCATGACAAAACAAAATTCTGTTCATCTTATAAATGTATTAACTTTCTCTTAGTTTCTGCTCTAGGAAAGTTCAAAACACACATCTATTATTTATGTTCTTCCTCTGGTGGACAAAGTGGTTAGCACTATTCCAGGGTACTTGAGTCCACTTCACTGACCTACCCACCATATCTGTGTGGTGTTTGTGTGTCCTTTCCTCACTTTCAAGTTTCCGCTGGGTTTATACCCACCACGTAGATGAGGGCCATTGTGGACACTACCTCGAGCCAATGTAAGTTCAGTCCTCCCTGAGAAATGTCTTTCTGCTTCTAGCCACAGCTTAAAGCCATACTCTCCACCACACTGATGAAAGAGCACTGGAGCATTAGAGATTGCATTTAGCTTAAACTTGATGCTGATGTAACTCCTGAAGAGCAAACAGAAGAGTGTAGCTCATCATCATCATCATCATTTTAGAACTATCCATTTTTTTGGCTTCATAAACTCTTCAGATTAGCAGTGTCCATATTCCTCTCAAAATGTTCTTACTGCTTACAAACAGACTTTACATTTTCCTTCCCTCCTTTCCTGCTTCTTTGGTTCGTTTTAGAACATCCTAGCAGGGATAATGTTTTGAATCCACCCTTGGTCCTTATCTCGTGTCCCCTTTCCTCTTTTATCTCTCTCTCTCCTTCAGTTTAAACTCTTCTTTTTTGTTTCAAAGAGCAGACAGACAGCTTAACAGAATTCATTTCAAATTTGCCTGAATACTGAAAAAGTCCATACCATCTACTCATTTTCCAAACCTGTTTATCTTGGGAAAGATCATGAGAAAACTGGTGCCTATCTCAGCAAGCATCAGGCACAAGGTAGAAATAATCTCTGAATTCACACCCATGTGGCCAATTTAGAAATGCCAATCCACGTAAACTGTATAAGCTGGGACTGTGGGAGGAAACCACAGCACCCACAGGAAACCTGCACAAACACGAGGAGGACATGCCGACTCCAAGCAGGACACATCTAGGGCTTCAACCCTAATCCTTGTGAGGCAGCAGTGCTACCACTGCACTCCCTTGCTGCTTATTTTCTACTCTTATGTGGTAATGGTAGGCCTGTGGTTGTGGTTTGCTTGTATACCAGTGTGAAACCCTCAATAAAGATCTCTAAGACTCACTAACACTTTAGGCACATTTTGCAATAATAGGACATCCCCTACAGAATTTTTGCCTTCTGGATCAGGCTGTCTCTCTAAAGCACTGAAGTCACCAGGTTACAGTGCATCTGCCTGTACCAATGAGCCCTGAGAGTCCCATAAAGGGATAGGCCCCCATATCTCTAACCACTAGACAGCTGCTTTCTTGTAGAGGCTGCAAGGGTGTTATAGTCTAGTCTCCATGGAGGTTCCAGTGTGTGTCCATTGCTCAATACCTATTAAGCCTTAGACCCAGGACTACTGACTATAGATGTTCTCCTAGTTTTAATTCATTTTAATGGCAATGGTAACTTTTTGTGATGTGAGGTGGCCAGAGTTAGAGTGATTCTGCTCTTCCATTTGGACCATTTGCTATATGTTTACATTTCCTAGCTTGATTTCTCCTTCTCTCAGAAAACTCATCACAATGTGGGGCATTTTCACCCTCTCCCAATTGTTTTCTCATCCTGCTTGACAGGATACTGTGTAGACAACTATGTGTGTGTTCCCACTTTTGTGACTTCTGGGACTCTTTTGTTTGTCAGTTCCATCCACTGCCAGCATTCTGTGGGGAAGTAAACTTTCCATGTTTATCCAATAAAAATTCATAAGCCAAGTATGGGCAGAAGCAATTTGATTAGTGTAAGGTACTGTCTGCCTTGTTGTGGTTTCTGTCTTATTTGTTTTGTTCATTGAATGCAGATTGGCTCAGAGGCCACTGGGCAGAGTATATTGCGGGAATATCTCTGCTTTTACTTGAGTATAACATTTTCTGTCTACTTTCACTTCAATTTCAATACATTTTCAAACACAAAAGGTTACTTTTACTCATTCATTACTGCAAAGCTAAACCAGAAAATAAATGGTTTATACATAGTGTTTTACTCTGTCAGTTATCAAAAATACAGGCTTCTCACACTTTAGGAACAACAGCTTTAGGAAAATTCACATTTAAGAAGAATCTGGGATGATTTTCAAATGTGTGCTGTTGGCATCAACACCTCGTAGTCATACCGTTAATTAAATGTGTCATGAAATATGTTTTTGTTGCCCTTTTATATACATAATTCACTATTTATTCATTTATTTGATTCAGTGGCACAGCACAGCAATATAAAATACACCTCAAAATAAAAACTGTTATCTTCACCGTTCAAAGAGGATGGGCTCTAGTGAGTACTGTGTTTTGATTGGTGAATCACTGGTAATGCGCATGCTCTAAGGCAGTGTTTCTCAACCACTGGGCGGACCAGTTGCTGTTGTTTTTAATGATATTGGGTCGCAGTGAGTCCTGCAGTAGCATCTTGTGACTCCAACATTCGCACTCAATGATCATGCTCAATTCACTTAGGGGGACAAACCCTTCATGGGTCGTAAAGATACTTATATGGGAAAAAATGGATTATGACACCAAAAAGGTTGAGAAACACTGCTCTGAGTTGTGTATGTGGCGAATATGAGTGCAAGAAAAAGTTACCCAGAATTACTTCACAAAGCAGCTACTTTAATTCAGTAAGTCTGCATCTGAGGTGTCTGATGTAAATGTGCCCTTGACTTTGGCAGTATTGACATACACTCAGTATACAATTCCCAAATCAAAAAAACAGTACTCATTAGAGACCACCCTCTCAACAGTGACAAGAGAAAGTGACAGTTTTCATTTCAAGGGATATTTCATGTTGTATGCGGTGCCACCGAAATAAATGAAAAAATAAGTAAAAAAATACGTAATGAATTAAGCAACAAAAGCTTATTCCATTACACATTTAATTATTTATGCTTTTTATTTCATTTTGTCTACGGTGGGTTGGCGCCCTGCCCGGGGTTTGTTTCCTGCCTTGTGCCCTGTGTTGGCTGGGATTGGCTCCAGCAGACCCCCATGACCCTATAGTTGTGATATAGCAGGTTGGATAATGGATGGATGGATTTCATTATGTTATTATTTATTTATTGTCATATTTTACAATGCATTTAATAATTTATTTCCAAAGTATTCCTCCATAATTAGTGTTCATCTCACTGAATTAAGATACAAACATTAAAATGTCCACTCATGCCGAATGTCAGTGCTTGACTCACACTTTAGTGACTGTAATATAACTCACATGCAAAAAGAAGGCAACCTGAACTATCTTTGGTATGTAAGAACATTTTTTGACTAAATATATAAAACAGAGAGAAAATCTACATTTACTTGTAGTTTTGATAAAATTTAAGTACATAAAATATCAGATACTCTAAATTACTCATTTATAAATGTTACGTTTACTTGAGTCACTTTTCAGATAGGTATCTTTGCTTTTTCTGAAGTACAGCTCTTGGGTACTTTACACAGCACTGCTATATCGTTGGATTAGACTAAAACAGTGCAAGTGGAGTGTAGGCTTGTTTTAACCATTCTAAGGGCAACTGACATGCATGTTCATGAGCCATCAAGATGTTATCAGAATTCTAATAGTGTCTTTCTTAATATCTCTTTGTCACAGCCACCCTGGGGACACTGGATTTCAGCCTGCTGTATGACCAGGAAAACAACGCACTCCACTGCAGCATTAATAAGGCTAAGGTATGCCCGGTGTGTTCGTCTGTTGGGTCATCCTGTACTCCTCTTGCTTGGATGGCCTGATTGTCATAACTTTTTGTATTTGTTCTGATTTATTGTGTATGTTTTTTATTTCTAAAATACTTTTTTATTTTCTTGCTGTCATTATGGCTAAATTATTTGAAGTGGGCAACACCATTTTGTGAAGTTTTTGCCATGGTCACCATGGTTTACCCAATCATTGGATATTTTACAAAAACATATTAACTACTGATAGTTAAAGGTAAAACAAACCATTTAGTACAAGGACTTTGTCCCTTTGCTTATTTTGACTTTTTTTTTAGTTTTGTTTTGTGTTTTAGGTTTTGATCATTGTTTTTGATTAGCTCCCTATGTTTTCCTGACCCAGCCTATTTAAGGCCCACTTTTATTTCCTGGTCATGTTTCTTTTTGGCCATTGTTATACAACTATGAACACCTTGCCTTGCTAGGTGTTCACAACTCCTGCTGCCTCATGACTTCATTAATATGACATGAAACATCATGATTCTCACAGTTTTGGGGGTAGACTAGCAGCTTAGCACACAGAACAACAACAACGAGGAAAACTAATAATGGAAGTACACTTCTAGTGCAGATTGTGATTCAAAATATCCTGAATGCTTTAAAAAAGGCCTACATATTCTTCCTATGACATAAAATCTAAAAAAAGGGGGCAGGGAACCACCAAAACCCTTGGCTCAAAAAACCTAAATCTTTACATTTAGTCTATTAAAGTTAATAAAGAAAAATATAACAACAATCAAAAAAGGATACAAATTACAAACCAGAAAATGAATTAAAAAATACAAAATTGCAAAACTGAATACTAAAAAGCTATAAAGCCATCCAAATCACAAAACTAAAAATCAAAACCAGAACTCAAGAGGCAAAAATATCAAAATCAGAATGTCCAAAATGAAAATTGCCAAAAACCAACAAACATATTAAAAGGGAAGCACAATAAGAAGCTAAACAACCTAATGCCTCAACAATGAACTAAGACAATCAAATGAAATATCTGACAAAATTAGAGATTATACAAAGACTTTAACTGGGGTTAAACAGGGAGGAGGGTAAAATGATAAATATAAAATATAAAAAGTATAATAAAACAAAAAACAATCTTAATATTGATACGTTCTCTTGACAACATTTCTTGCCTTTTATTTTAGGTTGCTCTTGTTTTGCACTTACTGATTTTTCAATAACAAACCCTTTGATTACATCTATTCTTTTGTCTAGCCCTCTTAACCTTCAGTCTCCCAGTCCATTACTGCTTTTAGACTGCATGTTTGCTACTAGTGCAGTCCAACAACTCCAATAAAAATATGTGATGTGAAAAAATGAAAAGCCTATTCAGGGGTGCTTTAATGAATAGTTGTCTATTGTCCCATGTAGAGTGACTTAATTTTTAGAAGAAGATGAGTATAATCTATGTTCCTTTTTTTAGGAAGATAGAAAAAAGATAAGGGGTGCCATGTCATTATAAAACAAAATTTGAATGCATGTCGTAGATGTGATTGTATCACTAGGGTCAAGGGACCATAAATATAACACATTTCACAGTGTTTTGGCAGAGCGCAGATGCAAAGACTAGAACTGTTCATCCATCCATTATCCAACCCGCTTAACACAACCATTTGAAAGGATATTATGAATATAATAAGTAGTTTAGATTGAAATATTGTAGGAAAGGCGAACGATGACTCAAAGAAATGCAGTATTTTAGTAGTAAAAGAAAAGTCAAGGAGGAAGTGAAGAGTATCACATACACTAAAGGATAATTAAAATATGTAGACAGTGAAAAAGGTCTTCACTTTTGTGGAAGTGGATAACCTCTCAGTAGTAATACGGACTACTAAGGAAGTACAGAATGAATTGGAAAGTGTAGAGGGAGAAGTACTGCTTAGATTAAATAAGCTGAAATCTAACTAATCAGACAACCATATGCTCGAGTAGCTAAGCAGGATAAAGAGTTTATATATAAACCATTGAAGCATATTTTTTGGAAGTCATTCTGCATAGAGGAAATTCCTAAGGACTGGAAAATAACAAATATTACATTGTTATATAAAAAGTGTGTTTAGCCTGATCCAAGCAATTATAGGCCAATAAGTAAATTAATTGAAAATTATTAAGTATAATATTTAGCAGCACATGGCAAGAACAGCAGTGTTAGCTAATACTCAGCATGGATGCAGAGGTGGAGATCATGTTTCACTAATATTCTGGAATTCTGTGAGGAAGCAACACAAGCATTTCATAAAGGAGGTTTATATGGTATTCCTCACCTTAATTTTTATAAGGCTTTTGGTAAGATCCTACATGAAAGGTTCACCCAAACTAAAAGAAGTGGGAGTTCAGGACATAGCTTGTAAATGAATGCAAAATTGACTAAAACACAGGAAGCAAAAAGTTATGCTGCGAGGAACATTGTCAGAATTAGATGATGTTAAGAGTGGTGTCCCTCAGCTGCTGTTTTTAATACATACATACATACACATACGTGTATATATATATATATATATATATATATATATATATATATATATATATATATATATATATATATATATATATATATATATATACATATATATATATATATATATGGTCTGAATGGGAATATAAATAACAAGCTAGTTAAGTCTACAGTTAATACCAAGTTAGGTGGGATGGAAAATAATCTAGAGTATGTTGAATCATTACAGGGGGACTAAGACAGAATAAAGGCCTGAGCAGATTTATGGCAGATAAAATTTCAATTAAATAAATACAGTATAATGTATTACATGTAGGAATTAAAAATTCTAGGTTTTAATATACAACGTGATGTCTGAAACTTGAATGTACCCTGTGGCACCCGGCTGGGGCAGGAGGGCTTGTACCTCCTCCAGACTGTGAGGAGGCATTCGTCCTGGTTACGCTGGTGGCCTCGGGTAGAGGGCATGGAAGCCCAGCCCTGTAGGGGCCCGTGGCCACCGCCAGGCGGTGCCCCACTTCCAGACCATCATCTGCCACATCCGGCCGAGGCAGGAGCCCACCCTGGACGCCCAGGAAACTTGAATGTACCCTGTGGCACCCGGCCGGGGCAGGAGGGCCTGTACCTCCGCCAGACCACGAGGGGGTGTCCGCCCTGGTTATGTTGGTGGCCTCAGGTAAGGGGCATGGAAGCCCAGCCCTGTAGGGGCCCTTGGCCACCGCCAGGCGGCGCCCCAGTGCCTGAACAGCCCTGGAGCCCAGCACTTCCGCCACACCAGGAAGTGCTGGGGGGAAGACTTTGGGAGACACCCGGAGAGCTGCCGAGAGGACAGCCGGCACTTCTGCCACGCTGGGGTGTGGCCAAGGAAGGAATGCCGGGAACACCTGGTGCTCACCTGGGAGCTGTATATAAGGGGCCGCCTCCCTCCAGTCATTGGTGGATGTCGGGTGGAAGTGGACAGAGCTGGAGAGAGGACTGGAGGCGGCCAGGAAAGAAAGGCACAGGAACTGTGAGCCCTGGACTTTGGGGAATCGGTACAGAAGGCACTGGGGTTTGTGGTGCACATGATCCTTGTATATATTGTAAATAAACGGTGTGTTGGGTGAAACAAAGATGTCCGTCTGTCTGTGTCCGGGTCCAAGTTCACAACCCCTAATAAGAAGGATCTAGGACTAATAGTTCCATATAGTGAACTAAACCTATTAGGAATGCTAATAGAATGTTAAGTTATGTAGAACGATGTATGAAATACAAGTCAGAGGAGGTTATATGCTTAAGCTTTAAAATGTACTGGTGTGTCCTCCCTGGAGTTCTGCATGCAGTTTTGGTCTCTGGACTAAAAAAGAGACATAGCATCTCTAGAAATAATCCAGAGAAGAGTGACTAGGCTGATTCCAGGGCACAAGTTTTTATAGAAAGATTAAGAGTTCAACCTTTTCAGGTTAAGCAAACAGAGATTAAGATGTTGCATGATTGAGGTTTTTAAAATCATGAAAGTAATTAGTACAGTGGATACAGGCCATTACTTGAAATGAGTTCAACAAAAACAATTAGACACAGATGGAAGCTTGTTAACTTTTGTAGGGTGGATGTCAACCTTTGTTGACAGCAGGGGTTGAGGTTGGATGTTGACTTTAGTTGATATCCAGGGTCAGAGTGTAATAATCAGTGGCATATGTCGACAAAACTCACCATCACGTTATGGGTAGACCCTTTTTGCTAGGAGAACCGTTAGACTCATTGACTTGACATCAAATCCCTGTGTGTGTGTGAGGAGCGTAGTGTAATCAATGTCTTGAATGGCATCAACATCGGACTAATGTGCCAAGCAAAATACTCTGGGTGCATTATTACTACTGAATCAGACTCTAACTTATCAAATTCCGATTTTGATGCGAGTGATCTGGAAATCAAAAACAAAAGGCAGGTAACTGTTGTTTTTTTCCAGAAGGTGCCTTTCAGAAACTTTCAGAGACTTCTGCAGGCAGTTTTGTAATAAGTATGTAAGTAAGTAGTGTTGCAGCCGATCTTAGAAAACGTTTAATGTTAAATGCATATAGTGTTTGCTTTGTATGCTTTTTAGAAAACTGTGTTTTTGAGAAAAAATATTCAGACCTGGGAGAAAATGGAAAAAAATAATTAGCTCTGAAAGAGTTAAGGGTAAATTCTTCATAATCATTAAAAAGTTTTTCGGTACACAAATAACCATAGACACATGGAATAAATTACCAAGTAGTGTGGTAGAGAGTAAGACTTTAGGGACCTTCGAAACTTGACCTGATGTTATTTTGAAGAACTTAAATGGATAAGCTGGATAGGCTTTGTTAACCTGAATGGTCTGTACTCGTCAACATATTCAGAATGTTCTAAAGCTATGACAGGGCTACATTGTCCCACCATCACTCTTATGCCAGAAGAGTCAGGGAATGGGCAAAGTACAAAACCAGCTATATTTAAGCAGTGTGGCATAGTTGGTAAGGCACTGAAATGTAAACTACAAGTATGTAGGTTCAAATCTACACTTGACTCAATGTGTGATCCTCAGCAAGTCACCCCACTTGCCTGTGCTCCACATTTAAGAAATACATGCAAACAATAGTGTTATGGCTCTGTACTTGTAAAGTGCTTTGGGCATGGAAAGGTGGTTTATTATTAAAATGTCTTATTAAAGTCTTCAATGGCTTTTAAATGCAAATAATATAATCAACTTTGAGCCCCAAGCCACAATTAAATTAAAAGAATATGCTTTGGCATCCTCTGCTTTGCATCCGCACCCGTATTTTTATTTTTCTTAATGCATGAACACTAGTGCTTGATCTCAATTTCTACCTCTCCACATTTTATCATCCCTCACTAATTACCCTAATTAGGTATTCCACTTTTGTGCTAAGATGCTAAGTGCTGGTAGAGCACTCATGTCACACAAATATCACACACATGTTCTGTTCAAAGGGGAAATTCCCACCAGGTTACTGATCAGGCCCCTAACTGACCCTGTTTATAAGTTCACCAGTTACTTAGCTGCCTGGAGACATCTTTTTGCTTATTTTTTTATTGTTCTACTTTACTAACAAATTTAAACATGCACATTTAATATTTAAGTGAAAAAAAATAATTTAACTTCATAAATGATTCAGCTAGAGAAGAAAATTTCATCTGCTACGATTGAACGTGCAGACAGGGAAGGAATGAACACAGGGAGGGACCTTTGCTTGAAGTTTTTTAATTTAGATTTTTATTGAAATTTGTTTCTAAATATTACATTCATGCTTGAGCTCTATTTCACAGTTTTCTGATAATCTTTATTCCTTGGGACTGTGTAGTATACTACTTTCTAGCTCCCTACATGAATGGTCCAATGGCAAAGATAAACTAAAATGGTTTCCAAGAGGAAAGGAGAAACACCAACTCACAGGAAGGAAAAATGCGTGGGCCTCATATAAAATATATTTGTGTGACTACTGATGTATTGCACAAACCTTCAACCAACTAAAACTCACACCCTCAAAAACACATTCAGTTCAAACTGTTTTGTTGCGTTAGGGCAGGGGTGCCCAAACTTTTTCGGCTTGCGAGCTACTTCTAAAATGACCAGGTCGAAATGATCTACCTACATTAAAAATTTATATATATATACTCGTACAGTATATATATATATATATATATATATATATATTGTCACACATGTGCGATTAGGAGGCAGTCAAAGAGCCTAAAGGTGAGTGAAACATCGCGAGATAGAGGGTTGTCACGTGGTACTTACCTGAATCTCTTTTGCCCGACAGAAAACTGGAAGAAAAATAACTCCTCCACTTCCGGATTCCAAAATGGCCGCGACGACGTCACTTCCGGTCCACCACGATGACGTCAGTTCCGGCTCCATCAATTCACATCACCTCCGTCCCATCCTGATGACGTTGTTTCCGGTTCCTGTTTTCAAACGTCACTTACTGCCAACCATTTCCTGTCCCATAATCCTTCCCTCTATAAAGTCGCCATTTTGTCTCAGGAAGATTGTTCATTGTTTTATTTTTAAGACTTTGAATCGTGTTTTCTTTGATTGTCTGGACGACAATATATGGGGACGGTCCCCAAAACTTTTTCTTTGTTTGAGTATCATTCTTTTGAAGAAGAAACCTTATCACAATGTATATATATAAAAATATGTATATATATATATATACAGTATATATACGCATATATATATCCAGTATATACAGAATATACTTTATACATAAAGTGTATGTTGTCGTACCTTGCATAACTGAATAACCTTTATGGCACAATAACAATTCGATACATTTATGGTCACTACTGCATTTGGATTTAATAATCGTCTTGTGGGAAAAGGCTGATGCATAAATAAGTAGAGCTGAATAATGCAGTCAAGGAGCTTTTGAATTCATTTGAGTGAAAAATGACGGCTGTCCGATTAACTGCGATTTTAGTTCCCTCTCCTTTCTCTTTCTCAGATCGCTTTTTGGAAGGACATCAGTTTTGTAGTTTATATGAACAGTTCGAAAGTGCCTTTTCACATTTTCCTTCTTTGGAATAGCAATGATAGATTGACAGATCAGACAAACGCACTTCGATTGTGACATTATGAGAATAAATTCCTCTTCTAATTCCACATCCAGCCCATACTCTCCCCAAACAATTTTTTTTTAAAATCCCTCCTTTAGTCAATATAAATTGGAAGGCTAACTAGATCACAGCTGGAGTTTTGCAGTAGCTTGCACGTTTGATCGTGCGTGCAGGATGACCAGTGTGTTGAAAGAGAAGAGTTCTCAGACTGGCCGCCCTGTATGTCAATCAAGTGGCAAATGCCATAGGGAGGATATATGATAGACTAATGTTTAAAAAAATGTTTTTTTAATGCAATGCAATCTACCTGCACTACCTTTGTGATCTACCGGTCGATCACGATCGACGCATTGGGCACCCCTGCGTTAGGGTCCTAGGATGACCCTATTCCTTTTTATATTTTTTATTATGTAAACCTTAACAAAGTGCGCCAAATCCCATAATCTTATCACACTCTCAGGATGAACTGCTGCTGTAATTCAATACTTCCCCTTCCATTTACAACTGGATAGACATGACAATATATCCATCGTATTATAGATAAGATGTTTTATTATTTAAAGTTTATAACTAGTGCCATAAACAAAAGCAAATAAAATGTGTTTTTGCAAAACATACTGCCTGATAGTGCTACAGTGTAGTTTCAGGCAGCATTTACATTTGTAGTTCCACTTGATTCTGTCTGGTCAGCTCATCTCTTGCCAGCTCTCTTTGGGTCATCATCTGAACTGCTCTCCTCTTAACCAGCTCATCATTATTGTCAAACATTATACAACTTTCTTCTTAAGGGGCCTATTCTAATTATATTTACTGGACTCACAAATTAGTTTAAACCCTTTTATCCTCCAAGCTGTCTTTCTGGAGGGATAAGGAATACTTAAAACAATGCATCTGACATGTCTGCACAAAGTTATAGCGAAACACCCTTGTAAAACTGGTTCCAAATAGACTGATGAATACCTCCAATTTCTCGCCAGTCCAGTCGCTCTTCTTATCATTAATCACATTCTTAAAACTCCGGGAGGAGGAAATTACAATGGCTTACTTCTAGAAAGCTGCATCTTTCTTTGTCACCAATTAATTCTTTAATGATAATTTGCAACTATTATCAAAATATTAAAAACCAGTAACGGCATACTTCACAATAACATGCAGTGAATAAACTTGACTTATAGTTTTCATACTTTTTCTCTGTACGTTTAGGATTCATTTGTTCGGAGGTTGATGCACTTGCTGCTTCGTGGGAAGCTCTTGTTTTCTCCACCCTAACGGCCCGCTTCTTTTCTTCTTCCGTCGGCATCTTTTTGTGTAAAAAACTGGTTAAGTCAGTTTTTTTGTTGCAATTATTTAGTCTGTTTTTCTTAATTTTTCACTTAAGCTGGCACTTAAGTCTTCACTCTGCCTTAAGAATGATTTAAAATATGAAGAGGACGAGAAAGTGACAGTGAAGGTGGTAGGGATGAAAAAGGCACCCTTGTGCATGTGCCTCACAGCTGCCCTGCTGGCCACTGCCGAGGGTTGATTCTACAATAAAATAAAATAAAAATAAAAAGAGTAATAAAAATCATCACCCCGAAAGTGGACAGTAGAGGTCACGTAGTATATGTGTACCAAATTTCAGGTCAATAGATCAAACGGTTTGCAAGCTGCAGGTGATTTAAAATCCTGGACAGACAAATGGACAGCCACGGTAGCTTATTATATAAGAAGATGGCTCTACATTACACAAATTTGCTTGCCTATCCACTGAAGTCAGAAACTATTCAAATAAACATTTTTTGTAGATGAAATTAAATTAAACCCACGCTGTGCTTGGGTAATGTGCCATAATTTGGGGGAAAACAAAGAAGTGTAATGGCCTGCAGATTGCCCCGAAGATGAGCAGAGCTTGATGCTTGGTTGATAGCAAGTTGTCACACAGTTATATCAATGTAAGGTTTACACTGCATTCTGACAGTCTGGGAAGATCCAAGCATGCAGCAGAAGCTTTTAGCAGACATGATAAATAGGGGCCCTGTGTAATACAGTGGCTAGTCTGTGGCGGATCTCATAGAGACAGCATGACAGTAAAGGATGATTGGACATCCTGGCTGTGCTAAGTGCTGTGGGGACAGCGTGAGGGTAGCTGTGTCGAGAATGTGTTTGTTATTTTATGAGGTGTGTCCTGCAGTCCTAAATAGCAGGAAGTTGTGTCTAGTGATATTAAGCTTCATGAATTATGGAGGAACAGTTTGTCAAAGTTAAATAAAATGATCCAGTTATTTGACTGAAAAGTGATGGCATGTGCAAATCTTTTCCATAAGAATGTTCATTACAATGATAATGATAAACAGTTTTGAGGCTCCATTGTTATTACTTACTTACTTTGGTATAAATGCTGTATATTGTTGTTTGTACCTGGTCTGGGGCTGGCAGGCACTTGGCACTTCCTTATCGAAAGCTCTTGTTTGCCATCTTTCTTTTCCAGTCCAGTTAAAACAGTTAAAACAGAGATGTTATGTTTAGTACTTTGGCAATGCCATTGTGAGCCTGTTGCTACATTACATGTTTCTGAGAACTGCTCAGATATTTGAGGAATTCTTTGTTGTGTACTGAGGGAGGGAAAGGCTGCAGAGATCTCTGGTATCCAGGGTGAACTTCTCCACGCTGGTGGTAAGGCTGTCCTCTTGGCATTGCAAGCAATCTTTGCTTCCATTTGGGAGACTGGCATCATCCCAACTGACTGGAAAACGGGACTTGTCATCCCTATCTGGAAAGGGAAGGGTGAGCACCTGGATTGCAGCAACTACAGAGGGATAACACTGCTCTCGGTGCCAGGTAAGGTCCTTGCTAGGGTCATCCTCAATAGGATCCGTGATCACTTGCTGACCTACCAGCGACCAGAACAGTCTGGTTTTACACCTAAGAAGTCTACCATCGACCGCATCCTGGCACTGAGGGTTCTCATGGAGCGCAAACACGAATATTGGCAGTTTCTTTGCAGCCTTTGTCGATTTTCGCAAAGCATTTGACTTAGTTGATCGAGCTGCCCTGTGGGACATCCTGAGGGTTCGTGGGATCCCCTCGAGGTTGCTGGATATCATGGCCGGCCTGTACACTGGTACTGTGAGTGCTGTGCAAAGTGGAGGCAGGACCTATGCATTTTCCCAGTCGATTCTGGGGTTCATCGGGGTGTGTTCTTGCTCCTACTCTGTTCAATGCTTGTATGGACTGGGTGTTGGGCAAGGTCGTGGAGTCCAGCGGCTGTGGGGCATCTGTTGGTGAAGAAAGATTCACAGATCTTGACTTTGCTGACGATGCTGTGATCTTTGCGGAGTCAATGGAGGCTCTGATCGGGGCCCTCGAGAGACTGAGCGAGGAGTCTGAATGTCTGGGCTTGCGAGTGTCCTGGATAAAAACCAAGATTCAGGACTTTAATGACCTCTTGGGCACAACTATCAGCAGTGTGTTTGCGGAGAGAATGTTGACCTTGTTGAGATGTTTACTTAGCTTGGCAGTGACATTCATGTCTCTGGTGACTCTTCCTATGAAGTCAATACATGGATTAGGAGAGCATGGGGGGTCATGGGGTCGCGGGAAAGGGGTGTGTGGCGCTCTCGATGTCTATGCAAAAGGACGAAGGTCCAAGTCTTTAGAGTCCTGGGGCCTCATATATAAATGGTGTGTATGCACAGAAATGTTGTGTAAGAACGTTTCCACGTTCAAATCGCGATGTATAAAACCTAAGCTTGGCGTAAAGCCAAGCACATTTCCACGGTACCTCATACCCTGTCGTACGCAAGTTCTCTGCTCAGTTTTGCAGACTGGCGGCACCCAGCGTCATAGTAGTGCTACTGTTCCTGTGTGGTTATCCTTTCTTTTCCTGACGCGGCTTTATAAATACACTGAAATGAACCGCATATTGTTTATTAGTTTAATGCATCTGATTGTTATTAACCAGTAACAATATAATGGTCCACGGAATGGTCAAATTATTCCAAAAACCATAGCTGCTTTAACGTTGTTACTGCACCTTATTTTACTTCTTTCAGCTGTTCCCGCTAGGGGTTGCCACAGCGGATCATCTTTTTCACTGCACCACTTGGAGCAGCTGATTGGAAAGAGAATTATCGGTATACAGCATCAAGCACACGCTGCCTCAGCCATGCATCCTATTTGAACTGTTTCTCACATGGCAAACGCTTCAAACCTTTCCTGTACGGACCTTGCAGTTCAGAAAGAGTTTCATCCCAAGAGCTCTAAACTCACTCAATCAAGGGTACCTTGTAGAACTATCTGAACTCTTCAATTCCACCCAGGGGAGTAAATGCTAACATTAATTTTATTTTATTTTTATTTTAATTTTTTTCATTTTTATTACTATTTAATTTAATATTGTTTCTTTGTATCAGTATACTGCTGCTGGATTATGTGAATTTCCCCTTGGGATTAATAAAGTATCTATCTATCTATCTATCTATCTATCTATCTATCTATCTATCTATCTATCTATCTATCTATCTATCTGTACTTATAAGTAGACTTACCTCACTGTAAACTTGCACTACAGTTATAATATTGCACAACCTGAGCCACTTTATAAAACGCATATTTACATATGATGACGATATCATTTTTAAGATGAAATGCAGCAAAATATGTTTATTATATTATACAGATAAAACTTTAACTTCATTTAAATAATCTATATTGTTAATAATTAAAGGTTGCTCCTGCCTCGCACTGTATGCTTCACTAGGACTGGCGTGAAGGATAGAATAATTAAACATGTACAACGTAGATATTTCAATATTCCTTAAAAGTTTTGAAGAATCGGCGCTCTAAGCTTACAGATGGCTTAACGTCTATTACAGACCTGATTGTGTGGCGATTGGTTACTTGGAGAAAGAAAACGAAGGAGAGGAATTGGAGGTTAGTACGTTTGAAAGAGACAGTACTACAGGACCTCCAAATCCCAGGGGCCGCCACGCCAATATATATTGAATATAAAACAGAAAGAGAAAATAGCGACACAGCTAAAAATGCAGCGGCAAATTTCGATAAAAGTTAAACGCTTGTGTCATGAGCACAAGGCGGCTATGCAATGTCCACAATGGACGTGGCCATCCGCCATGCATAAGATACCATATTGACATTGGCAGGCGAAGGGGCCACTGATTCTTTCTCTGCCCAAGGGCCGCCACAAGCCTAGAGCTGCCCCTGAGTACTGCTACAATAAATTATTTAATCGAATGTTGTGCACAATTAATGTGCCACCGTGTTTCCATGTTTAATAACATGCTTTAACTCCTATCATCATGAAAATGATATCACGTATAGATCTCAGTATTTTAGTTATTCAGAGAGCTGTAATATCACGAATGTAATGGATTCTGTGTCCTGTCGGAGGTAGAGAAATCCAGTTTAAGAAGCACGTAGTGATTCACACACATAGAGCACATACAGCATTTAATGTGCTACTTTAGTTACGATGGGATTTGAGAAACTAGTAGATTAAACAATTTTAAGATGAAGTTTATGATGTTCTACTTTAATCATAAAATAAACTACGTGATTAAGTGGAAATTTCGAGATTGAAGTTGACATTTTGTACTTTTTCCCCACTGTGTGCCTTTTATTTTTCTTTGTACCCTAATAAGCTTTCATATGACACTCAGATGGTGGGCTACGACTCACCTTTTCACAGCGACTTTGATATGTGACAACTTCTTTTTTATTTCGGGCACTGTGCAACTTTGTGAACTTGAGCTTTCAAGTTTCTCTGACACGCTATGTCACTCGATCAGCTTCCTTTTGTTGTTTATACCACTGTTTAAACCAACAAATAGTATGTTTTTCCTTCCCTCCACTTGGTATTCGCTGAAATTCTTCCATTTTCCCTCTTGCTTTTCCCATTGTCTTTTCACAGAATGCTGAGCTTAAGGGCTATATTGATTTGCATATTCAAAGAGGCATAATTCTTGGAGGAGTTGGGGCGGGACAGCAGGCGCATGCACAAGCGTTACTTTTCACGCTGACCGGGATTTATGTAGCCCAAGAACATGGAAGATGGCAACTGCACAGATTCCTGCATCTGGATTTTTCTGTGTGTAAGCACATTTCGGCTTTTATGCTTACGTCATGTTATAGTGCGAATTCTATGCACGGCGTTATGCAAGAAGTCCCTGGTGCTTCATGTCTTGCTATATGGTTGTGAGACATGGACGCTATCCAGTGACCTGAGACGAAGACTGGACTCCTTTGGTGCTGTATCTCTCCGGAAAATCCTTGGGTACCGTTGGTGTGACTTTGTATCAAATGAGCGGTTGCTCATTGAGTCCCGAATGAGGCACATTACCTGAATTGTGAGGGAGCGTCAGTTATGGCACTACAGCCATGTGGCGCGTTTCCCAGAGGGTGATCCAGCTCATAAGATCCTCATTGTTGGGGATCCAAGTGGCTGGACTAGGCCAATGGGTCGTCCACGTAACACCTGGCCTTGGCAGACAGAGGGACATTTCCGGAGGGTGGGACTGGACCGCGTGTCTGCCTGGGGGGTTGCAAACTGGGATCCCGAGTTGTTTCATTATGATTTGGGTGCGGCAACACACTGTACCAGTGCATGCTCCCCAACTTGACTTGATTTGTACTAGCAAACGTATGCTAATTTCAGGTATTATTGCACCAACCTGTCTGTTGTCTTTGACATCATGCAATGCGACACACCAGTTCAATTAGTGTACAAATGTACACAATTTAATTTGTGTTTTCAAAAATGAATTAAGTATTTTTATGGCTGGCTTAAGGAGACCTTATGGGAATTGCTTTGCATGTGGAGGCCCACTCTACCTTTACAGGGCATCTACTATGCCAGTGTGTGTGACTGTATTCTAGCATGTGTGATCATATGTGTGAATTTATCTGTGTTTCTTATGTGTTTTTGATAGTACTTTGTGTACATATACGTTTTACTTGAATTTCATTTCTGTAGTTTGGTACAACTGTATATTAATGTAGCCATGAAATCAATGAAGAACCACAACCTAATACTCTTAACCCCATACTCCTAACTTCAGGGGATATGTGTATCTTGTTGCTCCTCATATTTCCTAATTTTTATGTTTGTATTTTTCTTTCTAACCATACTGGATTTGTTTGTCTCTCTTTTAACCTCTCTTTCTGCTTTGCAGCTGCCTTCTAACATATATATAACGTTTGCCTGTTTTACAAGGACCTCAATGCATGCACGTGTAGTTCTTAGCTAAGCCCAGAGAGCCAAACACCCATGGCCTCTAGATTCACCCGTTATGTAGCAAGTCGGCCAAAGAAGAGATGGATCACTAGGCTGAGTAAACCCAAGCAAACGCATAAGAGTTCTGTCTGTGTAGCATATGGGAGACTTGAGATAGGATGGGGAAACTGAAGCTAAAACTCCCCCAAAAGGAGTGGGGTGCCAAAATCATCATTTGTGAAAGAAAATTACTATCTTTTAGGTCATAATAAAATCCATCCTCTCCTAAGCAGCTCTCTTTTTCATGTTGTCTATTCTTAAAACAACACAGACATATTTTATATGACTATAATTACAGATTAATTACTGTTACCAATTTAGAATGAGAATGGTTATTTCAACTTGTATTTTTTATATACAGTATTCTTCTCTTTCACACATCTGTCCTGTCAACAACTGTGTCCTCAGTAAGTCATTACAAGTGGCACAGTGATCTCGGAAACCTCTACCACCATTATGTTTTAGTTCAGCTCTCTTTGCTTGAAGGAAAGTTAGTTTTGTTGGTTTGACCAAGATTCCCTTCACTCGCATGAGTAGCAAAAAGCAAACAATGGCAAAAATTACATCAACATCTGCCAAGGGATTGAAGCGAATGTACAAAGCAAAATAATCTATAGACGTTTTGCACATTATCTCAGGATTGGACTCTGACTTGTCAGACTCCAATTTTGATGCAAGTAATCGAAAACGAACCTGAGGTACCAGCATCAGCTGATCAGTCCCCATCTGATCAATCCCCAGCCGATGGTGTAGCTGACGGGCCTACGGCATTGTTCGCCTGAAAAGACTGCCATTTACAATGAAAATGAGGTACAAACCAGATTGCTTTGCACCGTGAAAGCTGTTGCCTCCCCCTCCCTGCGAAGAAAGCCTGGTAGCCAGCCTGCCGTGCATTTCTGCCTACCTTCATGTCACCTTTGAGCAATTTGAGCCGCAAGGGACTGCAAACTGGAGGCCACAGTACACAGCAACAGGTGTTTTATCTTGATTTATGTGTGAAACAATTGCTTTGTGTGCTTTTCCGAAAACTGTGTTTTTTGGAAAAAATATTCAGCCCTCAAAAATGTTAATGATTATGATCATCACACCAACAAAGTCAAAAAAATCAATAACAGCAAAGAATAGTAACATAGTGAAAATCAAATCAAACAATAACAAAAGGGTTCACAAAGAAAATTCCTGCATTTCACTTGGCCAGAGGGAAACGTCGTCTTGGGAGAGCAACTTATCCTGGTTGACAGAGGAGTCAAACATACGGGCCGTCATATTAGAAATGAAAGAATGAAGGATTGGGATACAACAACAGAAGATAAATCCCAAAATAATTAAAACAACAATCACAGCAATTCTACTGTGAAAAAGATATGTACACTGTTGTGGCAGAAACACGCTGCTCAAAGAAAGCACGCAGAGTTTCAGGAAGGCAGAATCAAGTTTTATAGCGTGATGCATACACGGACCCAAATCAAGTGAAATGAGCAATTAGCAAATTCAGCAAGCTTACATTTATTACAATTCTTATCACTTATGCAAAATACTCTCCTCCTTCTGGCTCTTCCCAACATTACCTAATGTTCAAACCCACTATTACCTAATGTCCATCACTTAACCAGTACTTCCATCATTACTTCATACCCTGTGCAGGTGTCTGAAACATATCTATCAATCGATTCCCATCAGTAAGTTGGAATAAGATGGACCCACACATAAGATATTGGGCTAGAGGTTGGGGCAGCTGCGCCCCTGAAACAATAATGCTGTTTCTTATAAACTACATTTTTCTTGACTTGTCATCCATCACCTGTCCAGGCAGACAGGGAGGCAGAGGCCCGGCCACTGCAAGTGGAAGAAAATGGCCTATCTGGTTTTCTCTCATGGCCAAAGCCTTAATGACTGCATTTCTTAAAACAATGGCCCGTTTACCCCTCTAAAAGTACACAGTGTCCTTGACTGAAGTCTTTAAGCTTAGCAGCAAGTTATTGGTGGTTTGCAGCTGCAAAGAGAAAATGAATAAAATAGACAAGTGAGGGATTTTTATGGTTTAACCCTTACTATGCTTATGTGCATCAGAATATATAATACTTGTTCTCATACATGTTTTATGATTCTCTTTAGATACAGTATATGCAAATCATCAACTTTAAGAATATTCTACAACCCCAATCACCAAACCAATTTTTTAACCACTCTGTCCATTGCCATGGAATAACACCTGAGTTTCACTTGAGTTCATGACACATTCCTTCCAACTTTTTGAGAGTCTGTGTGAATGAACCATTTGGGGCAGTGTTAATTGAAATGGACATACAGCAGGCTTCTTTAAACATAACACAAACACATCTTTGCTGAGCTAAAAGCATATCTAAAGCAATTTCATTTTGCCAAGTAATTTCATTAGTAGCATGAGCCAAGAGCTTTAAAGGCATCTTTACTATGGTTAATAAAACATTGTTGATTGAAATAAATATAATTGATCCACTCCGAGTTCTTATTTGGGGTTATCCAAAGAGAAATAGATTCCAATCCTCCTTTAATCTCATCTGTAAATTTATATTCATTTGGAATGCCTCTAGGTTGGCCAATGCGATCTATATATACACCAGGGTAGGAAGGATCAAAGTCAGAAACATCAGAAGCAGAACGTTTGGAGCATGAAAATCAGAATATTATGTCCTAACAGAACACTAGCACCGAGACCGGTCCAGTTAAACAGGAGGGTAGGATGTAAATGCTACTGGTTTGTTTGTTAATCAGGCCCGCACAACCACCATGTCTGCTAACAAATTGTCCGGTTTCAAGAAAAGGTCAGGAAATAAGATAAGCGTGGGAGCAAAAACAACTATAGAATCAATCCTATAAATTACAGAGCAATTTCCAGCAAAATTCCCAAAAGACATATTACCATGTCTTAAATAACACACATGAGACATTTTTGAAAACACCATCAAAAGACCTTGCAAAGCAGATTGTGACATTTGGGGTCATGGCTTTGTGTAATTACAAGCTTTATAAGTATAATTCCTAAACAAAGATGTGCTCCTATAAAACAATAGGGACACATGGGAGTGGTGTCAAGAATACAGGCTAAATGAAGAGCACACAGGAAATTGTCATGAGAAAAGGTACAAGGGGTGCTTTTCTAATTCTTAGGGCAAGAAGAATTCAAATACCTGTCTAACAACCGTGACATATCATCATAAAATTTCTTATAAGTTGACAGGTCGTAGGGTAAATCGGGGCAGTCAAAGTACGCTTTCCAGAAGAACATGTATAACAAGATTCAGTCCAATGTTGAGTAACAGTATAGTTCATTAATTCCCACCAGGTATTATCAGTCCATGTTCTTGTCAGAAGTCAGGCTATGTCTTGGTCTTGATGTTGCAAAGTCTTCATTGCAAGGGGGGGGAAAGAAAAAATAGTCCCAGGAGTGTAATTGCTATCAAGGAGCAAAATCCGGCCTTGAATATGGTTAAAGTGAAATGACAGTTTTTCGACAATGAGAAAGATGAATCCAAGACTCAATACCTTTAACCTTTACTGCATGATGTGTTGCCAACAAGACTTGGTATGGTCCTCTCCATCGGGGTTGGTGCCAGTGCTGCCGTTGAATGTCTCAAACCAGGATCCAGTCACTATGGCGATGTTCGCAGTAGGAGGATTAGAGGTAGGCTCCAGTAGGAGGATTAGAGGTAGGCTCAGCTCTTTAGTGTTCCTTCACCTGCTGATGGACCAGGTTCAAAGTCCTTCAGACACCAGAAAGATAACGAAGCAGATAAGCATCAATCATTTCCAAATTCACCCTTCTCCCCAGCATAGGAATTGCCACTGGTCTACCAGTTAAAACCCCAAAAGGGGACAAACCTACCTAAAGGGAGAGCACCTGGCCAAGGAAGGTCAATCTCCTCACAAACTTTTGCCATCTTCATTTTCAAAGACTAGCTCATTCAATCATTCCACCACTTTGGAGGTGGTATGCGCAGTAGCGCTTAAGATCACTTTGTAGCCACTCTGCTAAGTGATGTATTACAGCATTTCCAAAACGTGAGTCATTATTGGAGTGCAACTTTCTAGGAACGCTCCACCTAGGAATTATCTCTTTAACCAGGCCACTGAGGGGAAGGCTTCCATCCACCTAGAAAACACATCAACTACCACTAGACAACGTTGGTAACCCTTAGAAGGTGTTAATTCAGTGAAATCCATTTGGAGGTGGTCAAAAGGACTGTCAGGCTTAGGAATAACAGACGTTTCCACCTTATTTCTTTTTCCTGTGTTGTGTTTCATACAAAAATTTACTGCAAAATGAGTGAATCCAGGGGCCTTTCAGAACCTTTCCACTAGGGCCACCATAGCCTCCTTTGAAGCATGGTCCAATCCGTGCAATGCTTGTTATAATACCTGAAAAAACAGACCTAGGAAGATAAAGCCTGTAAGTCAGGGAATGCCTTCACACACCCTTAGGGTCAGGGGTGCCTCCATTCTCTTTCCAAGTTTGGTGTGATGTGTCAGTAGCACGTATTTCAAGAGCAACATGTCATCAGTTTTGCTTAGACAATTGGCCAAGGTTTGTAGCGGCATTAAGAGATAAGTTAGCATGTCAGGCTGTCCAGTGGCTTCCTTTAACCAATAATCAGCAATTGTGTTTCCTTTAATTATAGGGTCTGTGTGAGCTTTACACTTAACCACTGCTATGCGAGCAGATAAAATGATGGCATTTAGCAGATTTTCAACTAGGCTGTAATGCTGGATAGGCTTTCCCATACTAGTTCTGAACCTTATCATTTTCTGCAATGATCTGTGATTGTGACATACTCCAAAGGCATAGCGCATGTCAGTATAGATAGCAACTTCCTTTACCTCATGCAACTGACCAAAACAAAGATTTCTGCTGCTTGCACCAACCAGCTAGGAGGTAGCTTGGTGCCTTCCAGCAGTCTCCCATCCCACACAACAGCATAATTTACAGCATGAGCGCCATTCTCCTATTGCAACAAACTTCTGTCCACAAACACCACACTCCAAAAGTTCACAGAAACTTCTTCTAAATCTGGTCTGTGTTTTTGTCACCATTTGCATAACTTCTTCACAATCGTGTGGCTGACTGTCAGTGTCCACTGGCAATACTGTCACAGGATTTAAAGTGCCAATGTGAATAGAACATTCTGATAGTGAGTGAGGCAAGCACTTGTTAATTGTGAAGTCCTGGCTTGCACAAGAATAGAATGCATATCATGTTGACCGTGAACAATAAGAGAACACAACATTCACACAGGAGAGAATTGCTTCTGTAACAGCCTCTACAACTCTCAAGCAGGCAGGCAGGGCAGCTGGCACTGCATCCACTCTTTTTGAATAGTACACAACAGGTCTTTTTTTTCCCCCGTGGTCTTGTGTCATGACTGCAGTCATTAAACCATGTCTCTCTTCCACTACAAATAGAACGTTTTCCTATAGTCAGGTATACCAAAAACAGGAGTCGTCATCAAACCTTGTTTGAGATCAGTCAGAGCCTTTTTAGCCTCCTCTATCCAAGTGAGTTTATCATTCAAGGCTAGCCCTTTTCCATGAGCCAAATCCTGGAGTGACTGTGCTGTTTCTGCAAAATTGTGAATCCATTGCCTGCAATAGCCAGTCGTTCCTAACAGTGAGAGCAGCTGCTGCTTTGTCTCTGGCTTAGGCATTTTCTGAATAGCTTCCCTCTTTTGTCCGAGAGAGATCTCTCCCCAGGTGTTAACACATGGCCCTTTTGTTTAACCAGCTGCATCTTGGATCTGGACACATTGTGTCCATTTTTGGCCAAAACTTCAAGAAGTTTTTTTTAATGTCTTTTTTGCACCTCCATTTTGTATCCAAACAAAGCAGCAAATCATCCACATATTGAATGAGCACAATCCCTTTACCCACAGGCAAGTGGCTGTCAAAGTTGCAAGCTACTTCCTGACCATACACACTAGGTGACTCAGTGTAACCTTGTGGCATAACCGTCCATGTCCAGCATTTACCCCGAAAAGCAAAAGCAAATCAATCAGGTTTGAGAATCAGGATGAACAGGAACAGAAAATAAACTGTTAGCCAGATCAATGACAGAAAACTATCTTGCAGTTGAAGGAATGGTGGAAAGAATAGTTGTGGAATTGAGAACAATGGGAGCCCTTAGATGAGCAGCAGCATTCACCCCTCCTTAAGTCCTGTACAAACCGCCAGGAGTGCAAAATAGAGGAATTTACCAGAGAGTGAGAAATCTTTGGCAACCAATTCCAAATGTACCTTGGTAATGCCACCCTCTGTCTCTCTAGAAAGTGGTTAAAGTGCCTTGTAAGGTCTGTAATGGTGGACAATGAGAGGCTCAACTCCCTTTATCTTTTTTCCCTTGTGCACATAGGGAATGTGGAATGCAGTTTAACTATGAAAATTCTGACTGATTGTGGTGTGTAAAAGTAGAGTCTGTCTTAAGCAATCTTCGAACTACCCCCACTTGCAAGAATATGTCCAGCTTCCTCGTACCATCATTCAACTTCAATTCTCCAATCTGTCACTTGCTGCCAGTCTGACTAGTTTTCCTGTTGTATAACTCATGGACCCACATCTTCCCATTTTATGTGAGGTGTTTTACCAAGAGAGAAGCATATGGAACAGACCTACCACAGTACCAGATGTTTTGAGTGTCCAACAATTGAACCACTTCTGTTGCCATCTGATCCCCAATACACAGCTGAGAAAGAAGGATGCTCTTCACATAAGTGCCAACTTTTTTGAAATCATTCTCCCACTCATAGTCCACGTCTGAGCTGAAGAATCTACAGTAAAGTGAAGGTGGGATACCGATTTAAAAGTTTCAGGAACATAACTGTGAAGAATAGTATTGTTTTTTAACAACCATGCAGCATACTTATCAACACAATGTTTCTGCACAAAGAGTCCAAACATTTCAGATGTCACTTCAAGGCCTGTAGCAGTGCCAGAAATAAACAGTTTTCCCATTAATTCTCGTCCTAAAACGTTCACTGGACAAGAGTCAATCAAAAGAAAGCAGTGATGTAGAGGTGAATTAGCAACTGGTGAATGGACAGTGGTACAGTCACTTTCAAAAAATGTGGACCTTTAGCCGCACCAATTACTTTAACAGTCTTTTCAGTGTTGGGGATTACCAGAATCTTTGGGATTTGAGGGTTGATTTGTTGTCCCTGTATCAACAAGGAAGCCTAATTACTTACATTACCCCATCAAAGTTAACATCAGTTCAGCTTCAGGTTGCCAAGTTAGGGCAGTGTACTGACCCATGGCACTTACCCATCCTCGCATTTTCTTATGCTGAAAATTGGTAACCTGCGGCACCCTTTGGCAGATGGGGGAGCAGGCCTGGCACTGACTCCTGGCTGATATATATAAACTATATACAGTATATTAATATATATATATAAACTATATACAGTATATTAATATATATATCTATAATAATAAAAGGCAAAGCCCTCACTGACTGACTGACTCACTCACTGACTCATCACTAATTCTCCAACTTCCCACTTAGGTAGAAAGCTGAAATTTGGAAAGCTTATTCCTTACAGCATACTTACAAAAGTTAAGCAGGTTTCATTTCGAAATTCTACACATAACGGTCGACAATGTCCGCCATGTTGAACTTTCTTATTTATGGCCCCATCTTCACGAAATTTGGTAGGCGGCTTCCCTGTGCTAACCGAAACCACTGTACTTACTTATTTCGATGGTATGACGCCACTGTCGGCCGCCATATTGAACTTTCCAACGTCACCAATTTTCAAACTTCCCGTGTAGGTAGAAGGCTGACCCCATCTTCACGAAATTTGGTAGGCGGCTTCCCTGCGCTAACCAAAACCAATGTACGTACTTATTTCGGTGGTTTTCCAAACGTCAATAATTCTCCAACTTCCTGTGTAGGTAGAAGGCTGAAATTTTCAGGCCCATTCCTTACAGCTTACTTACAAAAGTTAAGCAGGTTTCATTTTGAAATTCTACGCGTAACGGTCATAACGGTCAACAACGTCCGCCATATTGAACTTTCTTATTCATGGCCCCAACTTCACGAAATTTGGTAGGCGGCTTCCCTGCGCTAACCGAAACCAATGTACATACTTATTTCGGTGGTATGACGCCACTGTCAGCCGCCATATTGAACTTTCCAACGTCACTAATTCTCCAACTTCCCGTGTAGGTAGAAGGCTGAAATTTGGCAGGCTCATTCCTTACAGCTTACTTACAACACTTAAGCAGGTTTCATTTCGAAATTCTATGCGTAATGGTCATAACGGTCAACAACGTCCACCATGTTGAACTTTCTTATTTACGGCCCCATCTTCACGAAATTTGGTAAGTGGCTTCCCTGAGCTAACCGAAACCAATGTATGTACTTATTTCGGTGGTATGACGCCACTGTCAGCCGCCATATTGAACTTTCCAACATCACTAATTCTCCAACTTCCCGTGTAGGTAGAAGGCTGAAATTTGGCAGGCTCATTCCTTACACTTTACTTACAAAAGTTTAGCAGGTTTCATTTTGAAATTCTACGCGTAACGGTCAACAACATACACCATGTTGAACTTTCTTATTTATGGCCCCATCTTCTCGAAATTTGGTAGGCGGCTTCCCTGAGCTAACCGAAACCAATGTACGTACTTATTTCGGTGGTATGATGCCACTGTCGGCCGCTATATTGAACTTTTCAACAGTCTTTGTTACTTATGAGCCCATCTTCAAGAAATTTGGTACACGGGTTCCCAACGCTAACTGAATCCTACTTACATACATATATATACGTCCATAGCCTGCAGCTCGGTCGCCGTGTGCGGCGGCGTTGGGTCCCCCATCCCAACGCCTCCCACGTTGTTGGCTGCCTGCCTATATAAGGCCGGCCGTCGCTCCGGTCTCTACATTCCCTTCCTTGCTTCGCCACGGGATTCACGTCTCCCTACTGATAACTACAGCCTTTTTGTTTAATCCACGGCTTCTCCGCTGTTTTATTGTTTGTTTATTACAATTATAGTTATTGTGTAGGTATTTTACACTTACTTTACATTGCTCAGGTACCCATTTCCTTTATCATTCTAACCCCCATTACCATGTCTATCGAGATGATAATATTGCATGGCCATATCAGGCTCACTCTTTTTTTTTTTATTTATTAATTTTATTACAATCAATACATAGCAATCAAGTTTTTACAAAAAAAAAAAGAATTATGCTAAGAACAGATCGATCCCCACCCTTGAGAGAGAGAGCAAGCCAAACGGTGTAAAATTTAAGGCTTTTAAAAATACCTAAATCAACAAATTCTCTGTGCTTTATAAAATCATTTCAAAATATTACTGATTAGATCCTGCCATGTTTTGAAAAAAGTCTGCACAGATCCTCTAACTGAGTATTTGATTTTTTCCAATTTTAAATAATATAACACATCAGTTTCCCACTGACTTAAAGAGGAGAGTTTGGGTTCTTCCAGTTTATCAGAATAAGTCTGCGTGCCAACAGTGTAGTGAATGCAATCACAGTTTGTTTGTCTTTCTCCACTTTAAGACCCTCTGGAAGAACCCCAAACACAGCTGTTAATGGGTTAGGAGGGATTGTGAGTCCAAGACTGTCTGAGAGGTAATTAAAAATTTTTGTCCAAAATAATGTTAATTTGGAGCAGGCCCAGAACATGTGACCTAGTGAGGCTGGGGCTTGGTTGCAACGTTCGCAGGTTGGATCATGCCCTGGAAACATTTTGAGAGTTTTAGTCGAGACAGATGTGCTCGATATATAATTTTGAGTTGTATAATTGTATGCTTTGCATATGGAGCTTGAGTGAATTCTCTGCATTGCTACTTTCCACTCCTTTTCTGATATATTAATTGAGAGGTAATTTTCCCAGTGTCCTCTTGGATCTTTGAAAGGAAGGGATTGTAAAAGGATTTTATATATTGTAGAGATGGAGTCTAACTCCTTGAAATTGAGCAATAATTTTTCCAGCGTGGATGAGGGTGCAAGATGAGGAAAATCTGGAAGGTTCTGTTTAACAAAGTTCCTGATTTGAAGATAGTGAAAGAAATTTGTAGCTGGAATGTTAAATTTGGAACGTAATTGTTCATAGGATGCAAAGACGTTGTCTATATAAAGGTCTCTAAGCAAGTTAATTCCAAATTTTTCCAGATATTAAAACTGCATATGTTTGTGAGGGTTGAAAGAGGTGGTTCTTTGCAGGTGCCACAGAAAGAAGCTTCTCCGTCTTAAAATGCTTTCTACATTGGTTCCAGATTCTAAGTGAGTGGAGCACAATTGTTATTAGTGTATTGCCGATAACGTGTGTTTATTGGAGCACAAAGCAAGGAATACAAAGAAGTACTGCAGGATTTTACTTCTATTGCGGTCCATGCCTGTGTATGTTCTTCTATTTGTGTCCAGGTTCTTATCGACTGTATATTTGCCGCCCAGTAATAAAACTGGAAGTTAGGTAGAGCCATGCCGCCTTCTGCCTTTTGTCTTTGTAGGGTCGCTCTTTTGATGCGTGGATGTTTAGAATTCCAAATAAATGAGGTTATTGTTGAATCTAATTGCTTAAAGAACGATTTATTAATGTATATTGGTATGTTTTGAAATAAAAAAAGGAGCTTAGGAAGAATATTCATCTTAACAGTGTTAATTCTTCCAGCTAGTGTGAGATGAAGGGTTGACCATCTATGCAAGTCTTGTTTAATTTTTTCCATACAGACGACAAAATTTTTTTGATAAAGAGCTTTATGTTTACTTGTGATGTTTACCCCGAGGTATTTAAACTGTTCTGCAATGATAAAAGGAAGGGTGTCTAATCTAATATTATATGCTTGCGAATTCACCGGAAAGAGTACACTTTTATTCAGATTAATTCTGAGACCAGAGAGCTTTTGAAATTCTGTGAGTGCTGCTAAGACTGCAGGCACAGAATTTTCTGGGTCCGATATATACAGTACCATGTCATCTGCATATAATGAGATTTTCTGTTCCAGTCCTTCTCTGCTAATCCCCTTTATCTGATCAGTATTTCGACAATGTATTGCCAGTGGTTCAATGGCAATTGCAAACAGCAGTGGTGACAAAGGGCATCCTTGTCTTGTGCCACGTTCTAGTTTAAAGTAGTCTGAGCAAATGTTATTGATGCAAACTGAAGCTTCTGGGTTAGTATACAGTAATTTAATCCATGCACAAATGTTCGGGCCAAACCCAAACTTCTCCAAAATAGTAAAAAGGTATTTCCATTCAATCATGTCGAATGCTTTTTCTGCATCCAATGATAATAATATTTCTGGGGTGTTTGATTTAGTTGGTGAGTATATTACATTAAACAGGCGTCGAAGATTTGAAGATAAGTGTCGGCCCCTAATAAATCCAGTTTGGTCTTGTGATATTATTGAGGGGAGCACTTTCTCCATCCTTCTAGCTATGATTTTAGAGAGTATTTTAACGTCGTTATTCGACGCTATATCAGGCTCACTCTTGATATCCGGAGGAACATTGTGTCTTATGTATTGAATGACTGGGTCAGGTTCAAGGTGTGGACTGATGACGGTACAGGAGATAATTATACTACACAGGAGCACTAGAAGAGTGAAATGCTTAAGCCCTTCACCTATGGTTCTGCATGTGAGTTGATGGCTGCCACTGAATTGTTCAGTTGTTGCTTTCAAGTGTACCGAAATGGCCAAATATTTTACACCTTTCGACAACCGCCAATGCCTCTTAAACATCTTAGATTCACAGGTGATGATTTCAGTAGTGCACACTTTGATGTTTATGAATGTTTAAACTCTCAAAAACTGGGTGTGATTTTATCGATGAAACTGGTTGTGTGCTTACAACGCTTGACAGATGCCGAATGTCACTTCAACACAACAAATCCTGCAAATACTGTCGTAATTGAAACAAACCATGAAACTCAAACCGATTATGACAGCAGCAATCCAAGCTGAGAGATTTGAGACAAGATAACTGTTCACATGGCCAACTGTACGTTGCATTCTCAAGAGTAAGCTCAGCGCAAAGCTTGGTCATGTTACAACCGGAAGGCCGAACTGACAACGTGGCACACAAAGAGATCCTTAACAAATAATTATTGGCATATTTTCCCTCAGTTTAAAAAGGTTTACTTTTCTGCTTAATAAAAATTTTAATGCAGTACTTCGCCCATGCAAAGCGCGGGTATTTTGCTAGTAATATTTATCAGTTTGGTTTTATCCGTTGCGAGAGATAGACATCTGAGACGGTGCTCCACTAGCAATGGTGTTATTTAGCTTTTTTATTTTTTTTATCTATCCGAGATATCCTGTATTTACTCAACCCATGAGGATTTTAACAAGTGCATTAAAAGCATAAGCAGGAGACCGAGGGCTCAGAAAGAGAGCCGCCAGGAGGCGCCCCAATGCCTCGTGGACCTGTTACCTCAGCACTTCCGCCACACCAGGAAGTGCCGGGGGGAAGATTAAGGAGGACACCCGGTGAGCTGCCGGGAGAACAGCCGGCACTTCCACTACGCTGAGGCGTGGCCAACGGGGGAGTGTCGGAAACCACCTGGAGCTCATCCGGGAGCGTATAAAAGGGGCCGTCTCCCTTCATTCAGGGCTGGAGTCGGGTGGAAGAAGGACAAGGCACGAGAGAAGTGTGGAGGCGGCCCGAAGAAAATCATTTGTGTGGCCAGGAATGTGTGTTGGGGTATTTGTGCACTAAATGGACTGAGTCTGTGTGACTTTATTGTGTAAATAGTTGTGTAAATAAACGTGTGGTGGTGAGTAACAACATGTCCGCCTGTCTGTGTCTGGGTCGGCTCCACAGTATATATATATATATATATATATATATATATATATATATATATATATACTAGTAAAAGGCAAAGCCCTCACTCACTCACTGACTCATCACTAGTTCTCCAACTTCCCGTGTGGGTGGAAGGCTGAATTTTGGCAGGTTCATTCCTTACAGCTTCCTTACAAAAGTTGGGCAGGTTTTATATCGAAATTCTACGCGTAATGGTCATAACTGGAAGCTGTTTTTCTCCATTTACTGTAATGGAGATGAGCTTGAACGCCGTGGGGGCGGAGTTTCATGTGACATCATCACGCCTCCCACGTAATCACGCAGTACATAGAAAACCAGGAAGACCTCCAAAAAGCGCTGAAGAAAACATGCATTATATAATTGAGAAGGCAGCGAAACAATAAGAAGCGAGCGAATGACATATACAACCATATTCATGAGTTCTGCTACTCGAAACAAAGCACGATGTAAACCTACACTTTAAATTAAGTTCATAGACAGGCTACGCTGGCGCTTGTAATTTAGTGCCTGCCCATATAAGGCCGTCCGTCAGCGCAATCCAATAGCAAACTGCCATGGGTAAATATTCACGGGTGAAGGACTGTGCTTATGGAGAGGAAGATGAGATGGTCAGGGTGGTGTTTGACACAAACTCAGCTAAACTGAGAGAAAGTTTTAAGTGCCAGGACTAAGGTAACATTAAATACAGCCATGGACATAGCACGAGATGGCACCAGCACAGCTGGGAACCTTCGATGCATGTACACCGAGTGGCTCACGTGAACTGACGCGAGTGCACAGATAAAAGCAACAGTTCCAAAGAGCTGAACAAAACCAATTACACAATTGAAAAGGCAGCAAAAATATGAAGTGTCTGATAAGCATATTCATAAATCCAGCTACTGCGGAAACAAAGCACACGGTGGAAAAAGTCAATGTCCCGCTAAAGGAAGACAGTGTAAAAAACCGTGCATGCAGTGTGTCAGGTCTCAGATAAAGAAGAAGACGAGCTGTTTATTGATGCAGTAAGAAACGAATCGATGAATGAAACCTGTCATCTTTACAACGATTAACAAACACGGAATGTAACTTGAACACAACACATCCTACAAATACGAACCTGATTGAAAGAAATAATGATAATCAAATCCTTGATGACAGCAACACTCAGTAACACTCACAAAACAAATACTGTATATTGACAGTCATGTTACGCTATTTTTAAAATGTTCCCTTTTCTTTTCTAGCTTTTTAACACACTACTTCTCCGCTGATACGCTGGTATATATATATGTATATATATATATATATCCCGATCTACATACTAATAATGGATACTTTATTCGCCATCAATGATTGTTTTGGTAAAGCCATACTCAGTGTATTCATTAGATGAACGGTAAAAAGTAAGAGCGAGGGAGGATGACTTATTGAGGCATGCAGGCTGTAGCGCCAACTCTATCTGAATTGCGCTGATCACATTTGAAAAAATATATCTTTTCAAGTTCTATTTAGTCCATATGTGTCAAACTCAAGGGCACGGGCCACATCCGCCCGGCGTAATTATATCCGCCCGCGAGATCATTTTATATACTGTATTATTGTTATTAATGGCCCGGTATATGAAGCGCTGGTAACACAATAAACTACAGATCCCATAATGCAGCGCTTCAGCTGCCTTGTAACACTTACCGTTAATCAAGTCTAGCTTATGATGCTGCAAGTTATTGCGAAGCTAGCTCACACGATGCTGAAGAGAAAAGTTCATTCTGAAAATAGAGCCTTTAAAAACGATGGGAGGCTGAGTATATGTTTACTGAACCCGTGTGTCTCATTTGTGGAGCTAATGTGGCTGTAATTACAGAATTTAATCTAAGACGGCACTATGAGACAAAACATCAAGGTAACCTGAATGCAATGCAGAAGATACAGAAAGCAGAAGAATTAAATAAGAATCTGACACTTCAGCGGACGTTTTACCCGTGCACAATCACAAAGTGATTTCAAGTGAAGCTGCTTTTATGGGAGACACAAATGCACCAGTGCAACTTGCCCCACTTTCCCTGTTGCCAAGTAATGTTAAACCAAGTCGTCACTACGGTGTTCCCAAATACGCACTTTGCTGATAAACTGAGCGCACTGAGTTTGCACGGCGCTTTGGTGACTTTGAAGAACAAAAAGTCCGCCTACATGCGCTCGAACCTTGTGCATGTTTGGTAGCACATATCTGTGTGAGAAGCTCTTCTCAGTGATAAAGACTAACAAAACAGCACACAGGAGTCGCCTCACTGATGAGCACCTGCAATCCATCCTGAGAATCTCCACAACACAGAACCTCACACCAAACAGAAACGAACCTGTGCCAAAAAGATGCCAGGCGCCCAGCTCTAAAATGACATATGAGCAAAGACAACTGAATGATTTGATTTGTTATTGCTGAAAGGAACACATTTTATTTATATTTCCAGGTTTTGTTATGCAGCATGTTCATATTTGAATTTGTATAATTTTGACAGGATATATTTTTATGGAGAGCAAAATCTTTTGGGATATTTAAAATCTAAGTTTATTTTTATATAAAATTACATAAGAGTAAAGAAATTTGAATGTTTGTTCTTTTAACGCTTACTTTATTTCTAACTTGTATAATTTTGACAGGATATATTTTTATGGAGAGCAAAATATTATAAGTTGTTTAAGGTTTGAGTTGATTTATTCAGGAATAATATTCCTGTCTGTTTTTACCATTCCTACCAAAGATATTTCTGTCGACTAAATAAAAATTCCTTCTATTTAAAATTTAAATAGAACTTGAACAAATACGATAGTTCATAATATCCACGCAGACTTGCACGTAAGAGCGGGAGTTATCCGTTTTAACAAGCAGCGTATTGCACTGATACGAAATAGCTGTGTGTGTATATATGTAGATATGTATGTATATGTATATATATGTTTATATATGTGTGTGTGTATGTATATATATATGTATTTGTGTGTATATATGTGTGTGTATGTATGTATGTGTGTATGTATATGTATGTGTATATATGTAGATATATATATGTATGTATATATGTGTATATGTATAGATATGTATATATATATGTTTATGTGTGCGTGTGTAAATATATATATATGACAACAACACTCATCACTCACAACAGTGACAAAACAATTACATTGACAATCATGTTACGTTATTTTCAAAATGTTTCCTTTTCTTTTTCATTGCTTCTTTAACACACTACTTCTCCGCTGCGAAGCGCGGGTATTTTGCTAGTATATATATAATATACAGACAGTGGAACCTCGGATCACAAACGTTTCAGACCACGTACAAATCGGGTTAGGACCAAAAAGTTTGCCAAACTTTTGCATTTGTTCACAACCACACACTCGGGTGATGAACAAGTCAGTTTCCCTTCCAGTTCGTACGCGCTGATGATTTCCGCACGTGTTGAGTCTCTCCCTGTGCAGCGAGCGAGTGAGTGAATGAGAGAGCGCGAGAGAGCGAGCAAGCGAGACAGCACGAGAGAGAGAGAGCGTGTGAGAAAGCAGTTAAAGAAGGTAGTAAGGCAGAGAAGGCAGTTAAAGAATGTAATGGGGCTTGTTTTTAAAGAGACTGCTTTAAGCATTGTTTTAATGTCGTTGTATTTAATGAAGACTTTTTTCTATTGGATTTTAACCTCCACTTCACTTCTGTTTTTATTTATTAAAGAATTCTGAAAGCACTGCACTTTATTTAATTTGGACTTTGTTTTTGATTGTTGTTCACTTCTCTTAGCACATGCATGAAACAAAAGGCTGCTTAATGTGGTGTTCCTGTTTTTATTTAAAAGAACTAAAGTTTAAATCTTAGAAAAGGAAATGCAGAATTATTTTTAAATTACTGTAATGGCATGAACAGTCCTCATCTTCACACTGCTCTCCACAGACTTCAAATATTCCACAAGCTCACCCCTAGATTGTAGAGTATCCAATATTCTGAGCTTCTATTAAATGATCATTTTTATGTAAACCTCAAATCTGTATAGAAATCTTATTTTTTTCAGGCATAAGAAAGGGGTATTAATTCAAGGGGCTGGCAGTGTGGCATCTTCTGACGGTAGTCATACAACATATATAGCACTGGAGCAGAGCAGGCAGAACTATCTTTTCCAGGGGCTTGGACCCAAGTTTAACTGCCACTTACAATGTCTTTTGTTTGGCTACTATGTATTTTTCTTGTGCTTGCATTAATTTCCTTTGAGTATTTGGATATTTCACGCAACATAAAAAAAACACGTTGGGCTGATTGGCAGATCTAACCTATCCTTATGTGGGAGTTTACGAAGATGTGTGCAAATATTCATTCACTGTTGTCATTTAGGTAAGCCTATCTGCACACTGAAGTGATCTTTACATAAAGCTGATCTTCATCATTCTGAATGAAAGGGCTGATTAATGAGTGTAATGAAAAGAGCAGGATCAGCATAAAATACAACAAAAGGAAATAGAGAGCATCTGAAAGAGAGGGAGACGTGAGTGAATTAAGATAGAAGACATAAAGAAAAGGTCTGCTTGTTAAAGCAGAAGAGTGGAGAGTGTTGATCGAGATGAGCCAGTCTGGATAAGAAAGAACAAAAAAATATTTTTAGGTTTTAGCTGACAGGATTGGACATAGTATTATGATCAATAGACAAGCCGGGAAATTTGTATATGCAGATAGCGTTTCTTCTTCGAAGTACCAGATCTTACTGTAAGGAGCAAACAAAGGACAAGCACCAAAATCTTTTATGAGGCATGCCAGGATCAGAATCAGGAGAATCAGGGCATTTTAATGTATCTGGGGAACCACTGTCTCCATAAGAAACAACAGGGGTTCAAACCAAAATTCTAAGCATTTTTCTATGCCATTGCCTGAATTTTCCTGCAGGCTGTATTGACCACTTCGAGCCATTTCAATGAAGCTTTAGGCAGGAAGAAGAGGCCAGTTGTTTTGGACATTTATGGAATGGACCAGACAAGCAGCAAAACAAGACTTGTGAGTAGCAACAGCCAGCCTATAGCCTTATGGAAAACAGCTTAAACTGAAAAGAAGAATGACGGTGTCATAAAGGTGTCTCAGACAAATTGACACATATTAGCAAAATCACTAGAGATACAGGAAAGCTGCTTGATTGTCTCAACAGGGCTAGGGTGTCATCATTAAAAACATGTGGCATCAGTGTAGTTGAATGGGTGCCATTCAGCAAAATGTGAATTGCCTCCAGGAAAGAAAAACGCAGACATGCTGCTGACATTGCAGAACACATTATGTCAGTCTGAGTAGGACAAGAACCAAACAGCTGCCATTTAGTAAGAGACTGACAAGAGAACAAAAAGGAAACCCACAGAAAAAAACTAATAGTTATTACTCACTTTGGGTCTGTAGGACCCTAAAAATAGAATATCCTTTCCCTGCCACTATGGTTAGAGTCAGAACTAATCTGATGGTGTCAGTGACGTCACATGGATGCAAACTCAAACAATCACTTAGCAGGAACACACAGTGTATCTGTTGCAACAATAATTATATTACCAATAGATACAAAAGCATAAAAAGATCAGAACTCAAACCAAAATCCCACAGATTAAAAAAGAAAAATTGGCAGAAATATTATGTAATTGTGCCAAGAATCCTAAAATATTAAAAGATCTTATAAATTTAAGGAGAACAAATGAATGATCCTTTCTTTTTCTAAATTGAAAGAATTGATCAGCCTGATATTAGTACTGTACTTTCCCAAGCTCTTCAGGATGAGATCATTACTTAAGCAGTTGCCTATTACTGCTGCAGGTAAACAATAGAATTGTCACTGTTGTTGTTCAATATAAGCAGGGGTCCTGAAATTTTGAAGTTTATTAATGTTCCGAAACCAAGAGCCTCTTTACTTGGACTGCATCTCTCTGAGCCGTCCATTACCCTAATGCAGCACTCACATCAGTTACAGTACCTAATGTATAGAATACCAGCTTCAGTCCTTTCCTGAGGCCAAAGGCAACAAAAGGCTCTGTTTCTCATATTCTGAATTGCTAGAGCTGCTTTGGGCATTGTTTTTAGAAGATGTTGGAATTGGCTGTGGGTCCCTGCATTTCTGAAATAGATTAAGCTAGTTTGGGTATATGGTTACATTCCTTCATTCACTGACATTGTATTTGGATCTACAGTGTCTCTTGTGTAAACTACATTTCAGATAAATGAGCGGCTCTTCTCAATCTGAATAGATACATCAGTCATTTCTAAGCATTTCACATTTTGGCTTTGCTTTTACTAACTTCAGGTTTATTATTTCTCTAAGAACGTTTCCCTGAGCCCTATTTCTGTCTATTGTCCTGAAACTTATAATGCTTAAACTAATGGATCAACAAAGACCTCTGACTTGTAGTGGCCAGAACTTTTGTTGCTCACAACAACTGATAATTTGATGACCTAGGAGATGTTTTTCTTTAACAATACCCCATAAAGACAGTCTTCTTTTTCTTCTTCTTTCGGCTGCTCCCATTTGGGGTTGCCACGGCGTACTGAAAAATCTACAATGTTATTCATGTTTACGAATCACTGGAATTTGTTTTCAAAACAATATTACATGATTCACCCATTTTGATGTTGTTTCTGACTAAACATGTATTTCAAGGGTATGGGACCATCACTGCCTACGTTTGTGGGCAAACTGCAATTAATTATTTAGTGTGTTAAAGACTTCTCAGTCTCATTACCATGAACCCCTCTGCTACGATTTTTAATTAAAGTTTAGGTTTGGTCACTTTGGATAGTTTGATCTTTTGACTTCTGACTCGGGCACAACTTTAAACTTGATGTTCATGCATCTTTTGGTCACCTTCACAACTAAACGGTGGTCAGTTCTTAAGGACATACATTAAATATTTTACTTTTTTACCAAAAGTATTTCTGTTTTCTGAAAAAAAACAGATATACGAGGTGTGATCAAAAAGTACGTTGAATGTTGATTCAGAGCCCCATCCAAGAGCAACGCAAGCAATTCAGTGCAGGTTCTGAAATGTCCATCCTAGAGCCTAATTTGTGATAAGTTTTAACTTGTTTGATACTGTCAGTCGTTTGTGAATCACTGTTGAGTTCAAGTGTGTTTTTTAAGTTTGTCGTTAATAATGGATATAGAGCAACATATTAACATGAAATTTTGTTTCAAATTGCAAAAAGCTCAGAAAATCCATCAGATTTGTGGTGATACTGCATCGACAATTAAGACTGTTTACAAGTGGTTTGATCGATTTTATAATGGATCTGACTCGGTTGAAGACGAGAAAAGATCAGAAGTCCTTCAACATCAATAACTGAGGAAAATGTTGAAACAGTTTCATTCTTCATCATGACAATGCTCCTTGTCACGCATCCCTTTTAGTACGACAATTTCTGTCGAATAAAAACATTATGCTGTGTCTGCATCCACCTTATTCACCGGATATGGCACCATGCGACTTCTGGCTGTTCCCTAAATTGAAAACGACCATGAAAGGCAAACAATTTCAATCCATTGAGGACATCCAGGCAGCCATGACAGCCCAACTAAAGACATTCTCGAAAGAAAACTTCCAGAACTGCTTCGCAAAGTGGCAGGAGCGTTGGGATAAGTGGAGGAGAGTATTTTGAGAGTCACTAGTAGTTGTAAATCTTTTACTGAAATAAACGTTTCTTTTTTAAAACATTCACCGTATTTTTTGATCATACCTCGTAACTGAGTTTAACTTGTAGTTCATTTACTTTTCTGAAATAAAAATAAAGTCGCTGGGAGGGTTCCACACATCTCTCTGGCACTGAGCTATTGTTGGCTGAGAATTAAAGGTGCAGTAGAAAACCATCAGATTACTCCCAAAACATTGAAAATGATCAGTTTTTTGTTCATTTAATACAGTGGGAAAGTTTGGGCAACCTTATTAATAGTCATTATTTTCCTGTATAAATCGTTGGTTGTTATGATAAAAAATGTCAGTTAAATATATCATATAGGAGACACACACAGTGATATTTGAGAAGTGAAATGAAGTTTATTGGATTTACAGAAAGTGTGCAATAATTGTTCAAAAATCAGGCAGGTGCATAAATTGGAGCACCACAAAAAAGAAATGAAATCAATATTTAGTAGATCCGCCTTTTGCAGAAATTACAACCTCTAAACGCTTCCTGTAGGTTCCAATGAGAGTCTGGATTGTGGTTGAAGGTATTTTGGACCATTCCTCTTTACAAAACATCTCTAGTTCATTCAGGTCTGATGGCTTCCGAGCATGGACAGCTCTCTTTAACTCACACCACAGATTTTCAATTATATTCAGGTCTGGGGACTGAGATAGCCATTCCAGAATGTTGTACTTGTTCCTCTGCATGAATGCCTTAGTGGATTTTGAGCAGTTTTTTGGGTCATTGTCTTGTTGAAAGATCCAGCCCCGGCGCAGCTTCAGCTTTGTCACTGATTCCTGGACATTGGTCTCCAGAATCTGCTGATACTGAGTGGAATCCATGCATCCCTCAACTTTGACAAGATTCCCAGTCCCTGCACTGGCCACACGGCCCCACAGCATGATGGAACCACCACCATATTTTACTGTAGGTAGCAGGTGTTTTTTCTTGGAAGGCTGTGTTCTTTTTCCTCCATGCATAACGCCCCTTGTTATGCCCAAATAACTCAATTTTAGTTTGATCAGTCCACAGCACCTTATTCCAAAATGAAGCTGGCTTGTCCAAATGTGCTTGAGCATACCTCAAGCGGCTCTGTTTGTGCTGTGGGCGGAGAAAAGGCTTCTTCTGCATCACTCGCATACAGCATCTCCTTGTGTAAAGTGCGCCGAATGGTTGAACGATGCACAGTGACTCCATCTGCTGCAAGATGATGTTGTAGGTCTTTGGTGCTGGTCTGTGGGTTGACTCTGACTGTTCTCACCATTCGTCGCTTCTGTCTATCCGAAATCTTTCTTGGTCTGCCACTTCGAGCCTTAACTTGAACTGAGCCTGTGGTCTTCCATTTCCTCAATATGTTCCTAACTGTGGAAACAGACAGCTTAAATCTCTGGGACAGCTTTCTGTATCCTTCCCCTAAACCATGATGGTGAACAATCTTTGTCTTCAGGTCATTTGAGAGTTGTTTTGTGACCCCCATGCTACTCTTCAGAGAAAATTAAAGGAGGAGGGAAACTTACAATTGACCCCCTTAAACACTCTTTCTTATTATAGGATTCACCTGTGTATGTAGGTCAGGGATCACTGAGCTTACCAAGCCAATTTGAGTTCCAATAATTAGTTCTAAACGTTTTGGAATCAATAAATGATGCACCTGCCTGATTTTGTTTGAACAATTATTGCACACTTTCTGTAAATCCAATAAACTTCATTTCACTTCTCAAATATCACTGTGTGTGTCTCCTATATGATATTGTAGTGACTCGGCAGCCAGCGCTGGCGGCGTGATGCATTGTGGGTAATTTATGTAAAAGCATTGTGGGTAATTTATGTAAAAGCTTATTGTTGTGTTAAATTAACAAGGTAATCGAATTGTTTGTCCTGATGTAATTGTTGTATGTGTTTGTGCTCAACTGGTGGGGTGGGTTTGGGTTATTGCCGTCCGGGGTGGTTAAATTGTAAATAGTTACCGTCAATGAGAAAGATGGCTTCGTTAATGACCTTGGCAATGGCTATGCAATGAGTTTGAGCTTTGTTTTCTGACTATCTGCTCTAATAAAGAGATACAACAGGACAGAGCTGTGTATTGCTAAGATTTCATCTAAGCAATTATTGCCGAGACACTCGGAGTCATGCGGTGTATGGGACACGAGTGCTCGCTACTTAAAGAGCTGGGTACAGCTGCGTGCATAACGCTGACAGTCCGCTAGCCGACAGCTTGGGAGAAGTGCACGGCAGAATTCGGCTCTAAAACTTTAAGACTCAACCACGGGTCGCTACATTGGTGTCAGAAGTGGGAGACCAGGCTGTTTAGAAGACGGCGTTATGGAACAGAGTCTTGAAGAATTAGAGCGTGCCATCTTAGAGAACAGCGTTACGATAGAGCGCCTGATCAGCGGAACTGTGCGGAGAAAAGAGGCAAACTGGCCTGATGGTGCCAGTATTCCCCGGACAGTGTTACGATCTTCTAGGCACGGCCAGAATGAACCTTCAACTACTGCAACGATACCCCAGGTTACCAGTCGGCCGGTCCTCTTCTCACGGTCACCTGCTAAGCTGCCGCGATACAGCGGATTGACGCCCTTAGAGCCATACCTTGCACAAGTAGATCTGGCCGCCCTACACAATGGATGGAGCTGGGAGGAAGCTGCGACACACTTGGCCCTTGCCTTGGAGGGTCCCGCACTTCAGGTACTCATTGATCTGCCATCGGAGGAGTGTCGTGATCTTCAGGCTCTCACCGCTGCTCTCACCCGTCGCTTTGGACAAAGAACCTCAGCAGAATGCAGCAGAGAGAAGCTGACTAGCCGACGTCGGCGTGAAGGTGAGAGTGTAGGAGCCTTTGCCGCTGACATCAGGGTCTATACACGAAAAGGTTACCCTACTTTCTCGACAGCAGCGAAGGAGGAACTCAGTCTTCATGCTTTTCTGCGGGGCCTCACACCAGAACGTCTCCGCCAGCATGTCTGTCTGTTGTCACCCTGAGATTTGAGCGAGGCACTGCGAGAGGCTGAGCGGGCTGAAGAGGTGCTACAAGCTGAGTCACCGACAAGTCGAACGCCACGCCCAAGTCGACTAACGCGAGCAGTTGAACGAAGGGCGGAAGGGGACCCGTCTGAGGTAGTGGAGGTCAGTCGCGCCCAAACAACATCAACTCCCCGACAGAGACAACGAGTAGACCGCTGTTTCCAATGCGGAGAACCAGGGCACTTTGCCAGGGATTGCCCTGCTCCAAGTCCCTTGCCTCGTACAACATCACCGCCGGGAAACGACCTCGGGGTGAGGCCGTGAGGGGACCCTCGCTCCGTTTTTCAGCACCCCTCCACGATGACTGCCTTAAAGTGGGCGCTGTGGGTTTTCCACTGGACTGTACCTAGACTGCATTATTGACGAGCGGCCATGCAGTGCTTTAGTGGACACGGGGTCCACTATTTGTTTGCTACAAAAGGAGTGTTGCCCAAACCGCTGGTATTCTTCCAAAGGACTGGACCCCCACAAATAGCAAACTACGCACTGTTACGGGTGAACGGACAGTAATGCCCGGAAAGAAACTGTTATCTGTGTTGGTAGGGACGAGCCAGACCAGCCACGAATTCTGGCTTGCTGACATTAAAGACAAGTGCATCATTGGGTTGGACTTGTTGGCCCACTGGGGAGCACGTGTTGATGTGTCAAGGGCCGTCCTTTGTTTTGGTAATGAGACTGTGCCGCCCGTCGGGCTGGAACCGCCCTGGAAAGACTGCCAGCGTGGATTCACCTGGACACCACTGCTCACCGCTCCCAACCATTGTTTGGAGGTTGCAGGGATTCAAGAGAACCCCCAGGAGAGTATTGCAGTACAGACAAATGTTTCCAAATTGTTTTCATCGCACGATCCCCCATCAGCTGAGACAGTTGCCGCTGTAGAGGAATTGGGCCGTCGAAGTGGTGAACATCTGAGCACGCCACAGCAGGAGCAACTCCAGCATCTACTAAAGGACTTTGTGGACATTTTTGCGGCGCGAGAGGAGGACTGCACCAGAACCTCTTTAGTAAAACACCACATTGACACTGGCCACGCCGCTCCAATTAGTTTGCGCCCCCACCAATTGCCTCTTGAAACGCCAAGCTGCCGAAGAATTGATTTGCGAGATGGTAGCTAACGACATTATTGAGCCTTCGGACAGTCCCTGGGCCGCACCCATGGTCATGGTGCGGAAGAAAACGGGGGGTTGGCGCCCTTGTGTGGACTTTCGTAAATTAAATGCAGTCACTCGCAAAGACTCTTACCCACTGCCACGCATCGATGATGCATTGGACTATGTGGCTGGATCCTGTTGGTTCAGCACCTTGGACTTACGCAGTGGATATTGGCAAGTAGAACTGGCATCAGAGGACCGGCCCAAAACTGCATTCACCATCGGACAAGGGCTGTGGCAGTTTAAGGTAATGCCGTTTGGACTTTGTAACGCACCGGCCACCTTTGAAAGACTAATGGAGCGGGTTCTAAAAGACATTCCCCGAAACCGTTGTGTGGTCTATTTGGATGATCTGTTGATTCATGCCAGAGACTTTGATCAGGCTGTGCACAATTTAAGGGAGGACCTGACCGCCATTCGTAGCGCCGGGTTTCGGTTGAACCCCGCAAAGTGTAATCTTCTCGCCCGAGAGACCCAGTTTCTAGGACACGTCATCAGCGAGTGGGGTGGCTACCGACCCAGCAAAGGTGGCTGCCGTGAGCAACTGGCCCCCACCAGCCAACATCACCGAACTGCGGAGCTTCCTGGGTTTAGCCTCGTACTACAGGAGGTTTGTAAAAAACTTTGCAACCATTGCCAGCCCCTTGCACCGACTGACGAGTAAGGGCCAACAGTTTGTGTGGACGGAGGACTGTGCAGCCGCTTTCCAACAACTAAAAGCTGTCCTCATCAGCGCGCCTGTCCTGGCTTACCCTGACCCCAACCAACCTTTTGTCGTGGACACTGACGCTAGCAATGTGGGGATTGGGGCCGTACTCTCACAGAAGGGGGAGACTGGAGAGAGAGTGGTAGCTTATTACAGCTGCAGCCTCAGTCGACCGGAGAGAAATTACTGCGTCACTCGGTGGGAGCTGTTGGCCGTGATCCTAGCAGCGGCCCTACCTATTGGGCACTAGGTTCACGCTTCGGACTGACCATGCTAGCCTCACCTGGATGTTAAATTTCCGGCAACCTGAGGGCCAGGTGGCAAGGTGGATGGAGATCCTCCAGGAATACGATTTCGAGGTACAGCACCGACCGGGATGGCAGCATGCCAACGCTGATGCCCTCTCCAGGCATCCATGCCTCATCAACGAGTGTCGATATTGCCATCGACAGGAAGAAAGAGGTCTGGGGCCATCGTCAGCATCAGCAGGGCTAGATGACACTGATGGAGCAGGGGAGCCGTTCACCACTGACCAATTGAGGCAACTGCAAGCGAACGACCAAGTGCTAGAGAAGGTAAAGAGCTGGCTGGAGACCCAAGAATGTCCCGACTGGCAAACCGTGTCTTCACAGGGGCCTGAACTCAAGCTACTACACTCCCAGTGGGGCAACTTGGAGTTGCACGATGGCGTGATCTACAGACGGTGGCAAGCACCAAGGGGGGGAATTGACCGATTACCTTCTGGTTCCCCAGGCTTTGCGTGCCGAGGTCCTCCGGTGGGTCCATGGAGCAGCTGGATCCGTACACTACGGAAATGCTAAGACAGTGCGTCGGCTGCGCAGCGGTTCTATTGGCCCGGGTGTCGGCAAGATGCAGAGCTGCACATCCACTGCTGTGACATCTGTACTGCGCAGAAAGGACCTGGTCAACGTTCTCATGCGCCATTGCAGCAGTACCTTGTCGGGGCACCCATGGAGAGAATTGGAGTGGATGTACTGGGTCCTTTTCCTGTCACCGAAGCCGGAAATCGTTTTGTTTTGGTCGCGATGGATTATTTCACCAAATGGCCAGAGGCGTATGCAGTTCCGGATCAGAGTGCCTCCACAGCAGCTCAAAGATTAGTGGATGAAATGTTCACTCGATTTGGAGTTCCGAACGAACTTCACAGTGATCAAGGGCGGAACTTCGAGAGCCATTTGTTCAAGAAGGTGTGTCAGCGACTGGGGGTGAGAAAGACCAGAACCACCCCCCTTCACCCTCAAAGTGATGGACTGGTCGAGCGTTTTAATCGCACCCTGGCCACTCAACTTGCAATCCTGACCAGTCAACACCAGCGAGACTGGGACTAACACTTGCCTATGGTCCTGTGGGCATATAGGACAGCCGTACAAGAGTCAAGCCAATGCACACCAGCGGGGCTGATGTTTGGGAGAGAACTTCGCACGCCAGTGGATTTGGTGTTTGGCTCGCCCCCTGAGCCTGAGATTGTTGGTGGGCCCGAACTGGATTATTTTAGACAGTTGAAAGAGCGTCTGGACACCGTTCATCAACTGGCCAGGGAGGCCTTAGAGGGAGCTGGAGCTCGCCAGAAACGGGCATATGACACCCGGGCTCATGGTCCGACGCTGAGACAAGGGGACAAAGTGTGGGTGTTTTGCCCACAAAGGAAACGGGGACTGTCTCCTAAATTGACTCACCGTTGGCAAGGACCTGGAGAGATTTTGGACAAAATTTCGGAGGTAGTTTTCCGAGTCCGAATGCCTGGACGGGGCAGACGGGTGGTGCTGCATAAGGACCGGTTGGCACCATACCACCCACTGGCCCCAGTACAAGAAAGACCTGAGAATCAAAGCGGCTCTCCAACCTCCTCCCCCGGCGCCGAGACAGACATTGACAGTCTCAGGACTGAGCCTGACACGAGTGATGGTACATCAGGCAGGCCAAAGCGTGTCCGTCGCCGGCCAGGACATTTGTTCGATTTTTACTGGGGGGGGGACACTAACCCTCTTGGGGGGGGGCTGTGTAGTGACCCGGCAGCCAGCGCTGGCGGCGTGATGCATTGTGGGTAATTTATGTAAAAGCATTGTGGGTAATTTATGTAAAAGCTTATTGTTGTGTTAAATTAACAAGGTAATCGAATTGTTTGTCCTGATGTAATTGTTGTATGTGTTTGTGCTCAACTGGTGGGGTGGGTTTGGGTTATTGCCGTCCGGGGTGGTTAAATTGTAAATAGTTACCATCAATGAGAAAGATGGCTTCGTTAATGACCTTGGCAATGGCTATGCAATGAGTTTGAGCTTTGTTTTCTGACTGTCTGCTCTAATAAAGAGATACAACAGGACAGAGCTGTGTATTGCTAAGATTTCATCTACGCAATTATTGCCGAGACACTCGGAGTCGTGCGGTGTATGGGACACGAGTGCTCGCTACTTAAAGAGCTGGGTACAGCTGCGTGCATAACGCTGGCAGTCCGCTAGCCGACAGCTTGGGAGAAGTGCACGGCAGAATTCGGCTCTAAAAACTTTAAGACTCAACCACGGGTCGCTACAATATATTTAACTGACATTTTTTATCGTAAAAACCAACGATTTATACAGGAAAATAATGACTATTAACAAGGTTGCCCAAACTTTTGCATCCCACTGTAACAGTAGAAGCTTTGACATATTGACGGACAGGTAGCCAGTGGTGAAAATTACACCTTACTTTCCAGTGCTTTTGCCAATATTCTCTTCTGGTAGAAGTCTCTCAGATCTTATGGTCTGGCTAAGTGACTAAATACCAGCCAGTTCACACAGGCACCACTGGGAACTCTCACAGATTTCAGCACAGAAGACATTAACTAATTAAGGAATTTGAGATAATACAGCTAAATTTAGCACAATTATCTGTTGAGTGTCTCGGCTCCTTAGTTCTAAAATATGTTGCAGGAAAAAATAGCAAAACTACAGCTAAATCAGGCAGTGTGAGGCCTTAAGCATCATTATGTTTTTTGTCCATGAACACTCTTGACCCAGCTTTAGGTCTAAAATGAGAAAGTGGCTTGTGATCAGAAATATCATTTGTAAGAAAGAAAGAAAGAAAGAACATATATGACATTGACATGTAAATATTATTTTTAAAGAGCTTTCCAAATGCTTCCCTTCCATTACTTTTATCTATACTGATAGAAATGCAGAAACTACATTCATTTAATGATTAATGTCAAAGTCACAAATACGTTCCAACTGGACTAATGAGTCTTTGGGTCTACAGGAGAAACTGGAAAATCAGAAGAGCACATCAAGCTAAACGACACCAGGCCACATATGAACCATGAAGGGGCAATACTGACAAATGTATCACTCGGCCTTCTTAGTATACTGTACATATGTAAATTCATTATGAGCAAGTTAAAAAGTAATAATTAACAGTAGCACCAAGGCTGACACCACACTGACTTTATGAGGTGACAATGTCCCGAAAGCAATTCTACATCTTTAATCACATACCGTTGTTGGTTATGAACAGTTTGATTCATTATGTTGGATCAGAAAACCATCAACATACAGTTGCAAGAAGAGAGAATGGCTCTTGAAAATCTAAATCAACTCATAAGCCAGTCATCATCATGGGAAACAAAAAATCTGACCAGTCCCTAAAAGCTTGTTCCCTTTGTGTATGGATATGGATGCATAGTCTTCAAGCAGCGACAAGCAAGCCACTTTGTGTCAAACCATTAGGCTGTTAATAGGCTGTAGGATATGAGATTTCTGTTTTTATCGCACTTTGGTTTCCTGAGAAGTGACAACAGGTAGGCTATATAAGCATTACATCATATTGAACACTTTTGCGGGTTAATATGTTTGTCATGTCAACACTATTTATAATAATGGCTCAGTGATATGAACTGTTTTATAAGTGAGTTGTCATTTAGCTAGTTTGGCTGTATTGACCTACTTCTCAAGAGTGTCTTCATTTCACATTTTCTCTAAGATGTTCTGTACAGATGGGTCATAGTCGCCATAAATTTACGCAACTGACCAAATCTAGCTTTCATTTTTAAATCCTGAGTTTTTGTGGAAAACTGCGTACACACATTACAAGCCTCCATTTGTGCGTACTCAACTTTTATAAAGCGGACCCCAGGAAGATGAAAAGCAATTTGATGTCAAAACTAGAAAGTCAGATAATTTCACGAAAAAGTCTAACGTGCTAGTCAAAAATATGTGAACACTAGCTTATACACAGCGTTTTTTTTTAAATTATCCATACCAAGTAGGACAAACTAAAACCCCAGGATCATAACAGGATTATTTCTAATGGAGAACAAAGGTTTCCTCTGAGGTGTCCTTCCATGAATGACATTCTTGGTCAATATTTTTCTTATAGTGGACACATAAGCGGAGAATTTGGCCAGTTCAGAAGATTTCTGCTGGTCATTTGCTGGTACCCCAGTTTTCTTACTCACCTCCTTCAGCACTAGACATTGTGCACTTGCCAGAAAGCCTCATAACTGCGTCAATTCTGCGCATGTTCCCTAGTGGTGATTAATATGAGAAAAAAAATGAGTGAGGATCAGAAAGAGGACATGTTTAGAACAGACTGGTTTACCTGGCATGACAGCTGAAACACTACAAAATCTAAAGATAAAACACATTACTGTATATGAAGAGGCCAGCCAGGCCTGTGCAGCAGCACCTACAATGTGCCTTCCAGCCTTGTTACTGAAATGGGTCCCTGCTAAGCAAAGTTCCATAAACTGTTTGATGTTCTATTACAGTGTATGAGCAGACAAGCAGCAGGTAAAAGGGATAACAGCTGCAACAGCTTACTATATTGCAAAACACACTTTCACCTACTTGCGCACTAAAAGTTCTCTGTGCTAAAATGCTATACATGGCAATAAAAATACAAGCCTTTGTAGTTTTCTTTTGTGTGAATTACTCAATGTTGTATCAGTTATGAGGTAAACTGCAGTACTAGCCATTTTATGTTCATTTTAAATTTGTTTTTATGTTTAGCAGGTAAACTGAGCTTCCTGATTATAATCATGTATATTTAACTCTAGCAAAATACCCGCGCTTCGCAGCGGAGAAGTAGTGTGTTAAAGAAGCAATGAAAAAGAAAAGGAAACATTTTGAAAATAACGTAACATGATTGTCAATGTTATTATTTTGTCACTGTTGTGAGTGATGAGTGTTGCTGTCATATATATATATATATATATATAAATATATATATATATATACACACACACATATATACATACATATATATCTACATATATACACATACATATACATACACACATACATACATACACACACATATATACACACAAATACATATATATATATATACATACACACATACATACATACACACACACATATATAAACATATATATACATATACGTACATATCTACATATATACACACACCGCTATTTCATATCAGTGCAATACGCTGCTTGTTAAAACGGATAACTCCCGCTCTTACGTGCAAGTCTGCGTGGATATTATGAACTATCGTATTTGTTCAAGTTCTATTTAAATTTTAAATAGAAGGAATTTTTATTTAGTCGACAGAAATATCTTTGGTAGGAATGGTAAAAACAGACAGGAATATTATTCCTGAATAAATCAACTCAAACCTTAAACAACTTATAATATTTTGCTCTCCATAAAAATATATCCTGTCTAAATTATACAAGTTAGAAATAAAGTAAACGTTAAAAGAACAAACATTCAAATTTCTTTACTCTTATGTAATTTTATATAAAAAATAAACTTAGATTTTAAATATCCCAAAAGATTTTGCTCTCCATAAAAATATATCCTATCAAAATTATACAAATTCAAATATGAACATGCTGCATAACAAAACCTGGAAATATAAATAAAATGTGTTCCTTTCAGCAATAACAAATCAAATCATTCAGTTGTCTTTGCTCATATGTCATTTTAGAGCTGGACGCCTGGCATCTTTTTTTGGCCACAGGTTCGTTTCTGTTTGGTGTGAGGTTCTGTGTTGTGGAGATTCTCAGGATGGATTGCAGGTGCTCATCAGTGAGGCGACTCCTGTGTGCTGTTTTGTTAGTCTTTATCACTGAGAAGAGCTTCTCACACAGATATGTGCTACCAAACATGCACAAGGTTCGAGCCGCATGTAGACGGACTTTTTGTTCTTCAAAGTCACCAAAGCGCCGTGCAAACTCAGTGCGCTCAGTTTATCAGCAAAGTGCGTATTTGGGAACACCGTAGTGACGACTTGGTTCAACATTACTTGGCAACAGGGAAAGTGGGGCAAGTTGCACTGGTGCATTTGTGTCTCCCATAAAAGCAGCTTCACTTGAAATCACTTTGTGATTGTGCACGGGTAAAAACGTCCGCTGAAGTGTCAGATTCTTATTTAATTCTTCTGCTTTCTGTATCTTCTGCATTGCATTCAGGTTACCCTGATGTTTTGTCTCATAGTGCCGTCTTAGATTAAATTCTGTAATTACAGCCACATTAGCTCCACAAATGAGACACACGGGTTCAGTAAACATATACTCAGCCTCCCATTGGTTTTTAAAGGCTCTATTTTCAGAATCAACTTTTCTCTTCAGCATCATGTGAGCTAGCTTCGCAATAACTTGCAGCATCATAAGCTAGACTTGATTAACGTGGTAAGTGTTCAACAAGGCAGCTGAAGCACTGCATTATGGGATCTGTAGTTTATTGTGTTACCAGCGCTTCATATACCCGGGCCATAACAATAATACAGTATATAAAATGATCTCGCGGGCCGGATATAATTACGCCGGGCCGGATGTGGCCCTGCCCTTGAGTTTGACACATATGGACTAAATAGAACTTGAAAAGATATATTTTTTCAAATGTGATCGCAATTCAGATAGAGTTGACGCACTACAGCCTGCATGCCTCAATAAGTCATCCTCCCTCGCTCTTACTTTTTACCGTTCATCTAATGAATACACTGAGTATGGCTTTACCAAAACAATCATTGATGGCGAATAAAGTATCCGTTATTCGAGTATGTAGATCGGGATATATATATACATATATATATATATACCCGCGTATCGCAGCGGAGAAGTAGTGTGTTAAAAAAGCTATGAAAAAGAAAAGGGAACATTTTAAAAATAACATAACATGACTGTCAATATACAGTATTTGTTTTGTGAGTGTTACTGAGTGTTGCTGTCATCAAGGATTTGATTATCATTATTTCTTTCAATCAGGTTCGTATTTGTAGGATGTGTTGTGTTCAAGTTACATTCCGTGTTTGTCAATCGTTGTAAAGATGACAGGTTTCATTCATCGATTCGTTTCTTACTGCATCAATAAACAGCTCGTCTTCTTCTTTATCTGAGACCTGACACACTGCATGCACGGGTTTTTTACACTGTCTTCCTTTAGCGGGACATTGACTTTTTCCACCGTGTGCTTTGTTTCCGCAGTAGCTGGATTTATGAATATGCTTGTATGTATCAGACGCTTCATATTTTTGCTGCCTTTTCAATTGTGTAATTCGGTTTTGTTCAGCTCTTTGGAACTGTTGCTTTTATCTGTGCACGCGCCAGTTCACGTGAGCCGCTCGGTGTACATGCATCCAAGGTTCCCAGCTGTGCTGGTGCCATCTCGTGCTATGTCCATGGCTGTATTTAATGTTACCTTAGTCCTGGCACTTAAAACTTTCTCTCGCAGTTTCGCTGAGTTTGTGTCAAACACCACCCTGACCATCTCATCTTCCTCTGCATAAGCACAGTCCTTCACCCGTGAATATTTAGTGGGAGTTTGCTATTGGATTGCCGCTGACGGACAGCCTTATATGGGCAGGCACTAAATTACAAACGCCAGCGGCAGCCTGTCTATGAACTTAATTTAAAGTGTAGGTTTACATCGTGCTTTGTTTCCGAAATAGCAGAACTCATGAATATGGTTGTATATGTCACTCGCTCGCTTCTTATTGTTTCGCTGCCTTCTCAATTATATAATGCATGTTTTCTTCAGCGCTTTTTGGAGGTCTTCCTGGTTTTCTATGTACTGCGTGATTACGTGGACGGCGTGATGATGTCACACGAAACTCCGCCCCCACGGCGTTCAAGCTCATCTCCATTACAGTAAATGGAGAAAAACAGCTTCCAGTTATGACCATTACGCGTAGAATTTCGAAATGAAACCTGCCCAACTTTTGTAAGGAAGCTGTAAGGAATGAACCTGCCAAATTTCAGCCTTCCACCCACACGGGAAGTTGGAGAATTAGTGATGAGTCAGTCAGTCAGTGAGTCAGTGAGTGAGTGAGTGAGTGAGTGAGTGAGTGAGTGAGTGAGTGAGTAAGGGCTTTGCCTTTTATTAGTATAGATATAATGTATTCATTTGCAATAACAATTATAAATATGTTGTTCTGGTGATCAATGAATCTGCTTAGATCAGGGTTTTCCAACCTGTTTTCTGTGGTGATACACTTTTTGTAACCAAAAACATTCCAAGGCACACCACTGTTCTACTAATTACAAAGACATCATATCTCCTATGCGATCTCAACTGTCCGAAGGGGCGGCACTACCGGGGACGCCAGTAAAAAAAGCAGCTCCGAAATCAGTTTTCACAGGCACGGCACTTAGTGAGCAATTGCTGGCATCTCCCAGCTGCTTCGTCCCATTGCCTGCCCCTCTGTGCCTCGTATGCCCACTATCCACCAGCCCCATGAGACTCACTGACGATCACACACACCCATGCAGATGGCCTCTAGCAGCCAGGAGACATGTCTGAAGTGCTCCAAGTGCTGTGTCTGCAACATAGCGAGCTTATGCAAGCTTCTCCAGGTAGACATGTCCTCTTTAGACAGGTCTTGACCACCCGAGGAGCTTGTCCTTCTCAGCTTCAGACCCACATGTGCTACACTATTATTTCTACGGCACACCTGGGTAGCTCTCATTGCACGCTGGTTGAAAAAACACTGACTTTGATTAGTCAAATATACAATCATATTACTTTGTAAGCAGAGGTTAGTAAAAGGATAATAAATGATCATTTAATTAAATAAAAATCTCAGTAATTATATAATGTCAAAATTTAATAGCAATATGGTACTTGACTGTTTATTGGGATTTAGTGAGAAGTCAAGCAAAATGACACCTTTTATTGGCTAAGTAAAAAGATTACAATTTGCAAGCTTTCAAGGCAACTCAGGCCCCTTCTTCAGGCAAGATGTAAGTGAAAAGTAAATTTGAGCTGGGTAGCTGAATCGGCCTGGTTTCCAATGAACTAATAATACATAATAATAACTAAAAATTTAAGAGCTTTCTCATTCCTTGTAGAAAACAGTCAATGAAGAGAGAGACAGAGAGAACAATATTCACTTACTAGCAGACACAGATGCCAGCAAGACAGAAAAATTAATGAAAGCTGTATATACAATGGAAGCTCAAATAAAAGCAGAAGAGATATAAAAGAGAAAAAGACTTTAAAAACGTGTTACTTGAGCTATGCATGAAATTGTTAAATTCTGAAAAGTTTCCTTCAGTTAGACTTCATTTTGTACTGTAATGTATATAAAAATACCAAGTTTTGTATAGAATGTGTGTGATTGTGTACACACTGATCTTCAGTGTTTAAGGTGTTCTGAGAACATATCAGGATCTATCGAATATCACACTTTGGGTCAAAATAATCACACTGTCAATTTAAGTCCATATCGCCCATTCCTGGTTCACAAGTGTCTTCTTGTAACTCTACAGTACCCAAGTCTTCTACAGTAAAATGTGACACTGCCAAACAGGGCTAGCACACTGCAAGAAGAAAGAATATTCAGCACCCAAAGTGAATCTACAGTTTGGATTGGGCCGTAGACAGGTGGTAGTGCTTGTGATATAGGGGAGGAAAGACTACTATTATTAATAAAAAATACCAATAATAATAATAATAATTATATACAAGGATGTACATGCAATATGCCTTTTAGACTCTTTGACATTTCTCTCTCTCTCTATTATAAAACAACATAAAATGGATTTCCTGCTTTAGTAGCATGTTGTTCCTTCTTCAGAGGCCACTGAAATCATCAGCTGCTTGTTTCTCATCTCCTCTAATTTCAATCCAATCCAGGATGGTGCAAGACTGGGACTGTGCCTGTTTCTATATTTGTGTACACTTTGCTCTAAGCCTTATCTTGTTTCTAGGGTTATCCGTCCATCCGGCAGGCCTTGCTGCACCTCCTAGCATTACCACCTAGTAACTGTTGGGTCACCCTGTTTGCACATTGGGAGCCATTGGTGTTCAAGGCCTAGAACTTTGTCCTGTTTGTGCCAAAGCCATAGCTTCAGTGCTTTGAATACCACTGTGGTTTCACTCATATTTTCTTATTTTTTCTTTTTCAATTATTTTCTGCTCCCACTTTGATTTCCCTCCTTCCCCACCCTGCATGCACTAACTTATATCTGTGTGGAAGCTACCCAAGTTGACTTACAGGAAGGTAAGATATCTGAGGAGTTCCTCTCCTCTCCTAAACTTACAGTCTCCTCTTTATTATTACCCTTGTGTCTTTTGGAACACTTAATGAAGAAAATACTCAACTATCCCTTCACTTACCCTTGCTGATCTTTATTTTATTACTTGCTTTTTTTCCTGGAAATGTTTTATTGTCTAACCTCCTAGTTTCCTAGTATGCTGTATTTGTCATGTGTCTTTAGTATTAGAATTATCATAAGTAAAGACTTAGTAGAGTCCTGTGTAAAAAGTCAGATGGCATAATACAAATTATACACATAAACGTAATCATCATAACTTCATGAAGAAACAGGGCTTGCCCATGAAAGCACATGCCCAGACTTAAGGCACAAACATATAAAACACATTAGAAGGGCAATTCCAAAAACATAGGGGAGTTGAGTGATGGCACATAGACAGGGACCAAGAACCTCACAGAGACACACACTTGTAAATTTCACTGATTTTTTTGTTCATGTTATACTTTATCACTATGTAGTCATTATTATATTTTAATAACACTGCACACTGGAAAGTGCAAATTGTGCTATTTTGTCATTTGGTCAAAACCCAAGAAACATTTCAAGGTTGCCCTTTCTTCATTTTGTGACTTTAAACTCTCTCGTTTAATATTTAACAAAGTCGCTTTGTAAGCAGTTCCTAGAGAAAACATTGAAGTAGCAAAGTCGCCCAAAGCTTAAAATGTAAATGAACTTACTGCAGCAGACGTAATTTTTTAAAATTTATTTATCCATCTGTATTCTAAACCCACTAATTTAAATTGCAGGATTGCTGCAAGGCAAGGCCTTTCCCAACTGCCTGAGGCACAGTGTACGAACTACTGGCCTGGAGGAGGCACATCTCAATTGAGGGGTAGAGTCAACCCCCCCCACCCCTCAGAAGCCGTCAACTTAGATCCAAAAAACACACCTTTAGGGTGATTAAGAAGGGCTGGACAGCCTAGAGAAAACTAACATAGACATTTGGAGAACATGAAAACTCCATGCAGGCAGTGATCAGTCTGGTGTCTGCCCTAACCACCACACAATGAACTCTTTATTGTCTATCATGACTTAAACATTCATTTCTAGGCCAAAAATACTATAATCTGTGAGGCTCAAACATTGAAATGTTAAACCCCTTCTACATTTCCATTGTACTTTATTCCATAATTACCAGTGAGTGTCAATCCATTCCTTTTCTTTTATTCCTTTTATTTTATTGTTACTACTCTCTTTCTGCCAAATGCACGGCTTTACACTATCAAGAGCCAATAATTCATAACTGTGAGTACTGCACATACAAGCTGCCTGCTGTAATCAAGGATCAAGAGCTGATAACCAAAATATTTTTTAAATCTATTAATTGTCAAATAAGTGGAATCCAATTCAGGCTAGGTGGGTGAAACAAAAAAGTCCACCAATGTAAAAATCTCATGCATTGTGCGGCTTGATACCACCAGTAGATAGTGTGGCCAAGTGGTAATGGCACACGGTTTTTAAATCAAAGGTTTGCTAGTCAAACTACCAACTGTGACTCACTGTGTGACCTGAAGTAAGGCACTTAATCTAATTAAATTTGCTAAATATACAGTATGTGAGCAATGATTTTTGTAAAGGGCCCTGTGTTGTTATTCATAATGGAAAGAATCAATATAATAAAAATATTTAAAACATCATCTTCAACATTCACAAATTGGTGTATCACAGTTAATCAGAAATTGAAACTCCCTCGGAAGATTTCATATTTTATAGTTATATAATATTGTATCACAGTGGATTTGTCGTTTTTGACACTGATTAACAGAAGACAACTTTTTAATGTCAAAGCCAACCAGGTTTCTGCAAAGTACGTTAAATTAATCACAAATATAAGGCACAAAATAATTGACCACATAAGTATTCACCTCTTGTAATATAGCACACCTAAATGATCACTGGAGCAGCCAATTTATGTTAGTAGTCATAACACAGATCGCCTGTCTAGGGTTTCCATTTCTTGTAGTATAAATGCACCTTATCTACAAGGTTCACTTTTAGTGTATCACTATTATGGCCTAACCTACACAGTAAAGACAAAAGAAAACCCCAAGCAACTCTGTGAAAAGGTGACTGAAAAGCACAAGTCAGAGGATGGAAACATTGAATATCCTTTGGAGTTCAGTTAAACCGATCATTAAGAAATGAAGAGTATTGAACAGCTATAAATCTGCTGAGAGCACAAAAACTGAGTGATCATCCAAGAAGAAGGCTAGTGAGGGATGCCACCAAGAGACCTATGAGGAGTTACAAGCTGCAGTGTTTAAGATTGGAGAGACTGGGCAGACAGCAACTGTTGCCCAAGTGCTTTACCACTCCCAACTTTATGGGAAAGTAGGAAAGAGAAAGTTGTAGCAGTGCTACCATCAGAAGAAATCCATTTCCCAACAGCCCAACGGGGATTACCCACATAGGATGACTGTGTTTTTGTATATCCTGTCCAACGTGTCATCTAAAAAGTCAATTGTGCCCTGGATCGTTTTCCGTGTCCATGAATGGACTGTCTCGTGCCTGTCATGTGTATACTGGTGGATTAATCGTCATGTGTCATAAAAGGAGCATTCCTGCAAATCTCACCCCTCGCCACTCAGGACTACTGGTAGAACTGTTTCACTCATTTACTACAGAAGCAGTTCTCAGGATTGTCATCTTCACTCCCAACTATTTCATCCGCTTTTGCTGTATTGGACTGTATAAGAACATTGTTGTGAGTGTTTATTATTGTGGTTCATTGTTATGTTACAACTTAGTCACCGTAGGGGAAAGGAGAGGTTTTTCTGATTGTTGTTGCTGTGTATTGGGTTTTCATTTAATATTTTATTTATTCGTTCCTTGGTTTTATGTCTCTGCTTGTGAGTGTGTGTGGGTCGGGGCAAGGCTGGGTGCGTCCCTGGAATCTCCACCAAAAAAATAAAAATAAAACACCGTCTCATCAACAGTGTGAATCTTAGTGGCACTGGACCACTACAAAGTCGCTGTGAAAAAATGCACATAACATCTTGGTGGCAGGCACAAGGGCGACTCTGAAGTCAGCTGAGAGAAGGTTCAGTGATCTAATGAGACCAAAATGTAGTTTTTGCCCATTAGACTATAATGCACATTATCAAAAACACACCATTCCCACCATCAAGCATGGCAGTGGTAGCATTATTCTGCTGATGGTGCTTCTCTGCAGCAGGCTCTGGAATGGTTATGAGTGTAAAATGAATGCAGCAAAATACAGAGAAGTTCTGGAGGAAAACCTGATGCATCCTGCATGAAACCTGCTGGGTGGGAGAAGATTTATTTTCTAGCAAGACAACAACCGCAAGCACAAAGTCAAAATTACACAGAAATGACTTAAATAATAAAATAAACACGTAACTGTCCTGTAGTGGCAAGACTGAATCCAGATTTCAATCCAGTTCTCGTGGCTAGACTTGAAAAGGGCTGTTCAGCAAAGAAAAATTGTGAAAAACTGCAGCATCCAGAGACCTGCGCAAACAAGAGTCAAGGCTGTCATGGCTGCCACAGGTCACAAGGGGCTAAATGCTTATGCGATCAGTTATTTTGAGCTTTTATATTTGTAATTAATCTGGACCACTTTGGACAGACCAGCATTCACTTTGACATTATAGAATCTTTTTCTACTGGTCAATGTCAAAAAACCAAATTAAATCTACTGTTGCTCAATGTTGAATAACAATAAAATGTGACTTCAAAGTGGATGAGTACTTTTTATTGGCACTGTATAAAAATACATTTTTAAGTTCTCATTGTGCAGCTAAACCCCCATCAATGCAGTGGGTAAGCAGATTGAAATTCTAAAAGATTAATATTATTGCTTACCAGTGACTGATAGCAATAACCTTTAAATGAATAATTGCGCAACTTTTCTTACAATGCATTAAATTACACAAAAGACAAGTACTAATGATATAGAAATATCAACCAAAGTTCTCGAATGCGTGTGATTAGACAGCTCGTTATAATTAATGTACTTTTAATTCCTAATTTTAATCAAGACTCACAACAAGCTATTATCAAACGTTATTATGTGATAAACCTTTGCTTTACTAAAGTGGACAGGTATTTTAGGTGCGTTCTTCATAGCTATCTTATGAATTCATCTCATCCAGTATAGGAGATTTTGCTTGTCTTGGCAGCAAATGTTGCAAGCAAAGACCTAACCTTGGTGTGATGCAAGTCTATCAAAGGGCACATTGAAGCCCCAGAGAGTAGCACAATGCACGGAATGTAACTAATGTGCCTTGTAACCGAACATTGGTGAAGCTCAATTATGTTATTAGGCAGGCTTAGGATAAATCATCTTTTCCTGATTAATCATGGCTAAAAAATGTACAGGATTATTTGGTTTGTGTAGACTCTACATTCCAAATTCTTCACAGAAGGCAGATATTGACAGTACTTTCACATTCATTCATCTGCATTCTGAATTCACTGTTTTCACTACACGTTATTGAAAAGTTCAGACTAATTCTGGCAAGCTGATGCCAAAACAAACTGAACGACTTTTATATACACATGAATGGCAGCATTCAAATCAAGAGTTGAATCCACACACTTGGAGCTGTGTGGTAGGAGCTGTATTCACTGCACCACTGCACCATCCAAGTTAACACCCATATCATACAAAAAAGTTGGTTAAAATGTCCTAAAGACCCTTGGTTTTTCCTTTCTTGTGGATGGAGACTTTTGAAAACTCTCTTCTGTCTGTTTCAGGGCCTCAGGCCAATGGACCACAATGGGCTAGCAGACCCCTATGTCAAGCTGCACCTGCTCCCTGGAGCCAGCAAGGTGAGCCGCCTTTCATTTATTGTTCTCCAGCTTTGCAGACTCCACCCAAGATAGATGTCTCTATTTCTTGTTATTATTACAAAATCAGGGACAACTAGTATAAAGGTATTGAGAATGAAACACAATAAAATTAAAAAAAGAAAGAAACATAAAGAGAAGTTATGAGTAGACTGGGGCGAATCAAGCAGGGGAAGATGGAGACATAGCAGTTGCTGGCTTAAAGACCAAGTTCTGTTTGCAAGTCCAGGTTAGCTGCTTTACCTTCGAGTCACTTCTTCAATTCTTTTTCCAATATTCCCCTCTTTTATACTGTGATTCCTTCTACTGTTTTGCATCTCTTCCTTCTATCTGCTGCTATTTTATTATCTTATAATAATCCATTTTTCAGTCTTGAAAAAGTACTGCTCCCAATTGAAAGAAAAATAATTGAATGTTATTTGTACACTAACTATGGAGAAGATGTGGAAGCCTGAATAAACAGTTGCATAAATAATCTATGGGGTGATCATCAAACAGAATTTATAATTTCATTTTCCAAATGGGTCAACAAGTAGTGCAATGTGTAGGAGGACTGAGTCGCAATTCCATTAGATGGGGCCCAAATCCCATGTGGAATTTGTACAGTTGTTGTGTGGGCTTTTTATGAAGTACCCACTTCCCAAAGACGTGCTGTTGAGTACTCAGTAATGGACTGGTGCCCCATTCAGAGTTAGTACCAGCTCTTTGTCAAGTGCTGCCAGGGTAAGCTCCAGCCACCTTGACCGTGGACTTTGAAAAAGGCCGGAAGGGCAATCTAGTCTAGCTCTGCTAGTTAGCAAAAACAAATACAAAAGTTGTTAATTAGGAAAATTTAACTTTGTTAACTAAAATAATACAAAAATTAAAAAATGTCTTAAAACTAGAAAAAATGAAAACAATAATTAATAAACAAAAATGTGAATGAAACAGATCAGTTCTAAATCATTAACATGCCACCCTTGGCATGTTACATGATGCAGACTGATACCTTGTTTTAATTATTGTTGTTAATTTAACACTTCCGTGTTTCATCATCTTCATCAGCCTTTTGTGTGACCTCTGACTCAATATGGCCACTTGTTCATTTGTTGCATGCTTCTACAGTTAGGTCCATAAATATTTGGAGAGAGACAACTTTTTTCTAATTTTGGTTCTGTTCATTACCACAATGAATTTCAAATGAAAAACTCAGATGCAGTTGAAGTGCACTTTCAGCTTTAATTCAGTGGGTTGAACAAAACGATTGCATAAAAATGTGAGGCAACTAAAGCATTTTTTTAACACAATCCCTTCATTTCAGGGGCTCAAAAGTAATTGGACAATTGACTCAAAGGCTATTTAATGGGCAGGTGTGGGAAGTCTGTCATTATGTCATATCAATTAAGCAGATAAAAGGCCTGCAGTTGATTTGAGGTGTGGAGCTTGCATGTGGAAGATTTTGCTGTGAACAGACAACATGCGGTCAAAGGAGCTCTCCATGCAGGTGAAAGAAGCCATCCTTAAGCTGCGAAAACAGAAAAAACCCATCCGAGAAATTGCTACAATATTACGAGTTGCAAAATCTACAGTTTGGTACATCCTGAGAAAGAAAGCAAGCACTGGTGAACTCAGCAACGCAAAAAGACGCAAAAAGACCTGGACGTCCATGGAGGACAACAGTGGTGGATGATCGCAGAATCATTTCCATGGTGAAGAGAAACCACTTCACAACAGCCAACCAAGTGAACAACACTCTCCAGGGGGTAGGCATATCGATATCCAAGTCTACCATAATGAGAAGACGGCATGAAAGTAAATACAGAGGGTGCCCTGAAAGGTGCAAGCCACTCATCTGCCTTAAGAATAGAAAGGCTAGATTGGACTTTGCTAAAGAACATTGTGGTCCCGGAGGAGGAGAGGAGGGCTTGTGCCTCCTCCAGACCGCGAGGGGGCGTCCGTCCTGGTTATATAGGGGACCACGGGTACAGGGCTTGAAAGCCCAGCCCTGTAGGGACCCGTGGTCACCGCCAGGTGGCGCCCCGATGCCGGTTTACCCTGTGTGGTCTTTGGCCGGGGATGGAGCCCGGCCGGGACGCCTTGGAAGATCGGAGGAGGGCGTGTACCTCCTCCAGACTGAGTGGGGGCGTCCGTCCTGGTTAGGCAGGGGGCCTCGGGTACAGGGCTTGGAAGCCCAGCCCTGTAGGGACCCGTGGCCACCGCCAGGCGGCGCCCCAGTGCCTAATTATCCCGGGAGCCCGGCACTTCCGCCACACCAGGAAGTGCCGGGGGAAGACTTTGTGTGGCGCCCGGAGAGCCGCCAGGAAAGCAGCCGACACTTCCGCCACGCTGGGGCGTGGCTCAGGAGAAGAGGCCGGAAACACCTGGGGCTCATCCGGGGGCATTATTTAAGGGGCCGCCTCCCTCCAGTCATTGGTGGAAGTCGGGAGGCAGAAGACGGAGCTGGAGAGAGGACAGGAGGCGGCCAGAGGAAAGGCACAGTGACTGTGGGCCCTGGACTTTTGGGGGATTCGGTGCTGAAGGCACTGGGGTTTCGTGAGTGCACGAATTTATAACTTGTATATATTGTAAATAAACAGTGTGTGGTGAAAAATATGTCGTCCGTCTGTCTGTGCTGGGGCCAGCGTTTACAACATCTAAAAAAGCCAGCACAGTTCTGGAAAAACATTCTTTGGACAGATGAAACCAAGATCAACATCTACAAGAATGATGGCAAGAAAAAAGTATGGAGAAGGCGTGGAACAGCTCATTAACCAAAGCATACCACATCATCTGTAAAACACAGTGGAGGCAGTGTGATGGCTTGGGCTAAATGCAGTCAAATTGATTGGGCGGCGTTTCATGATACAGATGGACAATGACCCAAAACATACAGCCAAAGCAACCCAGTAGTTTATTAAAGCAAAGAAGTGGAAAATTCTTGAATGGCCAAGTCAGTCACCTGATCTTAACTCAATTGAGCAGGCATTTCACTTGTTGAAGAACAAACTTCGGACAGAAAGGCCCACAAACAAACAGCAACTGAAAGCCGCTGCAGTAAAGGAGTTCAAGACTTCAGGCTGTCATTGCCAGCAAAGGGTTTTCAACCAAGTATTAGAAATGAACATTTTATTTCAAGTTATTTAATTTGTCCAATTACTTTTGAGCCCCTGAAATGAAGGGATTGTGTTATAAAAAAGCTTTAGTTGCCTCACATTTTTATGCAATCTTTTTGTTCACCCCACTGAATTAAAGCTGAAAGTCTGCACTTCAGCTGCATCTGAGTTGTTTCATTTGAAATTCATTGTGGTAATGTAAAGAACCAAAATTAGAAAAAAGTTGTCTCTGTCCAAATATTTATGGACCTAACTGTATGCTGCTGGCAAGGGAAAGTAAAATACAAGCACGCTGTGGTGGTTGTGTTAAATCATATAAATATTTCCAATTTAGGGTTGCCTTTCCCAGGAGCCTTGGGCCATTTTCTGCAATATTGATTTCACAAAATTTGTCTGTCAGCATAAAGTGCGTGTGAGAGTGCATAGTTTCAGTATATACATTAAAATTTTGCAGCTTTGCTAAGAAAATTGAGTTGTGCGTGGCCCAACTACCATTTGTGTTTAAACTGAGCCCCTCCATCAATTAATGTGTAACAACCGGCACCAGGTCACTGACACATCACTCCAGGTTAATTCCACTGAGGTTGCTGTATTGTTCCTCACCATAAGCCAATGTCGCTGGGACTCTTTTCCTGATGGGTATGCCACATTCTTTTTTTTTTAATTGTTTTTAGCATACTTGGTTCCTGTGCGGGTGTTCTGTTCTGAGAATAACTTGGCAGAGGAAGCCCGCAACTACCACCCTTTGGCCATGTTGTGCTTGGAGTGAATGACTTGCATTTACGATGCTCATATTAGCCTGTGTCACCACCACTGCACGTACAGCAGTCGTATTCCTAATTGGAACTGTGTATGCATTGTGCATTCCATAGTGGACATTTGAGTTTGCACCAAAAACATTCAGTTAGCCTGTGCATTGTGCTTTACTGTCAGCACTATGTGCACACACAGCCGTTGTATTCCTGGTAGTTGTGGTGTATGGCCGCACCTCTTGCTTGCCATGAGAAGGACCTGAAGCCCAATTACGTGGATAAGGAAGCATGTACCTCCAATTGTGAGGTTGTGTTACATGTGTCACGTCATAAACTCTCGATTAAGGCCAAGACTGAGAGTCAAGGCCCAGTGGTTCATGAGTTTTTGCGTGACACATGGGCAGCCTTTTGCATTTTATTTATACAGATTCACTATAAACTGTCAAAAACTGAAACATCAACATGTGCAGTTTAGAGTTACAGGATTTTCACATGACCAAGAATAACATGCAAGCATATGTAAATAGATTATTTTTAGTGTAATGCTATTGCTCACAAAAGGAATCCAAAAAATGGAAATTAAAGTGCTTTTGAAATAAATAGCTATATTCTTAAATGTATTTCCCGTTAATGTAACAAGTGGCAGCAGGACATACCAGTCAATTGATTCTTGCATTTTTTTCATTACACAGGGAGCCATGAACTATCTCATTATCATGAGAAAACTGTCCTCTGTCACAGACAGTAAAAGTGCATTTTTCATGTATTAAGTTGACCGGTGTGCAAGATGTATGTTACACAATTTGACAACTACTAAGAAAGCTGTGCTTTTAGACTTGCAAAATAGTGTCTGTGGGGAATCTGTCAATTATACAAACAACACATAATTTTTCAAACAGTGCCGTTTTTAGAGTGAATATGACTGTATTCAGGTGTCAGGTCTAGCGCTAGTCATAAAGTTTTGTTAATAATTTTTCTGTTTCACAATTAATTAATCAGATCTCTTTCCTTGCAAGACATGTATACAAATAGATGGGATTAATTCAATTCACTTTCAGACAGAAAAATGATAAGTCATTTACTTTAATGGATGGCTTTCAGACGTGTGTGCTTTCTGGTTTTGGAAGAAACTTCAGCTTCCTCAGAATCCTTAGATAATCTAGACTTAGAACTGATGAATAGGTGAAGTACTATGTTATGATGAACTAAATTGTACTAAATGTTGTCCCCACACCTTTTTTCACATTTCTTTTAAACGGTTGACTTATTTATAAATATTCGGGAAAAGGATTTTCCAATTAGTAAACCCCTTTAGTCCAAGTTTAGGGTTATGAAGTTTGCATCCTGTTTCAGTAGTACTTGGTGCAACATAACGCACTTCTACACTCACACATGTAGTACAGGTGAAGGATGAGGAAACTCCACACAGACACTGTCCAGTTCTAGGATCTGCTGTGAAATAACAATGCTACCCACAGCACAACTATGCCACTGATCTAAGTTTTGATTATTCAGAAAAATAAATCAGTGACCAAATGAATGAATAAATAATAAGGAAAAATTATTAACCTTTTATCTCAAATTATTAGAAAATAACAAAATCACGTAATCACATACGGTTTGCTGGTGCTGGTCATCTGTTCTATTCCTAAAATATCAGCATGTTTTCCTGATTTGTGCAAATTCTTCTTTAACAGAAATCTGCTCTGCCCCTGATTTGCAGGTAGCTCATACATTATACCAGGAATATGGCCTGAGAGTTCATAGGGTGTTGTTTCAGCACCATGGACAGTAGAAATCCAGTTGCCTAAGATGTAGAAAATAGATGGTTTGCTATATTTTCTGTACATGCCAGTCAAGATTACATATATGCCTTTTAATTATTTATTTTCTCTTTAAGGCAAATAAACTACGGACAAAAACTCTTCGAAACACTCTGCACCCAGTATGGAATGAAACACTTACATATTATGGTATCACAGATGAGGATATGGTCCGCAAAACCCTCAGGTATGTTAGCCTCTTGGATTCTTCTCATATTCACTGTTGAAATCAGGTCATAACTCAAAAAACATTCGCAGAATACAGAGTAATTCTTTCTCCTGTATTGCCAGAGGCTATTGATTTGCAATTAACTGTCAAGCCAAACTCAAAATCAGTCCAGTCATCACTGGCAAACATCCAAGCTGCTATCGTGGAACAGAGCAAAAGCACTGCATGCAAATGATCAGTTAATGAGGCAAAAGAAGAGGACAACCCCACTTAAGGAAAGGGACACAGTGTAACGGAAATGACTCGAGGGCACTGTCTCTTTTTCTGCCTTCCAGGTGTGGATCAAAAAATTTTGCTAAAGAGTGTGATAAGATGTATTAATTAAAACTGAAAAACCTAAAGAGCTTGGTACCCTTGAAATAAGATGCCAAAACAATTAATGACACTTTGGTCTCCAGCTAGGCAAATATGAATAAAATATTTTAGATTTTATCATTTTTTTCTAACCTGACTGCAATGGTTGAGTGAACAGAGGAGAAACAAAAAAACAAATGCTTACAAGCCACATTTTCACTAGTTGTGGCAGACGGCCAGGAATCCCGAAAGGACAGGGAGTGGGGAAATACCTCCCCCTAGACGTAAAAAGGGAAGCCCCCCTGGATTCCATCAGGACTACGGGGCTGGGAAGCTCAGCCCTGTGGGGGTTCGTGGTCACCACCAGGGTGCGCCTATATGGTTCCAGAGCCAAAGACAAAAGCACTTCCGCTACACCAGGAACAATGTATGCCCGGAGTGCTTCCGGGTGCAAGGGCAGCACTTCCGCCACACTAGGAAGGGCTGCCGGTAGACCATCACAGAGCACCTGGAACACAGCCGGGACGAGATTAAAGGGTTAGGGTTAGGGTCCATTTGAGAAGCCGGAGTCAGGAGGGAGAAGATGGAGCTTGCAAGAGAGGAGTGGAGGCGGTTGAAGAGAAGCACAAAGGACTGAGACTTATGATTTGTGCACGGTATTGTGTGAACAGTATTTTAAATAAATAGAGCGTGTTTTTGGGATATGTGGAGTCCATGTCTGTCTGTTGCCGGGCTGATCTTTCACACTGTGTAAAGATTAATTGCGCCTTCACTAAAAATAGTTAATGAATTGTGCTAGTAAAGTACCTTGGGTTAACGCTCACATATACGTAAACCAATGTGCTTATATTATATCTTTATAAAGTCAGTGTCACTATTTATACAGTAACTGACAAAACTTGCTTTGTGTTTCCAATCAGGCCTCATTAATAAGAGTATTGGTTTCCTTAACTAAGCAGCATCTCACAGTCCTCTTAGTGAAGTTTCTGAAGAGCATACATAACCCAAGCATCACCAGCTCTTACTTACCAGAGCTTCTTCCTGTTAGGATTCAACCTCATGGATACCTTTTTACATGCAATGAGATTCCATTCATTTATAAATTCTGCCATTGTAACAATCTCCTCAGTCTGTCAGTGGAGCTCTATTTATCTATCTATTGAGGTCCCCGGCCGGGGCTGGAGCTCGGCCGGGACACCCAGGAGGACCAGAGGAGGGCTTGTGCCTCCCCTAGACCGAGAGAGGGCGTCCGTCCTGGTTATGCTGGAGGCCTCAGGTAGAGGGCTTGAAAGCCCAGCCCTGTAGGGATCCGTGGCCACCGCCAGGCGGCGCCCCAGTGCTTGATTATCCCGGGAGCCCGGCACTTCCGCCACACCAGGAAGTGCCGGGGGGAAGACGACAGGGGACACCCGGACGGCTTCCGGGTGCACAGCCGGCACTTCCGCCACATGGGGGTGTGTCCGCGGGAGATTGCCGGGAAGCAGCTGGAGCCCATCCGGGTTCCTATAAAAGGGGCCGCCTCCCTCCAGTCATTAGTGGATGTCGGGTGGAAGTGGACAGAGCTGGAGAGAGGACGGGAGGCGGTCAAGAGAGAAAGGCACAAAGGACTGTGTGGCCTGGACAGTGGGGGAATCGGTGCAAGAGGCACTGGGGTTTGTGGTGAACGTGACTTTCATTTTGTACATGTAAATAAACAAGTGTGTGGTGGAACTATGTTGTCTGTCTGCCTGTGTCCGGGTCCCAGTTCATCTATTATGTTCCCATGAAGCTTAGGAGGATCATGGAGGACCTGCTGTCAACACAATTTTGGTTTAGTACAAACTAAACAGAAAAAGTGTAAACTGTTTTACAGCTTGCTGCACTCATTAACTCTTTAATTGCTTGTGCATAAGGTAAGACCTCCACTCAGCACAACTGGAATTGACTTTTCTTTTGCTGCCTCTCTTCTAGACCTCACTCCTACCTTTTCATATTCCTATTTAAAAGTTTCTTTTCTTTTTAATGGGCTTTCCTTATACCTTCATTGTTTACCTTTAGCTCTCAATTTCTTTTCAAACTAGAACAAAGTCGTTAGTAGTTCAGGTTTTTGTTCCAATCTAATTTCCTAATCAGAAGACAATTATTGCAATTGAAGCTCTTATTGCTCAAGCAAAATTTTTAGGTTTCACTTTAGTTCTCTCACTTGTTAAGATTCCTCATCCTAAATTGCTTGTTTTAGTTTTTAAAATGCAGTCACAGTTTTTATTTGTTCTTCACTAGCAAAAAGATACAAATTTCAAAGAAACCAGCAGTTCCTCATCTAACTAGTCTCCATTTACACCTGTGTGTGTTAAACTTGAACTATCTGGTTAATAAAATATTTGGAAGGGTAACAGAAGAAATAAAAAGTGAAGGACTGAGAAGTAATAATCTGCTTTAGCCCACAAATCATTTAGATAATATCCTTGGAAAGGAAAAATATCTCCAGAATGGGAATAACCTGACATGGCTAAATATAACACTAACAAGCCATAATATTAAATCAGATCTATTATTGGTAAGGATTTGTTTCCAATTAGGCAATTGAGTTGGAACAAATATCTGTGGTAACTACGGTCCTGTAGAACTGACTTTGCAGACCCTCCTTCTAGAAGTATCTCCATTCTAATTGGCTCCCCCTTTTCCTACCATTGAGTTCCATGGCAGGGTCTTTCTGCTTGTTTTTTATTTGTGCTCCTTGTTATTTGTTTACAATCTGCAAGTTTTAGCTTTCAAAGCAAAATGTGCTGAGGTACATAATGAAATGCATGCACTCCATTTGCACCAAAATGGTTAAGCTGACCCATGCAGACAGGTTCACAGCAATCAACTGGCGAAAGCAAACTTCAATCAAGAACACTGTGTTATTTTAATCTCCTTTTCCCCACAGTTCGATTGCTCTGCATTATTCAAATTAAAATTACGTGACATTACACAGAGTAATTTTATTCCTTCTGTCAAACCAAGTCTTTTAAGTGCAAAATATGCTCACATTCCCATTTTGTTAGGAGAAAACAAAAAAGTTTGTGATACTTATCACTTGAAATGTTGATATATTCTTCTTGTTGGTTATTAGTTTTGCCATTTAAATGAAAAAAAAAATTTCATGCTTTCACATTAAAATTTAAATTTCTATAACTATCAGCCAGGCTGGGTCATGTTGTACGGGCATTTTAAATTATGAGTTCATACTGATCTTGTTTAATTTCCCTTTTAATATCTTTTTTTCCTGAGAAGGCAAAGAATTTTTTTTTTGAGATTGCAATGAATGGTAAACGTTTTGATCATGGAGCTAAATAAAAGCAGTCCAGCGTTTATGCCTAATGCTGTCACTCACTTTTGACGTATTCAGACATCAAGTGCTGTTGTTCATTGTGGTCCCAGCCTAGTTAGATAACCCAACATTCACCACATGGAACCCTAAATGGGTTATAAGCAGTGGTGGTGTTAAATGAGGAAGGTGACTGGCTTCTAAAAAGGCAAATCACAACAGCAAGCAGCCTGAATGTCTCAAAGTGAACACAAGAAAAATGGAGACCCTGATCTTCCACCTCATCAACTCAGACAGTACAGTACAGTACAGTAAGAGGCAAAGTATAAATGGTACCAATTAGGAAAGAAGAAAAATAGAGAAATACGAGGGATGTTCAAAAAGTTTCCACACTTTTTTAACTCTGTTTATTAAGAATTTCAAAAACAAATCACATCACTTTTCTACATAGACACCTTCCATTGCAATGCAATTTTCCCAGTCACATGACACTCTCAGACATGACCAATTACTACTCTTCCCGCCTTCATTGGCTTTCCAATGAAAATATAAAAGTGCACAGGCTTTGAGGTATTTGAAAAATTGGAGACAAAAGAGGGAAAGGGAATGATTTTAGAATAGTAAAGACTAAAACAATGGCTGGTAAGAATTGTAGTCAGATAAAGCAGATGAAAGAGGAGCAAAGTGTGATCTTAAATGAGCATAGCGCTGATGTCACACACACAATGAAAATTTGGGAAAGGGTTGTAGATAATAGACTCAGGGAAGAGACCACCATAGGGGAGGAGCAATCTGGTTTTATGCCACGAAGAGGAAAAACTGATGCAGTCTTTTCATTGGGGCAGCTCATGAAGAAGCATGGAGAAAAACAGAAATGATTGCATATGGTTTTATTGATTTGGAAAAGGCTTATGACAGAGTACCACGTCAAGAAGTCTGGAGATGCATGAGAGTCCGTACCCCTTTGTTCTGGTTATGGATATGCTGAGTCATGGGATAAAAGACCAGTCCTCCTGGTGAATGCTTTTTGCTGATGATATTGAATTGTACAGCACCAGAAAAGAGGAACTGGAGAGGAAGTTGAAAGAATGGAGAAGAACTTTGGAAGATAGAGGACTGAAGATAAATAGGAAGAAGACAGAATGTATAAGGTTTAATGATGATCAGGATTCAGAAGTTAGCCTGCAAGGAGAGCTGTTGAAATGAATGGATAAATTTACATATCCAGGATCAGTGGAGGCCTGAGATGGAAAACTAGATGCAGAGATAAGCCATAAAGTGCAGTGTGTATGAAACAATTGGAAGAAGGTATCCGGAGTATTGTGTGATTGAAGAATTACAGCCAAGGTTCAAGGTAAGGTTTTTAAGATAGTTGTAAGACCAGCATTAATGTATGGAGACTGAGACATGGCCAGTAAATGGAGCACAAGAGAAGTTAGATGTATCAGAAATAAGAATGTTAAGATGGACGTGTGGAGTTACCAAAAAGGACAGAATAAAACAGGTACAACAAAAGTGGGAGATATATCTAAGGAAGTACAGGAAAGTAGTTTGAAGTGGTATGGACAAGTAATTAGATGAGACAATGAATATGTTGTCAAAACAGTGTGTTAATGGAAGAACAGAGAAAGAGAAAGCAAGAGAGGCCAAAGTGGAGATGGATGGATAAAGTTAAAGAAGATCTGAAGGAAGAGGGTCTGTCTGGGGAGGAGGTGCAGGACCGAGCTCTTTGGAGATGGTTGATCAAGCACATCAACCCCACATAGAAATGGGAGAAGATGAAGAGGAAAAAGCAGGCTATTCTGTGTTTCTTTCCATATCCCAAAAGACTACCATGGTAAATTAATTGCCAACTCTAAACTGGTCCAATTATAAGTGTAAATGTGGGTGAATGCTTTCAAGTGCTTTGTGATGGACTGGCGCACAGTCCCAGGTTGTTTCCCATATTGTGTCCAGTGTTGCTGAGATTTGCTGTTGTATTCTCCCGCAACCCTGGATTGGATTAAACAGTTTTGAGAGTATTATTATTAGTACTGTAGTATTATTATTATGCATTATGTTGACATTTTCTTTGCATTTCCCTGAGTCTTACCTTCCTTCTGTCCATTCCTACAAGGTTCACAAAACTGGTGACGGAACATTTAGTGTTGCTAGTCCAAAACTGTGCAATGTACGCCTTTTAGCTTGTGACCATCTATTTCTTTAATCTCTTTTAAGATACAGCTAAAAAGGTATCTTTTAGGTAAGCTTCCTTTTGTTATTAAACACATTATGTACAAATTCTATTTGTATTTGTAAATATTTCAACGTGTGTGTGTGTTTTATCTATTACTTTTTTTTCCTTAGTCTATTATCTTTATTTTGCTGTGTTTCATTTTAATCCCTTTTAATACAGCATCCTTGGGTACCTTGAAAGTTGCTTTTAAAGAAAATGTTTTATTATTTTTATTATTAAATTATTGTTATTGTAGGACTATAATGAACTGACAAGCAATCTGGTTCTTTTCAGGAGGAGATAAAGCTACAAAATCTGAAACAAAAAATTGTTCCTTTGAGACAGAATGCAAGTGGCCAATGCACCCCACGGCTGATAATGATAATCTCTCAGTGTGTACCGCTGTCACATTTGCAGACACTCTCCTTCTGTTCCATTGGACTTGAACATTGTTGGAATCTCTTTAAATGGCATTTTAATTGTCAGCTGTGTTTTGCTCCTCTGAAACTATAAATGTTAATTCTGAAATGTTATTAAAAGCACAGTGTCTGCTCTTGCTGGAAGTAATTGCTTCATGACTTCTTACTTTTTCATTTTGAAAAAAAAAAAATAATCATGTTTCGATACAGCTATTGGTTTGGAGAATTTGAGTGTTACTGTTTATATTGCAACTAAAAACAAAACAATCAAATGGCATCCTAACCATCTTAAAGCAGCTTTTAATCATAAAATGAATATACATGAGCAAAAATATGGGAGCAAAAAAAAAGGAGTGAGCTTAAGGGGTAGAAACGACAGGAAGAGACAAAAAAGTTCACAATCAAGCTGGAGAAGGTAAAGAATAGGGCCAAAATGAGAGACAAGGAGCCATGTTTTAGGCCGTGGTGGTGTGACCCAGATTAACTCTACTCGCATAAAGAATCTTTTTTATCATCTTCTCACAGGATCTCTGTTTGTGATGAGGACAAGTTCCGTCACAACGAATTCATTGGAGAGACCCGAATCCCCCTGAAGAAGCTGAAACCCAACCAGACCAAAAATTTCAACATCTGCCTGGAGAAACAATTGCCGGTGAGAAATTGTTTTTATCATTTTAGTATATATTACAGTGATAACATTTGAACTCTGACACTAATGTCTCTGAAACGTAGCTATTAGTTTTTTCTTGTTTTTTTTTCATATGTTCTGTTTTGGCTATTTGATTTTTCCTCCAAGAAGAAGATATTTGAGAAGTGGAGGCATTATTAAGGCAATATACAAGGCACACTTCCAACAATGGCCTTAAACAGTTTGAATATAAAAACATAATTCCCTATTTGCCTAACCCCTTTCAAAACTTTTTTTGAAAGTCCCCAATTACTACTCACTAATATGCAGTGGGAATCTAACATTTATGGTTAAGACTGGGAGGCTGTTATTCTGTTACATTTTTAAAGTACCACAGTGGCCAGTGAGGGGATCATAATCATTTGAGGGAATAGTTTTTCATGTCAGTATGCTCGGCAACTAGTCTGCTCAAGATGCCACACTAACTCATTTAACACAGTCAGAGGCCTCCTATAGAGAGCTTGATAAGCAGGAGTTGTAGTCAGGCCCAGGGCTTAATTTGTAAATCATTGGGTACTGCAGCTCATAGTGGCTGTCTAGATGAGGAAAGGGAATGCACTGACAATGGCAGTTTGGGGACCAGAGTGCAGCACAGATAATATTGAATTATGTCTAGTAAATACATGAAATTCATGTTATTTACACATATATCTGCACACATAAAGCAGTTTTTCACTTGGATATCTTACTATTTTAAAATTGTCCACATTATGTGCAGCAGACACATGTTGGAGTTTCCTTTCTCCTCAGCCTCATTTGAGGCAACTTTGTCCCCCGTTGTCTCTTAACCTCCTTGTCACCATCCATTCCCACTGCACTAGAAGCAGGTGTGTGTTTGTTGTATTCAACTACAGTACACTGGCCTCACAGTTTATTCCTATTTGTGTGGCTTTCTGTGTTTTTACTAAACACTTTTTGTCTTTTTCAAATTAGCCAGTCGATAGGCGAAAACATAAATGTAGCTACTTTTTTAAAGTTTAAATAAAGTATGTGTAATAAAATTTGTTTATTTAAAAATGATAAAAAAAATTGAAAAATGTTTTTTGTACTGTGGTGGGCTGGCACCCTGCCCGGGGTTTGTTTCCTGCCTTGCACCTTGTGTTGGCTGGGATTGGCTACAGTAGACCCCTGTGACCCTGTAGTTAGGATATAGTGGGTTGGGTAATGGATGGATGGATGTTTTTTGTAGCTTTTGGGGTCCCATGGTGCAGAGGGCTCAAAATCATATTATCAGGAGCTGAACTCTGAAACACATTAAGTGCTGCTGAGACCTAAAGAATTTGTAGGATGAACAGGACTCATCATGAGTATGAGAAGACCCAGATTAAAGTCCACATCACTCTACATGACTTTTTGCCATGATTTTCAGTCAAAGCCTTCATTTTCATAATCATGGGGAGTTGTGGACAGTAGTGGAGTGTGACATCCTCAATGATTCAGTCAGTGCACTGTAACAATATACAATAACACAAAACAGGGAAGTTGTTGTGGTGGGATCTAGTGTGTGTAAGAGTTGACAACCAATGAACAAGAAGTACAGTCAAACAAAAGAGCCAATTACATCTTGTAACAAAATAAAAAGACAGAAAGCACAGATAGAGGGTTGGGGGAATTCCCCATATAATGCAGGACGGTCCAAGTAGTCTGTTCAAACTGATACCACAGTCAAAAATGCAATAAATTGACATTTGACAAACAAACAAGGTTCCACAGGATTTATATGGATGCATGGCAGGAAATGAAGTAAGCAGAGGAAATGGGAAAGAGGGGACGGAGATGACGACATAATCAGGTGCCAGAAATGAGGTCATCAGATTAGGACGGAAGCGACACCAGTTCAAAAGGGACCTGCAAATGAAGTCGTCCACAAGAGCCAGAATGTAAATTATCCTGGTGGACCTTCAAAAGGTGCGTTCTTTAATCCTCTGTTTTTCTGCTGAAGAAGAGATAAAGGCAGTATGTTCATTTGAGCTCTGTCGGTCCTGTTGGCTGCCCCCTATTTGCGCGTGTGTGACAATCTGTACAAAAAAACCAACTGAGAAGATGAGAAAAATGAGCCAGCAAAAATATTTATTTCACATTTTGACTTTGATGTTCCATGTCAGAGAAAAGAAAGAAAAAAAGTTTTTTGGATACCTAAACGTGTCCAACTTACACTACATTTGCAGCATTATATAAAATTTGAGACTGTGCTAGGAAGTCTTTAGGGAGTCATGAAATCCATCATTTCGTTCAATTCCTAGTAATGCAATCTGACATCCTCAGGGTAAAGAAATCCAGAACTGTATTTGTCAATACTCAAAGTCATGTAATGTAACGTCAGCCTAATGGGGTAGAACATTGCCGTGAGATGCTATGGTGAGATGGTAAGTCGAGATAAGAAGTATCAGTGGTACTGACCAGCAAATACAATTTCAAATTCCATTTACTTTTGTGTAGAGCTCTGTGACAACTTCTTAGGTAAAATGCAACTGTAAATTTTACAAATTACTAATTGCAGAATTAGTACACAAAGATGCAGATTTGTTAAAACACATAGAAAACAAAATAAAAACTGATTAACATAAATGGAAGTCAACAATATCTGTATATTAATTAATCGTAAAACCATGGCCAGTTGACATGACAACAGAGGAGAGGAATACAAAAACTTCAGTCGGCATTATCCTCGGAGAAAAGAAACTCTTTTTCCATAATCAGTTGTAAGAGAGATAGTTAAAGATCAGAATCCTGGAGACCTCAGCCAACTAGCTGCCCACTCTTCCTGGGCATTCTACAGTAGAGACTGTGAAGGGCCATTCAGTCTGACAAAAGAATCTTTCCATCCGATGATTCCAAAGCTCCCAGTATCTAAGATGACTTTTCCAAGGACATACTCAGGGGACAGCTGTGTTATAAAAATGGGAACTGTTTGGGGATAATCCCCATCTGTGAGACACCCTCTGTATTCTACCTAGTATACTTGCCCTAGTAGTACTTGGAGAAAGAGGGCATTGGTAGTCAATATTCATGGATTTAATTCTCTGTCACAGTTTTGTAGGCTGAGGTTCTAGTCTGCCTATCACATAATGCCTGTTTGCCTCATTATTGTGCTATTATACTCATTTATTGCAAGGTAAGCATGTGAATACACATTAATATCTGCAAATGTAGGCTTTGTAATCACCAGGCATCTTGCATGAGGCTTGTGAGTGGCAATTTCTCCCTGATTAGATTTGAGATACACAAAGAAAGTTAATAGATTCTCTCTCTTCTCTTTGGATGCCTTGGTGGCTTTATAATCAATGAAGAGTTTCTTAATTCATGTGCAATCAGTGCCACGTGGCCCTTGTCTGCCTTTGTCTCACAGTATCCCCGACACAGGGGTCTAAGTCAATTGCAGGTGAGTGTAGCTCTCTTTATTTTGCTCACTCTTTATATATATGTGTGTTACGTTCTTTCTCGCTCGCTCTCTCTCATCTATGCTTGTGGAATACAAGCTGTGCAGCAATCAAAGCCTGCCAAAGCCAGCAGACATTTAAAAGCAAACTAATTGAGTTGCTCAGATGTTCACTGCTTGTGTGTTGAAGAGGTAATTGCATTTTGCAAAGGTCTCTAAGGGGGATGGCCACCAACATGCGGGTCAGTTCTTTCGTTTTGTGTGCCACAATCAGTGATAATAATAGGCGTGATAATAAAGAGACACTGGACTGTGAAGCACCTTCCCTCCAACATTTTATTCATTAAAGTTTTTGAACCTGAGGAAAAGAGACCAAACAGAGGAGCACAAACAAAATTGTTCCAGATTAGGTCACTTCAATGCCTTGAGGTACTTGCCTGAAAGCAGTGTACTGTGAATTTCATTTAATTTCAAGACATAATCGCTGGATTGCATGTAGTGGTCCAGTGCATGAACAAGAGTAACAGTTCACTACTGCCATGTACTAAAAGCTATCCTTTGTTTCTGTACACTGTATGGAGGATGTTGTCAGATGCTTTATGCATGGCTGCACCTCAGTGTTCCTTTAATTGTTCATAAGGTTAATGCCGAAGGCATTCGGAAGCAGCAGGGAGTCTCCTTATTTCAAAATGTTTGCTTGCTCACAAACGTCCTCAAAGTTCCAATGACTGGTCTTTAGGGAGTGATGAACACTGAGCTCATTTCTTAGTGATATAGGGAAATTTGTGAGAAAAAAATTACCAAATTAATTTAATTTGTATTTTATACAAATAGGCTTTGGAGATAATAATTTACATTATATGAGTGTATGCCAAACTATTTCAAAAAGCAAAGACAATTAGACAGTTCCCCTACACCTTCCGTGCTTCACTGTGGGAACCACATCTCACTGTACTTCTATCCCTATAGATCCAATAAGATTGATTTTGGTCTCATCGGACCCTGAAGTCCTCTCATTTGCTAATGTGAGGCTTGGCAAAGGCTTAACAATACTTCTTGTGCTTTATCTTTAGTACCAAGGGCATTGCCTAAATAAGAAAAATCTAAATTGCAATGAAAAATGGCTTTTTATTTTCAAATGAAAATGAAAAACACACTTTGAAATTGGATTCTGCACAAATAAAAACCCTCAGTAATTCAAAAATACATGCATTTCTATACTACAGTAGGTCACACGCAAACAAAAAATAACCAAATCAATAATTTTTCTCTTATGCCTGATAGGTTCTTGTTATTTTCTAAATGACAGAATACCTAACAATAGACTAAATTGTATTCCAAAAAAAGCAGATAGTGTCATAATTGTTATTTGTGAATAATGCTGCATGAGGCTGCAGGCTGCAAAAGAAAACAGCCACCAATTTGGATAAATGTGCAAACAACAAAATAACAAATAAAGGATGCCGCACAGAGCAAAACACCACCTCCACCACCTAGCAAGTTACTAAAGCTGCTGTCACATTACCTGACTTTTCTTACAATTTGCAGTCACAGCCTTCATTTACATAATCTTAAGAAATTCACAGTGAGTTTTATACAGTCACAACAAACACCCGTTGCTGCCAGTGGTGTAATGTGACACCCCCCAACAACTCACTCATGACCAGCCCCAACAGGCTCTTTTTCCTCAATAAATAAATGACCAAGTATAATATTTGCAACTGGCTCTGACATCTCATAGTGAGTCACTAGTTTATGGGTGGGCTCTTGTGTCTGTGAGAATTAAAAGTCATTGTTTGCTCATCCTCAATTACAATGCGGACAATACTCACAAGCAATGAAGGACCACAGTGGCAGCAAAAAAAGCAAGTATTTTTGAATGCCCAAATGAAGGAGAGGCTTGCTAAATTTTGGGACTAGCACAGATGTCTTTTCAGTGTTTTGTGTTATTCATAAAGGGATGCTTCACATTCATTGAGGCAATCTTGTGGGGTTTTTACAGCTCAGTATAAGATATGGAAGTAGTGATGAGAGTAAACCCACATAAACAGTAAACCCCTGTAATTCCTACTCATTTTGTCTTACACACTTTAAGTCAAAAACTGCATGTTATAATGTGCAGCTTCAAACATGGGGACAAGGGCACGTGAGGCCTCCAAAACACTCATAAAACAGGCTGGGACTTTACTGATCTGCTCCAAAGAGGCTTACCTTTAATTAACCAGTCCCCTAATATTACCTGCTGGCTTTGGCCTACACAGAGGAGCTGGCTTAAAAAGTTAAAAATATAGAGCAAGTCGGAAATATATAACTCTGAGATGTCTCACTGTATAGCCCTGGCTTCAGAGAGACACATTCCACAATGACTCTTTATAAAAGAAGACATTTATTGGAATAAATCAAACACAGAATAAAAGTGCTGAAAAGAGCAGAAATAAAGCAAAAAATGATTTGCCTAAAAGGTAATCCACAGTAACGAAGTCCTAAAACAAAGGCAAAACCCATGAAAGATGGTAATACATCATAGAAAACCAGAAAATTCAACAAATTAGCAATAATTACAGTTGTGCTTGAAGTTTGTGAACCCTTTAGAATTTTCTATATTTCTGCATAAAAATGACCTAAAACATCATCAAATTTTCAATCAAGTCCTAAAAGTAGATAAAGAGAAACTGGCTAAACAAATGAGACAAAAATATTATACTTGGTCATTTATTTATTGAGGAAAATGATCAAATATTACATATTTGTGAGTGGCAAAAGTATGTGAACCTCAATGATTAGCAGTTAGTTTGAAGGTGACATTAGAGTCAGGTGTTTTCAATCAATGGGATGACAATCAGGTGTGAGTGGGCACCCTGTGTTATTTAAAGAGCAGGGATCTATCAAAGTCTGCTCTTCACAACACATGTTTGTGGAAGTGTATCATGGCACGAACAAAGGAGATTTCTGAGGACCTCAGAAAAAGAGTTGTTGATGCTCATTAGGCTGGAAAAGGTTACAACACCATCTCTAAAGAGTTTGGACTCCACCAATTCACAGTCAGACAGATTGCGTACAAATGGAGGAAATTCAAGACCATTGTTACCTTCCCCAGGAGGTCTGTGAAGTCACAAAGGACCCCAGGTTAACTTCTAAGTAACTGAAGGCCTCTCTCACATTGGCTAATGTTCATGTTCATGAGTTCACCATCAGGAGAACACTGAACAACAATGGTGTGCATGGCAGGGATGCAAGGAGAAAGCCACTGCTCTCCAAAAAAAACATTGCTGCTCATCTGCAGTTTGCTAAAGATCACGTGGACAAACCAGAAGGCTATTGCAAGAATGTTTTGAGGACAAATGAGACCAAAATAGAACTTTTTGGTTTAAATGAAAAGCGTTATGTTTGGAGAAAGGAAAACACTGCATTCCAGCATAAGAACCTTATCCCATATGTGAAACATGGTGGTGGTAGTATCATGGTTTGGGCTTGTTTTGCTGAATCTGGGCCAGGACGGTTTGCCTTCATTGATGGAACAATGAATTCTGAATTAAATCAGAGAATTCTAAAGGAAAATGTCAGGACATCCGTCCATGAACTGAATCTCAAGAGAAGGTGGGTCATGCAGCAAGGCAACGACCCTAAGCACACAAGTCATTCTACCAAAGAATGGTTAAAGAAGAAAAAAGTTAATGTTTTGGAATGGCCAAGTCAAAGTCCTGACATTAATCCAGTCGAAATGCTGTGGAAGGACCTGAAGTGAGCAGTTAATGTGAGGAAACCCACCAACATCCCAGAGTTAAAGTTGTTCTGTATGGAGGAATAGGCTAAAATACCTCCAAGCCGGTGTGCAGGAATGATCAAAAGTTACCGGAAATGTTTAGTTGCAGTTATTGCTGCAAAGTGGGGTCACACCAGATACTGAAAGCAAAGGTTCACATACTTTGCCACTAACAAATATGTAATATTCGATCATTTTTCTTAATAAATAAATGACCAAGTATAATATTTTTGTCTCATTTGTTTAACTGGTTTCTCTTTTTCTACTTCTAGGACTTGAGTGAAAATCTGCTGATGTTTTAGGTCATATTTATGCAGAAATATAGAAAATTCTAAAGGGTTCACAAACTTTCAAGCAGAACTGTACTGTACAACTCCAAAATCAAACTCAATGTACAACTGCTCAGTCCTTTTTTCTGATCAAATTTTGCAGCTTACAGATGGCTTACCCTCTGGGGGGGTTCTATCAACAAAACATAAGGAATGGCTGCAATTTTAAACATAAAGTAAAATAAATTCTAGACAGAAATAATAGAAATCACATACAAATATGAAAAATTATAATACAAAATTAACAGAAATAAATAGAAAACAAGAAATAAATACAAGCCGGGGAAAAACCCTGTTTATAACACTGCATTGCAACATCTTTCTGACTCTAAGTTCTATTGAGTTCTGGCATTTAAAGTTTGCATAAGCCAAAAAAGAGCAATAGGTCAACAATTTCAGTGAATCGTTAAGCACAAGCAAAACAAAAGAACTTACCACTCTGAAGTTTATTCTCAATGAACTACCGGGAACTGTGGAATACCCTCCAATTTTATAGAGTGGGAGGGAGTTCCTGGCAATGATTGGTAGGTGGTACTGCCTCTTGGGGGACCTCCCACAAAACACCTGAAACATAGTAAAGGCTAAAACTGATATACAAAGTCAAAGTCAAAGTGAACTTTATTGTCATCTCAACCATATACAGTGGAACCTCGGTTTACGAGTAACTTGGTTTACGAGTGTTTTGAAAGACTAGCAAAATTTTTAAATAAATTTTGACTTGATAAACGAGCGATGTCTTGCAATACGAGTAGTATGGATACACTTTGTCTGCTGAGCATCATGTGATCACAACTGAGCTGATGGTTCTTGTCTCTCTCGCGAGTACGTCTCTCTCTCTCTCTCTTTTCTTGAGGGCAATCGTCTCCTATTCTCCGTCTGATTCTGTGTGGCTCACTCATATAGTCAACATCCGTACGAGCATATACTGTTTACTACAGCATTGTGACTGTGTGTGCGGGCACGCACGTGTGCGCTGTGAAGTGCGAGTCCCCATTTTGTGCCCCAAAACATAAAGCTGAGTCTCAGTACTTTAATAACACCAGCTTTATTCCACTTGAAACAGCAACAGCGTTGTTATTTATTGTAGCGGGATCTTTATAATGTTCCTTGTATCACCCATCGACGGCAGGTGCTTATAGCATGTCTGCGATCTTTTTGGATGCGCTTATACGGCAAACTGCTACAGCGCTGGGAGACTGTGATTGCTTTGGGACACTCTTCCGCATGTCGTCCCGTTGGGTGGAATCCCACATGAGTTTAGAAACTCACTCACACCAGCCATGATTCTTTTTAAAGGTAAAGTGCAGGTTAATTTGTTTTATGTATTTTTACTTTATATTTAGTATTAATCATTTTTATATGAATAGTTTTGGGTTGTGGAACGAAACATCTGAGTTTCCATTATTTCTTATGGGGAAATTCACTTTGATATATGAGTGCTTTGGCTTGTGAGCATGTTTCCGGAACAAATTATGTTCGCGAACTGAGGTTCCACTGTACAAGTATACAGATAGATGAAATTGCGAAGCTCAGGGTCCACAGTGTAACAACATGATGTGCAAATAATAAATTAAAAATAGAATTAAAATTTGAAAATTTTACCAATTAAAAATTAAAACACAAACAAGGTATTGTGCAAAGATAGGACAAAGAATTAGCAGCAATATTGATGTGTAAGATATGTAATATAATAAATAATAGATATAGATAATACAGAAATTATCAGTGTATGATAATAGTTGTTTAAGACATGTGTAAACAATAACAGGTCAGAATGTTTCACAGCAGAAGGATAAAGAGTGACAAAATCCTTAAAGGTCAGTATGAGATTTTCAGTTCTTTTCTACATGCACACTCATCTTTGCAGGGCAGTGGTTTTCATGTATAAAAGTTCAGTTTTTAGAGGTGGTTGAGGCTGTGTGGAAGGTCCCTGGGGCAGCCTGGTGTTAAGGAGTCTAACAGCTTGGGGGTAAAAACTCTCCTGCAGCCTGGCAGATTTGGCTTTGATGCTGCAATATCTTCTCTTGGATGGAAGAAGTGTGAAAAGTCCATGTGAGGGGTGTAAGGGGTCCTGCACAATGCTGCAGGCCTTGCGGACACTGCATTTGTAAAATATGTCCTGTAGTGAAGGGAGAGGCACCCCAATGATGTTCTCTGCTGTCTTCACTATCCTTTGCAGGTACTTGCGGTCGGATATGTTGCAGTTGCCATACCAGACAGTGATGCAGCTGGTCAGACCACTCTCAATGGTGCCTCTGTAGAACATGGTGAGGATGGAAGGGGGAAGATGTGCTCGCTTCAGCCGCCTCAGGAAGTGTAGTCTCTGCTGGGCTTTCTTGATTAGTGATGAGGTATTATGTGTCCACGTAAGTTCCTCAGTTATGTGCACACAGAGGAACTTGGTACTCCTAACAATCTCCACATCTAAACCGTTGATGCCGAGTGGGATGTGGGCAGGACGTGATTTTCTGAAGTCCACAATTATCTCTTTTGTCTTGTCGACATTGAGAGATAGATTGTTGTCTTCACACCATGCAGACAGCCGTTTCACCTCATCTCTGTATGCTCTTTCATCATCCCTGCTTATCAGTCCCAGCACCGTCGTATCATCCGCAAACTTGATGATGTGGTTGGTGTTGTGCATGGCTGTGCAGTTGTGAAGAGCAGTGAACTAAGCACACAGCCCTGCGGTGCTCCAGTCCTCAGTGTGATGTTGCTGGAAGTGTTGTAGCCCATCCGAACTGACTGGGGCCTCTCTGTCAAGAAGTCCAGGATCCAATTGCAGAGGGTGGTGTTCAGGCCCAACCTGTTCAGTTTTACAACCAGCTTTGGAGGGATGATTGTGTTGAAGGCAGAGCTAAAGTCTATGAATAGCATCCTGACATATGTGTCTTTTTTTATCCAGATGTGTCAGGGAGAGGTGAAGGGCAGAGCATATGGCATCCTCAGTTGACTTGTTTGAGCGTTATGCAAACTGAAGAGGGTCAAGGGAGGCAGGGAGATTAGTCTTTATGTGTGACATGACTAACCTTTTGAAGCACTTCATTATGATTGGTGTGAGTGCAACTGGTCGGTAGTCATTCAGGCATGTCACTGATGACTTCTTCAGCTTGGTATGATGGTGGTCGACTTGAAGCATGCTGGGACTGACGACTGGCTCAGAGATGTGTTGAAGATGTCTGTGAGGACACCAGCCAGTTGACTGGCACATTCTTTGAGTACACGACCAGGTATGTTGTCAGGTCCTGCAGCCTTGCGTGGATTGACTCTTAATAGAGTCCTCCTCACATCTGTTATGGAGAGACAGAGTGCTTGGTCATTGGAGGGAGGTGTTGCTTTTCTCGCAGGCTCTTTGTTCTGTGCCTCAAACCGTGCAAAGAAGTTGCTGTATGGGATGGGCTTGCAGTTTTTAATTGTCTGAACGCCATGCCACATACGACGTGTGTCTCTGGTGCTGCTGAATTGTTTGTTGATCTTCTGCGCATATGCTCACTTAGCTCTCCTTATAGCATGAGACAGGTTGGCTCTGGTCACCCTTGTCTCCAGATTTGAAGGCAGCATTTCTGATCTTGAGCAGCTTGTGCACTTCTCTTGTCATCCAGGGCTTTTGGTTGGCTCTTGTGGTAACATCCTTGGTAACAGTAACATCCTCTATGCATTTGGAGATGTAGCCAGTCACAGAGTCTGTGTACTCCTCCAGATTGATGGAGTCACCATCCATAGCAGCCTCTCTGAAAATGTACAAGTCTGTCAATTCAAAGCAGTTTTGCAGAGCTGAAACTGCACCAACCTGCCACACTCTGATTCTCTGTGGACTGGTTTAGTGCGCTTCAGCAGGGACTTGTATGCGGGGACCATAAAAACGCTGATATGTTTTGAACAGCCCAGGTGAGTGTGGGGTAGGGCCTTGTAGGCGTCAGGAGCGCTCGTGTAAACATTGTCCAAACAGCTTTCCCCTCTAGTAGCAAAGTTCACATTCTGGGAGAAACTACTTCAAGTTGGCATGATTGAAGTCTCCAGCAATAATGAAAAATGCCTCGGGGTGCGTCGTTGGCAGTTTGCTGATGATCTTGTAGAGTTCCGCTAGCGCCTGGTTAGCATTTGCCCTAGGCATGACGTAGACGCCAACCACCAGCACGCAACTGTATTCTCTTGGCAGGTAGAAAGGCCGACACCTTACTGATAAAACCTCTATCAGGGGAGAACAGTGTCGCGCAACTGAGGCAGCGTTCGTACACCACTCTCTGTTCACATAAACACACAGTCCGCCCCCGCGGGTCTTACCGGACAAAGAGGTGTCTCTGTCTGCTCGGAAGATGGTCAGTCCGTCTAGCTGGATGGCCGAGTTCTGCAATGTTCTGCTTCCAATCGCTGCGCTTGGGTTTTCGCCAACTCAGCCTCTCAGGCTGGCGAAGTAAGCAAAGGCTGCGGAGCGTCTCTGTCACCTCACTGGATATTTCGGCGCAGTTTCTTTGGAAATCAAGCAGGATTTACCGCTCGTAAATGTATGTCTGCATACTACTATCACTTAAATCTACTTTTTTACTTATACTAGTTGACACAGACAAAGAAAAATTAACACTAAACACTGCGGACTTGGGAGCTCTGTAAGCCGCAGCCTGCATGGGCGCCGCCATGATATACATAAAACCAAAAATAAAGACTGATGTACTCAATCAACATAATTAAAAGAATAACAAAATGAGTAAAAGAGACATTACACATGAATTTGAAACCCAGCCAGGGGACAAAACATGACACAGAAGACCACTTAACTACAGCAGCTCATGATAACTGAACCACCGCTACTAACTAACGGAAGTGGAGCCAAAGAGAAAAGAAGACTAGAACATAAATACTCTAAAAGGAAAGAAACTACACACAAAACAGACTTCACACACTACAGAGGAGACAGAAGAAAAAGGCTACCACTTGACAAGATGGTCAGCTGAACAGTAACCAAAAAAAAAAGGAAAACCAAATCCAAAGCCCTAAACTTGTGTTCCAGAATCTGTACTCAGTCCAGGGTTTCAGTCACTTTACTAATAAAATAAGAATAGATGGCCTTCATTTGAAGCAAACAAAGCTACAAACAAAAACGACTTGCTCCAGGGATCAAAACAAAAGTGGTATTTCATTTCATTTATACTAAACCAAAAGGTTTTGTTTAGTTCTTCTAAAGCTTAGCAAAAGGCAGAAGTAAAAAAATAAAAATGAATACATTTGTTAAAGAAAAATAGGACGAGCCCCAACATCTGTTGTATTCAAACAAAGTATTTCTATCCAGTCATGTGGCTTTATTTCAAAAAAGCTGACTGTAAATGTGTCATATCACCCTCACTACCCACTTCCCAATAAAATTATGATGACCACTCCCATTATCTGATATCAATCAGAAACTATAATATAAAACCAAAACAAAGAAAAAACAACATAAAATTATTGGAAATGGAGCATAGAATCAGCTCATACAACTCTCTGTGACTTGCTATAGCAATATAAACCTGGTTTGGTTTTCTCGTACTAAGTCACTAGGTGCAGTTTGTGGACTCTTATGTCTGCAAGCATTAAAAGCCAGTGAACACTCATTGGAAATTGAGCAAAAATGCACCCAGCATTCCAAAATCCCCGATATAAGAAACAATCAATCATTCATCTATAATCGTTTGTTTAGAACTGTCAAGTATTGGGTGGAGGTTGAATTTTGTTTTGCTTTTTTTACTACTTTGTATTCAATTTGCAGTAAATCATTTATCTGTTAATGTATTGTTATTGGTTTAAATGTATAGTATGTCATTGTAATGTTCTGGGTTTTGAAAATAAAATTAAATTAAAAAAGAAAAAAACAACTATGAACTAACCTTAAATGTTTATGCCTGGATAGACGAACACACGACAATACCCCCACCCAAAATGTGTGCAGGCATTGGGAAAATATTTAGTGTGTGGTCCATGAGTCTCCAGGGGCTTGGAAGTAAAAGCACTAACCATGGAGCCACCATAATTGTTAACAAATATAACCAACTGCCATTAGTATATTTTGGCTGTAATGTTGATCTGCCCATACAAATTCAATTATTTATGCAGAAAAATGATCTCTTTGCCCATAATATGTCTGCTTATGTTACTTTCTTTTAGCAGTTTCACTTCTAACCCTTTGTAGCTTACTCAGAAACATTTTCACACAGTGGGATTCTGCATTAGCTAAACATAATTTTGTTTATCTTAGCTGGTTGAACAAGTTCATCAAAGCAGGAGATGCACCATAAAATTGTTAAGGTATTTCCCCTGTGAAGCAGCAGTGATGTGGGTGCCTGTCATCTTGGCAGCTCCATCACAGTCAGTGTACAGCATATGCTAATGGCTCTCCTTTTAATAGGATTTTAATATACTGAGCAGCAGAATAATGGACAACATCCAAACCTGTCAGCATTGCCAGGGGACCGGAATTGCATTTTGCTTAAACCTTGAAGAGAGTGTGCAGGGATTTTACGTAAAGTCTCCAGTAATTCAGGAAAGACAAAGCTGCATATCAAGGTTGTGTTGATTCACACTAATGATAACTTACTTGTCACCCCTATCTGGCTTTTTGGAGTTTTCTTTTTTTTTCTTTCTCTCTTCATATCCATAGTTTTTATTTACCAGTTCACTGGGAATGGGCAGTGTCATTTGGAGAGTAGCTGTTGGAGCTCTGCATTGGCATATGTATCCGGCGTAGAATGTGTACAAATGTGAGGTGGATGTGTGATTGTCACCAGCTTCATGTCAGTCCTAAGTGCAATTGATAGTTGCAGGTAGCTGGAGACTTGCAAGACTGGTGGCACTGTCAATGGTGTGTGAACAGACGAGTGTGCATGCGTGTGATAGTGCTATTTGTTTTCAAGTCAAGGTGATCCAGGAAAAATTAGCTTCACACCAGACTCAGCTGACAACTCTTGGTAGGTTTAAAAGATGTCAGCACGCTCCTCAAGGTGATCCATAACCGGAAGTGAGATTGTTAGAATATCCATTAACATGTCATAATCTGGCTGGCTAATTTATTTATTTTTTTTACATTTTTCAGAACATCATTTCCAGAGTTTGGAAGACCAAGGAATCCATTATTATCTTCTTTTATTTCAAAGTCTTTATAATAATGTTAAAGATGAATTACTTTCTCTTGTTGCACCATATCATTTTCCTATTAACGCCACCATTTTTGCTAATGGTTGCTATGCAATTACCAGGCATAGCCTTCTCTTCTACACCTCTTTCCCCAAGTCCACTCTCGCCTCCAAGCTCTCCTGGTTCTGGATAAGAGAACCTTTATAACCCACCATTCAGACTTACTTTTAGTGTCAACCTAATCTATCTTTGAATACTTTCAAGTTATTTTTAAACTGAGAAACTGCAGAAACTACCTTTCCCAAACACCATTGAGGTCCAGGAATTAGCTTAGTATCATATAGCTACTGGCCCTAGCAGGCTGGGAAACTCATTCTCTCACTTAATATCCTTAGTATTCTTCCCATATTTTGGCATTCCTGTTGGTTAAGGTTTTACTTTCTATCCCATATATATTTCAGTAGATTGTACCTCTATTTGTCATCTCGACTTCCTTTACCCAGTAAATAAGATCCAGAAATCAGTGAATCTCACCAAATTGTTACCTGTAAAAGATGTGCAACACTAAGAGCATGAGTGAAAGTAAGAAAGAAATGTTCTTAGTAATGGATTAGCTTTACCTCAAGCCAGCATCACTCAACTCTGCAATGTTGCTCATCACTGTATGAGTCGTACTTAGCCTTTTTATCAGTGCCAGAATGAGAGTGCTAAGTTAGCTGTGCCACCACTGGTTAAATGTAATGGGCCACTAACACTGTTTTCATTGCGTGCTGCATGTTTATCTCTCTTTAGTTATTAGTTTTCATCTGCATCTGTTGCATTGTTTTTTGTGTTATTTGCATAGTCACTTTCTACATCAGATGAACTGTTTCTCTTTGTTCTTCATGCTTTTGGGCTTTAGTTTATGGCTGGCTTGAAGCAAATAAGTTTGAAAGCAGGATCAAAGTTGAAGTACATAGAGCTCTTTCTTGCTGTTTTACTCTCTCCATCCCGCTTGACATGTGCTTACCTATTTTCTAGCAGTATAGCATGGGGGGAATAGACTTGTAGTGGTGTGATGCGCTTACACAGTCAACTTGTGCCACTTTTTAGCTTTCAAAACCGCTACCTGTAATCTATACTAATAAAAGGCAAAGCCCTCACTGACTAACTGACTGACTGACTCACTGAGTGACTCACTGACTGACTGACTCACAGAATGACTGATTCATCACTAATTCTCCAACTTCCTGTGTAGGTAGAAGGCTGAAATTGGCAGGCTCATTCCTTACAGCTTACCTACAAAAGTTAGGCAGGTTTCATTTTGAAATTCTACGCGTAACCGTCATAACTGAAACCTACTTATGTACATATATACGGCCGTCCGTCAGCAGCTATCCAATAGACACGCTGCCGTGAAATATTCACGGGTGAAGGACTGTGCTTATGCAAACGAAGATGATATGGTCAGGGATAGACTAGTGTTTGGCACAAACTCAGCGAAAGTGAGAGAGAAACTTTTAAGTGCCAGGTCTTAGCTAACATTAAATAAAGCCGTGGACATCGCAAGATCGCGGCTCACGTGAACTGACTTTGCAGGACTGAGAAAGGTAAACCTGTGCATGCAGTGTGTGATGTCTCAGATAAAGAGGAAAACGAGCTGCTTATTGATGCAGTAAGAAAGGAACAACCCTCTGACGCTGAACAAGCCTTTGTACACATATCAATAGGAAAGCAAGGTGTAAAGCTTAAATTTAAATTACGTTCATAGACACGCAGGCAAATCCACAACTTAATACCAGGAATGCCTGTTAAACCTTTAAGTTCCAGGTCTGAGCTAACATTAAATAAAGCCATGGACATCGCGAGATTGCACGAGGTAGCACAAGCACAGCTGAGAAGTTGCTATGCATGTACTCCGAGTGGTTCACGTGAACTGACTTTGCAGGACTGGGAAAGGTAAACCCATGCATGCAGTGTGTGATGTCTCAGACAAAGAGGAAGACAAGCTGTTTATTGATGCAGTAAGAAAGGATCAACCCTCTGAATCTGAACAAGCCTTTGTAGACATATCAATAGGAAAGCAAGGTGTAAAGCTTAAGTTTAAATTAAGTTCATAGACACACTACCGCTAAATATTCACAGGCAAATCCACAACTTAATACCGAGAATGTCTGTTAAACATCTTAGATTCACGAGTACCGATTTGGGTAGTGATCACTTCAATGAATGAAACCTATTATCTTTACAACGGTTAACAAACACAGAATATAACTTGAAAACAACACATCCTCCAAATACAAACCTGATTGAAAGAAATAATGATAATCAAATCCTTGAAGACATTCATAACAGTGACAAAACAATTACATTGACAATCATGTTATGTTATTTTTAAAATGTTTCCTTTTCTTTTTCATAACTTCTTTAACACACTACTTCTCCGCTGCAAAGCGCGGGTATTTTGTTAGTCTATACTAATAAAAGGCAAAGCCCTCACTGACTGACTCACTGACTCACTCACTCATCACTAATTCTCCAACTTATTTCGGTGGTATGACGTCACTGTTGGCCGCCATATTGAACTTTCCAATGTCACTAATTCTCCAATTTCCCGTGTAGGTAGAAGGCTGAAATTTGGCAGGCTCATTCCTTACAGCGTACTTACAAAAGTTAAGCAGGTTTCGTAACGGTCATAACGGTCGACGACATTCGCAATGTTGAACTTTCTTATTTATGGCCCCATCTTCACGAAATTTGGTAGGTGGCTTCCCTGCGGTAACCGAAAACCAATGTACGTACTTATTTCGGTGGTATGACGCCACTGTCGGCCGCCATATTGAACTTTCCAACAGTCTTTGTTACTTATGGGCCCATCTTCAAGAAATTTGGTACGTGGGTTCCTAACACTAACTGAGTCCTACTTGCATACATATATACGTCCATAGCCTGCAGCTCGGTCACCGTGTGAGGCGGCTTTGGGTCCCCCATCCCAACGCCTCCCACGTTGTTGGCTGCCTGCCTATATGAGGCCGTCCATCACTCCGGTCTCTACATTCCCTTTCTTGCTTCGTCACGGGATTCACGTCTCCCTGCTGATAACTACAGCCTTTTTATTTAATCCACGGCTTCTCCGCTGTTTTATTGTTCGTTTATTTTACTTTACATTGTTCAGGTGCCCATTTCCTTTACCATTCCAACTGTACACCCATTAACAAGTCTATCGAGGTGATCACCATCGATCAAAGAACTGTCACTTACCGAGTGGTTTCCATGCCTGGAGATGGCACCTGCCTTTTCTATTTTCTTTGTTACATATTGCACGGCCATATCAGGCTCGTTCTTGATATCCAGAGGAATATTGTGTCTTATGTATTGAATGACTGGGACAGGTTCAAGGTGTGGACTGATGACGGTACAGGAGATAATTATACTACACAGGAGCACTATAAGAGTGAAATGCTTAAGCCCTTCACCTATGGTTCTGCATGTGAGCTGATGGCTGCCGCTGAATTGCTTGGTTGTCACTTTCAAGTGTACCGTAATGGCCAAATATTTTACACCTTTTGACAACCGCCAATGACTCTTAAACATCTTAGATTCACATGGTGACGATTTCAGTAGTGGACACTTTGATGTTTATGAATGTTTAAACTCTCAAAAGCTGGATGCGAAGTTATCGATGAAACCGGTTGTATGCTTAGAACACTTGACAGATGCCGAATGTCACTTCAACACAAGTCCTGCAAATACTGTCGTAATTGAAACAAACCCTGAAACTCAAACCGATTATGACAGCAGCAATCCAAGCTGTGAGATTTGAAACAAGATTACTGTTCACATGGCCAACTATATATTGCATGCTCAAGAATAAGCTCAGCACACAGCTTGGTCATATTACAACCGGAGGGCCGAACTCACAATGTGGTATACAAAGAGATCCTTAACAAATAATTATTGGTATATTTTCTCTCAGTTTAAAAAGGTTTAATTTTCTTCTTAATAAAAATTTTAAGGCAGTACTTCGCCCCTGCAAAGCGCGGGTATTTTGCTAGTAATATTTATCAGTTTGGTTTTATCCGTTGCGAGAGATAGACATCTGAGACGGTACTCCACTAGCAGTGGTGTTATTTAGCTTTTTTATTTTTTTTATCTATCCGAGATATCCTGTATTTACTCAACCCATGAGGATTTTAACAAGTGCATTAAAAGCATGAGCAGGAGACTGAGGGCTCAGAAAGAGAAGTAAAAGGTAGCTGAAGGTACATCAATGTCTAAGCCAGTTTCAAGTTCATGTTACAGCCTGCCACATAGAATTGGAAGAGACAGGAGAAGGGATGGATAAGCCAGGACCTCATGCTGTAGCAACTGCTCCAGGTAACAGCAATTGTGAAGACAAAACTGCAAGTGAGGTGGGCAATGATAATTTGTTGATCTCAGGCGGGATATTGGAAACGAGTTTGGCCTCTTTATCCTTTCTCTCAACTACTACCAACATCCTCTGTGAATCAACACAATCAGCTCCAACAGGATAACTCTGCTTTCAGATCACGGAGAAAATTGAAATGAGGTATCCATGCTGAAGGAGGTGTTTACCACACTCGGTTGGGGCGGGAGCTTTGGGAGATAAAGATATATACATTTCCTTTGACCCTACACTTACCCAGATCTTTTTAGGCATGGAACACACAAGGAAAGCATGTATTCCAAATTATGACATACTGTATTATTTACCCTATACAACTCCAGGAACCTCACATGCAGATAACGAGCCTTGGCTTGAGCTGGGAGAGTTGTGCTCCGTCAAGGCGGGAGATGGGATGGCAGACTGCTTGCTACTTGTGCTGATCGATACATTTATTAAACAAAAGACACTGATGGTAGAGGTGCGAAAGGATTTAAGGTGGGCTGGGATTACAAGTTTTTTCATAGGCTTCAGGAATGCTAGTGCTAAGCAAGTCTTTACGACTCGTATTGAAGAAGCAGAACAATTGACATACTCCACTGACAGAAAGGAAACTATTGCAGAATCCGAATGCAGAGCGCTTGGTGATAAACTGTGTTGGAAGATAGCTATAGCAGGAACAACATCAGAATCAAATTTCTCTCTGAAAACTGTGAAAGCCAAAACCCAGTGAAATTGATAGCTGAATAATTTTCTAAAATAATCGGTGAGGATATTAAATTATACACTGAGATCTCAGCAGCTTAACACATACATGGCTAGAATGCCTCAAAACCCAGAAGCTTGATTGTCTGATTCAACAAACCATGGGTTAAAAAAAACTTTTTGTTGATTCTTAGACAGAAAGAGGAGATTATATTTGAAAATAAACATGTTTGCATTTTTCCAGATTTCTCCCTTTGAACAGCTGCCAAATGTGCTGCATTCTACAGCATTAAACAGTGCTTACGCAAAGCCGAAGTCAGATATAGCCTCTTCTTTCCAGCCAACTTGAATGTGATTACTGACGTCCCATTGTACAATTTTAGGTCTCTTAAAGAAGCAGAAAAAGAGCTAAAAAGACTGATCCCGCCATCGTCCAAAATCTGAAAATGAGTCATACTGTGTCCTGGTAATACACAGAAGATTATTTTTGCAACTTGAACTATCTGTAATGCAACATTTGCTGTAAATATACGTTCTATTTTCTTTTTGCCCATTTTTTTCACTTTCTAAATTGAACTTTAGTCTATTAAATATACTGTATGTTTATTGTGGATAACCATTAAGTACTTATTTCCTAAGGGAAGTGCTTAACATTATACCCTATATGTTTATTGCATCTGGACTGTACTATTATAAGATATAGCATTTTGTTTTTCTTTTATCTTTCCTAAGATCACTATTTAACAACATTCCCTAGGTGTATTATATTTGGACAGTATTATCATAAGATATCTCAATTTTTAATCCTTCTACACCGCTGCCTGGGATTTTTTTTTTTGGATGTGCTCTGCCTTTAGGCATGTCAGAGAACTGGGACTTCATGGAGTGTGGTCTAGCCTCAGTTGAGGAGGCAAATTTGGGGAGGGTTGGTGCAGAAAGAGAGCAAGTTACTTCTTCTTTATTTTCTTTACAACAACAGTAATCACCAACATAATACTAGAACCCTTAGCCATAATATCTTGCTGTTATATGATACACAAGGTTAAAGCTACTGTATGAAACAATAACATTACAAAATGTTCTCAGAAATTCAGAAGTAGTGTATTTCTGACCAAACAGTGGATTTTGTGAACTGTAATGTTAAAGGTCTCAATCATGAACCAAAGAGAAAAAATGTATTTTCTCATTTAACAGGCTTAAATGCCAAGACAGTATTTTAACAGGAGGCTCACTTAATAAGGAAGGTTGCAAAGTGGTTGGATTGGCCAAATCTTTAATTCCAGCTGTACTAAGAAAACTAGAGATGTGGGAATCTTAATGCATAAAACAATCACATTTGTACTATCAGACATAATACCTGATCCTGAAGGGCAATATGTCAAGGTGATGAGTAATTTATTTAAATCTAAAGCAATTTTTATAAATATCTACTCAACTAATGTGAATGATAGAGAATTCATCTAAATGTATATGCATCTCTTCCAAATATGAACACTCATAAAATTATAATGGATGAAGACTTTAATTGCATTTTAAATCCAGACTTGGATATGTCTTGAACTACAATGGTGATAAAGTCTAATACTGCAAAAATAATCTCATTTATCGAACCCTTGAAGATTTTTAAATGCAACTCAAGAGCATATTTCTTCTTCTCATCAGTACATCCTAGTCACTCAAGAATTGACTATTTCTTTATAAATAATAATTTATTGCCTACTATCAAATCTTGCAAGTGCAGCACTATTGTTACCTCTGACCACACCCCTTTGATCAAGCACCTTAAATCACTGTGTTCTTCGCACTCATTTTGTATCTGGCTTCTTAACTCTATGACATTAGCTGATGAGAAGTGTACATCACGAATCTCTAAGTAAACTGATTGTTTTTTAGAGACAAAAGCATCTTCAGAAATCTCTGCAGGAATATTCTGCGAAACTCTGCAGGATTTTTTAAGAGGACAGATTATTTCATATCTTTCCCACAAAAATAAATTGGAAACGAAAAAGGTGACAGAGTTCAGTGAAATTACCAGAATAGATCAAGAGTACGCCAGGTCTCCAAATGAGGCACTTTATAGGGAAAGACAGGTTTTTCAATCAGAATTTAACCTCTTGACAAAAAAAGAAATGAAACAGGTCATCTTTAAATCGCAACTTTATTACTATGAACACAGAGAGAAGGCTAATAAGATCTTTGCTCAACAAATCTACAAGCAGCGAGTTCACCACATAATAACAGAAATTACCAACACAGATGGAGATAAAATCATTGACTGTAAAAATATAACCTACACATTTAGAGAGTACTATACAGTAAGTCCTTATATTCAACTCAATTTAAAGAAGACAAGACTCAATCTAATAGTTTTTTGATGCATTACAAATGCCACATCTAGATACTCTTAGTGCAGAGGAACTGAACAAACCTCTAACACTTTGAGAATTATTAGATGCTACAGATTCACTCTATACTGGGAAAGCAGCAGGTCCTGATAGCTACCCAGTGGAATTTTATAAAAAGTTTCAAATAAGTTAGTTCCACTATTATTAGCAACATTTATAGAAGCTAGAGACAACAAAATTCTACCTCAAACTTATCATCCAAGCATTGATTACCATCTATCCATAGAAAAATAAGGATCCATTACAATGTGTCACAGACCTATTTCACTGCTGGATAGTGATATTAAGATACTCTCCAAAGTTCTAGCTACACGGATTGAGAAAGTGCTTCCTCTGTAATATCACAAGACCAAACCAGATTTTTTAAATGCAGACACTTAGCTTCTTATCTTCAGTGTTTATTTTATGTTATATATTCACCCATAAAATCTACCCCACAGGAGACCTATCTTTGGATGCAGAAAAAGCATTTGACATGGTTAAATGGGACTATCAGTTCACCACATTGCCCAAATTGTATATGTGCATTGATAAAACAACTTTATACTAATGTCAATGTCAGTTAATTTATGGAGCACATTAAAAACAACATCAGTAATGCTGTAGCAAAAGTACTTTACAATAAAATATATAATAAACATAAACAAAGTAAATAGAATAAAATATAATAAAAACAATAGAAACCAGTAGTAAATTGAAACAAACAAATGACTGTGAGGAATGAACCATTAGTATCACTGAAGGTCACAGAAAGGAAGAATAAAAATGTTTATTGTTTTATTGAAGGTAACTCCTTAATGTAATTTGGTAATGAATTCCACAGCTGAAGTGCAGCAGCTGCAAAAGCCCTATCCCCCTTAGTTTTGCACTTAGTATGAGGAACAAGAGACAACTGACTGGTAGGTCTAAGCTCTCTGGATGGCTTGTGTATAACACACAATTCAGAAAAATAAGTGGGACCATACTCATGTATTGATTTAAAAACCAGCAGCAAAATTTTTAAATCAGTTCTGAAGCTAAAAGGTAGCCAGTTTAAAGAGGCTAAAATTAGAGAAACAGAATAAAACTTTCTTGCTCCAACATAAAATGCCAGAAGCATTCTGGACCAAATGCAACCTGTGTATCGCTGATTTGCTATCACAGAATATATCGAGTTGCAGTAATCAAGCTGAGAAAAGATAAAAGCATTAGTAATTTTTTGAAGATAAAAATGGCTTAAACTTGGCTATAAGACAAAGATGAAAAAAACAACTCTTGACTACAGAATTTATCTGTTTCTCCAAAGTGTGGTTGCTATCAAAAATAACCCCAAGATTCTGAAAGTGTGGTTTGCAAAATTCCGCAAGAGATATTAAATACTTTCAGAAGGGCAGTCTCAATACTATGAAAATACCTAAAGCCAGATTGATAGATCTCAAATAAATATCTGAGTTAAGATGATCAACCAACTGATTATAAATAATTCTTTCTAATATTTTAACCAAAATTGGCAATTGGGAAATTGGGTGAAAATCAGTTAACACACCAGGATCTAATTCTGAATGTTTAAAAAATGAGGGCACAACCCCCTCACTAATATAACCACTTATAATAGTTAACAATGCTGGACACCAGATATCAAAAGCTTCCAGTAAGAGGTGTGGTGGAACAATATCAAGAGGGCAAAAAGTAGGTCTAAGTGTGTCAATAGTACTTTTAGCTGTGAAAGTGAAACCATATCAAAGGATTCCAAAACTATGCCATTAACAACAGGAAATACATAATCTGTTGGAACAATGTCATAGTGGATAGTATCGATTTCACTGACAAAGAATGAAAGAAACTGCTCACGTGAATGAACAGTATTGTTTAATCCCATGTATGAATGGGAATAAATAGCCACATCAACTACATTAAATAAGACCCTGGGTTTCTTAAAATGAGAGGATACCAAATCTGAGAATTAATCATTATCACACACATGCGCATGGGAGGCAGCTAAAGGGCTTGAATAGTGACAATTCCATGTCGGACCAGGGGATGCTGAGGTGCACTGACTTTTTCTCTCAATCCTCTGCAGACCATTCACGGGAAATTCCACAGGGTTCCTGTGCCCGTGATGACGTCACTTCCTGTCTAGACCTTTAAAGCCGTTGTCTTTGCCACATGTCATCAGTAGCCAGGGCACAATACGGGTGGCTGCCCCAAACCTTTCATGTCTCCTGTCAGTTATTGTGAAATCATGTTTACATTTCTTAACTGCCTCCTGGAAGTTCAACAGAGAAGTCCTAAAAATCGGTTTTGATACAGTCAGCCTGTTCTTCTTCCAGTACCATGCTGCAGGCATGGCACAGCTGCCATGTGGTGTCATTAAACCATAGAGCAGGTCTTCCCTTTTTTACAATATATTTTGAAGGGGGCAATAGAGTCTAAAACAATTATACATGATGAATGTAAAGTTAAGGCAGAATCATTAATACTATCACACCAGTCCAGAAGCCTCTGTATTAACAATATTATTTCAAACTACTTTAAACTACAGTAGAATGTGGTACTCGAAAGGGATGCCCCCTTTCACCACTACTATTTGCAATTGCCATTGAGCCATTGGCAGTTCACTTTTGAAATGTTTCTGAAATAAAGGCGATTACCAGAGAAGGACTTGAAAAGAAAATATCACTTAATGCAAATTATTTGGATACCGTATACTTTATTTTTGCCACAGAGTTCCATACCAGTAGTCCATAATGCAAAGCAGAATTTTAAAACACTAAGGGACTTTGCCCACTGCTCGCTTCGCTTGCCAACCCCTGTGTTTGGTTTTCTAAATACACACTTTTAAGATTTGTTTTTCTTTGAACTTCTGTAAAAACAATATTTGCGTATCTTGCAAGTCCCAATATGCTGAATCTTTTTAATGAGGTCAGTGAGACATGTGTTTAATGACTTTGTACCATAATTCAAGATAAGTTTCTCTGTTTGGAATTTCAGCACAGACAAAACGATCTACATCATCAGCAGTTAATGTTTTTGTTACAAAGTAACTAATAAATGCATGTGCGCTAAACTCCGTTTTTGAAATTCTCAAGATTCTTTATTTGTCACATGCATAGTTATACAAGACAACACGCTGTGAAATACATCCTGATCCGCTTATCAAAAACTGTGCAAAGTTACAAGAATATCAGTTAGATTAACAAAAAGTCATATATTGAAAGATAACAGTATAGTGGAATATAATAAATAAGTAAAATTATATGAATAAAGTAGAATTAAGTGTAAGGTGCAATAGCATAGTGATTATTGTGCAAAACCAAAGTTAGACTGGTGCATAGTTAAATGAGGCACTTTGTTTGTTTGCGCTACTGTGATCTTTACTTTCTTTTATTTATATTTTCTAATTTTCCTACTTTCATATCCTTTAACTTTCTGCACATGTATATAGCGCCATTTTTTTTTTTTTTTGAGCCTTTCTAATTTTACTGCTTTCATAATTTCTAACCTACTCTGCATGTGTTTAGCTCCAACATTTGTAAACGTCTTTATGAAGTTCTACTTTGTCTTTTACTCTTTGTCTGAGCCGGATTGGACGTGCTTTTTTTTTCCAATTCCACTTGTTCCGGGCTGATAATTACTTTCCTTATTTTCTGAATTTGCGCCTCGATTATTCTTTTTTGCACTTTTTTCTCTCCCAACGCTTTTGAGTCTCTTTTCTCTGCGCTGCTTTCTTCTTCGCTTAGATGTTGAAATTTCATTTATAACGTACTGTCCTTATACGCTTTATATGCACAGAGCCCTGAATCTGTGTGTGTTCAAATCCTTTAGACGACTGAATGTTTTGCTACCTCTTGGCTTATTTGATATTGATTGTAAGTAGGGCGTGTCTTGCAAGAATCTCATGTTCCACTTCATCACGAGACGGTCCTGGCACAAAGTCTCATGTTTAAGGTCCACGGCGAGACGCTCTGTGGCCATGGGTCACTTTTCTCCGCACTTTTCTTTTTTCTTCATTTAGTCGTCGACGTTTCATTTCTACCCAATTCATTTCTACCGTATTGACCTTATACACTTTATATGCACTGAGAGCCTTGGAGCTGTGTGTGCTGCGTGACTGCTGTTACACTACTGATTTGTTTTTTCTGCCCGTGGTCTTATTTGTTAAAATTGCTTGTAAGTAGGGCGTGTCTTGCAAGAATCTCATTCTATGTTCCCATGAGACGCACCGTGGCAAGTCTCTTTCGTCTCACGGGTCTTTTAAATGTCTTCTGAGAAGATCACGTATTGTAGCCTTGCTTTTTTTTTCCAGGACAGGATTTCTTTTTATAATAGAGAGATATCTGAACTCAACATTAAATAAAAGTATGCTTTTTCCAGTGAACTCTCTAGTACACAATATCAGACTGGACAAATTAAACAGAATGTGAACAAATGCTCTATTCTCCATCTCACATTAGCAGGAAGAATCCAAACTGTCAAGATGAGCATGCTTCCCAAGCTTCTTTATCTATTTCAGAGCATCCCCATATACATTAACAAATTGTTGTTTAGGAAATTAGACTCAATTATAACCTCATGGCAACAACATGGCACTACCTAACTTTCAGTTTTAGTGCTGGGCTGAAAATAGATAATAAAAGATAAAGTCTTGGGGCCTCAAGCATAACGGCGTGCGTAGAATTCACACTAAAGCATGGCGAACGGACAAAAGTGGAAAGATGCATATGCACAAAAAAATCCAGATGCATAAATCTGTGTGTACGCCAACTTACCGGTACATGTTCTTCCACTACATAAATCATGGTCAACATGAAAAGTAACGCACGTGCACATGCCTGCTGCCAAAACCAGACTTCTCCCAGAATTACACCTCTTTGAATATGCAAATCAATATAAATAGCCCCTTATGTTTCACGTTCTGTGAAAAGACAATGGCAAAAGCACAGGGGAAAAAAGAAGAATTTCAGCGAATACCAAGTAGAGGCAAGGAAACGCATACTATTTGTTGGTTTAAGCAGTAATATAAACAACAAAAGGAAGTTGATCAAGTAACAGAATGGCAGAGAAACTTGAAAGTTCAAGTTCAGAAAGTCGCAAAGTGCCCAAAATAAATAAGAAGTAGTCAGATATCAAAGTCTCAGTGAAAAGGCGAGTTGTAGCCCACCATCTGAGTGTCATATGGAAGAGTATTAGGGTACAGAGAAAAGAAAAACAAAATAGGAACACAGTTGAAAAAAATGTCCAAATGTCAACTTTAATCTCGAAATTTCCACTTTAATCACATAGTTTATTTTGTCATTAAAGTGAACGTCATAAACTTCATCTTAAATCATTTAATTTAATAGTTTCTCAGATCCTATCGTAACTAAAGTAGCATGTTAAATGCTGTGTATTCTATGTGTTCTTTTATGTACTCTATGCGTGTGAATCACTATATGCTTCTTAAATGTTGTAAACTGTCTCTCATTCGGATGTGTGTGACCATAGAAAATTTCATACTTCACCAAAGTCCCTTAGATGATCTGAATCTTAAAACTTTCTATGAATTTTTTTTCACATTTTGGATGCTTAACCGCTTTATATTTAACTGTACACTCAGTACTGAATCCTCGTGAGATTATTGCGTGAGTGTTGTTCATGGCAGAAAGACTGGCACAGATTATACATCAAAGTAATGTACATGTTGTAATCTGTGCTATAACATTATTTTTTATTGTTTCTCTCTAGATGATCCTTTTTCTTTTGTTTTTCTTCAGTTGCATATCTGCCTCAGGTACATCCTGGCCTTCCAAGTTATATCATTCAAATCCATCTATGGAATCCTGAGAAGAGAAGCACATGTTGGCTCTGTAAAATCTGCATCATGTCTTTTCAATATGCGGTGTATTGGCTAGGGCACTGAGCCTTAAAATCCAAGGGTTTTAGTTCAATTCCTGCCTTTGCACTAATATATGGTGCTAAGCAAGTCACCTAACTTGCCTGATCTGCTATAATAAAGATGAATTTAAGCAGTTGTAATGCATTGTAAACTTGTGGGTCACCTTGGATAAAATCACTAGCCAAATATGTAATCATAATAAAAGCCTTTGTTGTTTCAGCATTTGAATTAATGCAGCAAATTGAACGCTTGTTTCAAAGTTGTATCTTTTTTTTATTTTTTCTGAAGGGTTTCTTCTTGTTTTTTTTGTCTTTGTGACATACATACAGTAACGTTCAATTATATAGAAAACTGAGTGCTGCCTCATTAAAGATTTAGGTGGTCTCACTCAGTGGTCCCATGACGTCAACAATGGTGTTATCTTTTTAAAAGAGATGCTGAGACAATGGTGGAGGGTGACCTGTATGCAGATTCATAATTCAAAATTAATGGATCCACAGATTGTATTTTTGTATGTTTGGCAGAAGTTTGTTGAGAAAAATGCAATGAAGTGTCTGCTTAAATTCAAGATATATAAATTACTTGACAGACCCTGCCCTGGTCTATAAGAAATCAAAAACAAAGGTGCATGTGTTGAGCATCATCATAGCCTTTACCTACTGTGGCGACAGGGCAATTGGAAGGGCAAGTCATCACCATTGAGACTGTTCTGATTTTTATCCCTTTGGAAGTGAACGTTTATCTTTGTTTGGCTGGTTTGAGCTTGATGATTTTCTGTTTTTTCAGTCTGAATTTATTGAATCTGCACTAACAAACTTGTGGGTGTGTTCAGTGTTACTTTGTAAAGTATAGTGGGGAGCTGGTACAAGGCTACCAAACACACTATCAGGAATTGGGTTTTACGAAGGGCTTCCTGGATTACCACCTACTTATTACCAGGAAGAGGCCAAAGTATGACTCCAGACATTGATTCAAAAACTCTGCCACTTCACCCTGAATTTGGCTTATGAGATTTTGTGTTTAAAATGGTGTTCTGGAATATCTGATGATGAAATTTTGCATTGCAGTCTGGGGCAGTGTAACTCGAAATTGACCTGTGCACCGTAAGGGGTTCTAAGATTACTTGATTGTCTGGTTAATTGGCTTCTGTGGCGGCTATTAACAACAGATTGCTTGAAAGAATACAGTTAAAACAGTAGTGTAACCTGTCCAGCCCTTAAACCAAAGCCAATCCAATGACAATCTCACAACAGTGCACTTCAAGTTAAGCCTTTTGGTGTTAACACTCAAACAGAGTGTTAAGAGGTGAAATGGTCATGGATACCTAGCAGAACATTCACCCTGATGTGCTTTGGTTTGTGTCTAAAAGTAGCACCTGCAGATATAAAATGAACCGGTGCACTTCTGTCAATTTCTTCTTCGTATCTAGTTCAGGTATCTATCTCCTACCATTTCCAGCAGACTAACTGGAAAACAAAGACTCATACCCTGGATGATATGCACATTGACATGACTTTCCAAATAGGTATTGTTTTGCCTCACATATACAATTGCACTGTGCAGGAGGGTGAAGGTGTGTGCTGGCCTATACTGTACATCAGTTCCTTTGGCAATACAGGAAGACAAGTATAGCCTAACTGAAAGCACCATTTGAGAAAAGCCTGTTGTGGTGAATCCCTGCTGCATAGGCAGCCATTAGTGGCCAATGGCTTACAGAGTAACACATAACATCTACTGTATACGACCAACAAGTTGCCTATATGGTATTGAGCATACAACAGATGTAATCACATGATATTACTCTTATGAAGCAGGAGATTTCCATGTTGGTCCTGGCTGTCGTACTTAAGCCTTTATCATCGTCTTGGGAATTACCTGTCATGTTCGTTCGCACATATTCTGTGTGGGCTATCTAGGTTTCAGCACAGAGGTGCAGAAGGCTGCCTACCATGTATTCTGGTACATGACATTTTTTAGTCTCTTCATGATGTGAGGATCTTTTCTCCATAGGTCCTCCCCTCAGAATATTGGCATGTGCTAATGGAACAAGGCAGTGTGCAATAGTTGGCATTACTGACTATGGATGGTCTGTTTTAGTTCTGTATTATGCTCTTTGGTCTTGTCAGTGCCAGGGTTACATCTCAGTGACACTCTGATGAAGTAACATTGGGTTTTCATAACAGACTGAGCATTGGGTTTTCATAACAGACTAAGCATAGCTTTGGGACCCAAGCTCAACTCTCCACTAGTGAGAAAGAATGTGCGGCAGTACTGTGGACCACGAAAAAGGTCAGAGTCACAAAGCTGTGACCTGGGTCTTTTAAAGCTCAGCAACATCTCCTTTGGCCCACCAGGTGGGCGCTGCTGCATTCATTTTCTTTTCAGGTGTTTCACTGGAAGGACTGCAGAATCATGTCTCTAGGTGTGTTGAGACTGTTGAGGCTACAATTAAAATGCTCATTCCTGTTTGGGATGAGTTCAATTTTTGATCAGGACAGCATTTTCCACAAGTAGTTTATTTAACAATATTTGAGTAAAAATGCATGTGTTTTAGATGCTGTGAGCATAGAAGTAGTTTATGTGGCAGGCACATAATTTTTTTTTTGTGTGATTTTTGCCAATGCAAGAAATAAATTGTTGCTGTTGTTTTTGTTGTCCAGCATTGGTCTCCATAGATGCCTATCTATCAGGAACTTTTTATATCTGTCTGCATGAAAGCATGAATAAAAAAGTCTTCTCGATTATCAATACAAGCTACATGGGGAAAACATTTTAAAAAATGCTATTTTGAGTGGATTATTCCTTTAACAGAAGAAAGTTATTTGTCATTGGCAAATAATTGCAGTTCAGTTTCTGTTTTGAATGTCCCCCTATCTAATCCTTTGTTTGAGTTTGTTTGTCCTACTGAGCATAATCTAATTTTGAGGGTTGGGACACCAATTATGTTACTGAAAACTTTACAACCACCGAGACTTTGTAATGGCACGAGACTTCAGGTCACGTGTCTGCGAAAGAACCTAATTGAGGCAACTCAATTTTACTGGCAGTTGCTCAGGGGAGAGAGTTTGTATTCCTCGCATCCCCGTTATACCCTCTGGTCTCCCATTTCAATTCAAATGCCTCCAATTTCCAGTAAGGCTCTGCTTCACGATGACAATTAATAAGTCTCAGGGACAGACCCTACAAAAGGTTGCCATTGATTTGAGGCAAGATTGCTTTTCTCTTGGACAATTATACGTTGCATGCTCAAGAGTAAGCTCGCACAGCTTGGTCATATTACAACTGGAGTGCTGAACTGACAACGTGGTATACAAAGAGATCCTTAACAAATAATTATTGGTATATTTTCCCTCAGTTTAAAAAGGTTTACTTTTCTTCTTAATAAAAATTTAAAGTATGTATATGTATGTGTATATGTATATATGTGTATGTATGTGTGTATATGTATGTGTATATATATATCTATACTAATAAAAGGCAAAGCCCTCACTGACTCACTCACTCACTCACTGACTCACTTATCACTAATTCACCAACTTCCCATGTAGGTAGAAGGCTGAAATTTGGCAGGCTCATTCCTTACAGCTTACTTACAAAAGTTGGGCAGGTTTCATTTCGAAAATCTACACGTAACAGTCATGACGGTCGACAACGTCCGCCATGTTGAACTTTCTTATTTATGGCCCCATCTTCACGAAATTTAGTAGCGGCTTCCCTGCGTTAACCGAAACCGATGTACGTACTTATTTTGATTGTATGACGCCACTGTCGGCCGCCATATTGAACTTTCCAACATTACTAATTTTCCAACTTCCTGTGTAGGTAGAAGGCTGACCCCATCTTCACGAAATTTGGTAGGTGGCTTCCCTTCGCTAACCAAAACCGATGTACGTACTTATTTCGGTGGTATGACGCCACTGTCGGCCGTCATATTGAACTTTCCAACGTCACTAATTCTCCAACTTCCCATGTAGGTAGAAGGCTGAAATTTGGCAGGCTCATTCCTTACAGCGTACTTACAAAAGTTAAGCAGGTTTCTTTTCAAGGTTCTACGCGTAACGGTCATAACGGTTGACAACGTTCGCCATGTTGAACTTTCTAATTTATGGCCCCATCTTCACGAAATTTGGTAGGTGGCTTCCCTGTGCTAACCAAAACCGATGTACGTACTAATTTCAGTGGTATGATGCCACTGTCAGCCGCCATATTGAAGTTTCCAATGTCACTAATTCTCCAACTTCCCGTGTAGGTAGAAGGCTGAAATTTGGCAGGCTCATTCCTTACAGCATACTTACAAAAGTTAAGCAGGTTTCATTTTGAAATTCTACGCGTAACGGTCATAACGGTCAACAACGTCCGCCATGTTGAACTTTCTTTTTCATGGCCCCATCTTCACGAAATTTAGTAGGCGGCTTCCCTGCGCTAACCGAAACCAATGTACGTACTTATTTCGGTGGTATGACGCCACTGTCAGCCGCCATATTGAACTTTCCAACGTCACTAATTCTCCAACTTCCCGTGTAGGTAGAAGGCTGAAATTTGGTACTTATTTCGGTGGTATGATGCCACTGTCGGCTGCCATATTGAACTTTTCAACGATCTTTGTTACTTATGGGCCCATCTTCAAGAAATTTGGTACGCGGGTTCCCAACACTAACTGAATCCTACTTACATACATATATACGTCCATAGCCTGCAGCTCGGTCGCCGTGTGAGGCGGCGGGTCCCCATCCCAACGCCTCCCACGTTGTTGGCTGCCTGCCTATATAAGGCCATCCGTCGCTCCAATCTCTACATTCCCTTCCTTGCTTCGCCACGGGATTCACGTCTCCCTACTGATAACTACAGCCTTTTTATTTAATCCACGGCTTCTCCGCTCTTTTATTGTTTGTTTATTACGATTATAGTTATTGTGTAGGTATTTTAGACTTACTTTACATTGTTCAGGTACCCATTTCCTTTATCATTCCAACCGTACCCCCATTAATATGTCTATTGAGGTGATCACCATCGATCAAAGAACTGTCACTTACCGAGTGGTTTCCATGCCCGGAGATGGCACCTACCTTTTCCATTCTCTTTGTTACATATTGCACGGCCATATCAGGCTCAATCTTGATATCCAGAGGAACATTGTGTCTTATGTATTGAATGACTGGGACAGGTTCAAGGTGTGGACTGATGACGGTACAGGAGATAATTACTCTACACAGGAGCACTAGAAGAGTGAAATGCTTAAGCCCTTCACCTATGCATCTGCATGTGAGTTGATGGCTGCCGGTGAATTGTTCGGTTGTCGCTTTCAAGTGTACCGAAATCGCCAAATATTTTACACCTTTCGACAACCGCCAATGCCTCTTAAACATTTTAGATTGACAGGTGACGATTTCAGTAGTGAACACTTTGATGTTTATGAATGTTTAAACTCTCAAGAGCTGGATGTGAAGTTATCGATGAAACCGGTTGTATACTTACAACGCTTGACAGATGCCAAATGTCTCTTCAACACAAGTCCCACAAATACTGTCGTAATTGAAACAAACCATGAAACTCAAACCGATTATGACAGCAGCAATCCAAGCTGTGAGATTTGAAACAAGATTACTGTTCACATGGCCAACTGTACCTTGCATGCTCAAGAGTAAGCTCAGCGCACAGCTTGGTCATATTACAACCGGAGGGCCGAACTGACAACGTGGCATACAAAGAGATCCTTAACAAATAATTATTGGTATATTTTCCCTCAGTTTAAAAAGGTTCAATTTTCTTCTTAATAAAAATTTTAATGCAGTACTTTGCTGCTGCAAAGCGCAGGTATTTTGCTAATATATATCTATACTAATAAAAGGCAAAGCCCTCACTCACTCACTCACTCACTCACTCATCACTAATTCTCCAATTTCCTGTGTAGGTAGAAGGCTGAAATTTGGCAGGCTCATTCCTTACAGCTTACTTACAAAGGTTGGGCAGGTTTCATTTCGAAATTCTACGCCTAATGGCCATAACTGGAAGGTATTTTTCTCCATTAACTGTAATAGAGTTGAGCTGAAAAGACGTGGGGGGGCGGAGTTTCGTGTGACATCATCACGCCTCCCACGTAATCACATGAACTGACTGTCAACGCAGTGCGTAGAAAACCAGGAAGACCTCCAAAAAGCGCTTAAGAAAACATGCATTATATAATTGAGAAGGCAGCGAAACAATAAGAAGCGAGCGAGTGACATATACTACCATATTCATGAGTGCTGCTACCTCGGAAAGAAAGCAAGGTGTAAACCTAAACTTTAAATTAAGTTCATAGACAGGCTACCGCTGGCGTTTCACATGCCCACAGGTAATGCGGGATACAAGTTTAATGAGAGGACGCAGGATATAAACGAGAGTTTTGATCACTTTGTAACTAAGTTAAAATTGTAGGTGAAGGGGTGTGCTTATGCAAATTCTGAGAGACTGTGTTTGTGGGGGATTGACAGTTAAGGCGGGTGGGGGAGTCGCGTCATCATTTCCCCTCCCATTCATCTCATTTCGCTCTGAGCTGAACTCCGCAACTAACGCCGTCTTCCGAAGCAACTTCGTCAGACTGCCACCAAATACTCACAGAAAAATCCACAAGTTAATACACACGCTGTCTCTAGAGTTTCTCCACACTGAATCCTCCAGGCACTACTTACAAAAGGTCACATTGACAATCGTGTTACGTTATTTTTAAAATCTTTCCTTTTCTTAGCACAAGCACAGCTGAGAAGCTTCGATGCATGTGCTCCATAACGCGTTAAAAAATGATGCATTTAATCACACTTTGCATTACAAGCAAAGGGGAGCTTTTCTCAATGCATGATTTTCTGGTACACCGATTACATTGATCAGCGCATCCCGATTCATTTTACCCTCGCACCACCTTAGTTTGAGAAGAAGTATGAAAAAATATGAGGTTAACACAGAAAAACAGATCACCAATTCAAGCTTTATGAATAATCGATTCGCCATCAATAATTGTTTTGGTAAAGCCATCCTCCTTCCATTTTATAATTTTTCCGCCACTAGCCATGATTAAATGAATGGTAAAAAAGTAAGAGCAAAGCGAGGGTGACTTATTTAGGCAGGCATATATATGACAGCAACACTCATGACAATGTCAATCATGTTACGTTATTATTAAAATGTCTCCTGCCAAGCAAAAGTCGAGCAGCCAGCGCGCGTGCATAGCTGTGCCGGCCTTTGAGACGCTGACTGCGCTTCTGCCTTAAGTCAAAGTGAGCACTTTTAATTTTTTTCATCCTCCCCCTGCGCTATAGCCCAGACAAATGCAAACACGGGACCCCTTTTCTACACCACGGCAAAATAATATTAAGGCGATTCACACTTTCTTTTGCACGTATACGATTATGAGGTCCTCAGCTCGGATTATGAAGACACACACACGAGTGGAGGACTGACAGTGCCATCACAGCCGATTAATGGAGGGAAGTCTCACCAGTCTACACAAGACCCACTGCGACTGTCCCCAAAAGGCGATCATAACGTCAGTGAACACATCTCTATACTATATAAAAGAAAAGGCAACTTTCCTTTCTTTACACCTTTTTTCCTTTTATCCCAAACCAAAGCCTTTCTCTCTTAACACTGCAGAGGACACAAAACTAATTTTCTTTAAATGCCGGTAAGGCACATTACCAGAGGCACAAATTTGAACGTTCACATAGAAAATGTAATTTCAATGTACCTGTACTTCTTAAAACGTTAATGTTTTACTGTTTAATAACTTATAGACTATAATTTATTATTTTTCCCTTGCACTCAGTGACCAAACCTATACACACACATATTGACACATACAAACATACACACAAGTATATGTATGTGTATATATACACACACACACACACATACATACATACATACATACATATATACATACATACACACATTTATATAATTTGTGTGTGTGTATGTATGTATGTGTGTGTATATATGATGTAGATAGGTATGTATATATATATATGTGTATATGTAGATATGTATATAGATATGTAGATATGAAGATATGTATGTGTATATATATGTATATATGTATGTATGTATGGGTTGGCACCCTGCCCAGGATTGGTTCCTGCCTTGTGCCCTGTGTTGGCTGGGATTGGCTCCGGCAGACCCCGTGACCCTGTATTCGGATTCAGCGGGTTAGAAAATGGATGGATGTATGTATGTATGTATGTATGTGTGTGTGTGTGTGTGTGTGTGTGTGTGTGTATATATGACAGCAGCAATTCAAGCTGTGAGAAAACAGTAAAAAAGAGGCATGTCAGACGTCGTGGTACATTTTCTGATGCAGCTAGACGAAAACAACTTTGTGACGCTGCCGCCAAATACACAAAACAATTACTTTGACAATCATGTTACATTATTTTTAAAATGTTTCCTTTTCTTTTTCATAACTTCTTTAACACATGACATCGCTAAGCTGGTATTTTGCTATATATATATATATCACAGCGACACTCATAACAGTGACAAAACAATTTCATTGACAATCATGTTACGTTATTTTCAAAATATTTCCTTTTCTTTCTCTTTCTTTCTTTAACACACTACTTCTCCGCTGCCAAGCGCGGGCATATATATATATAGATAGATAGAGATATATATATATAGATAGATATGAGAACAACATATATATATATATTTATAGATAGATATATATATATATAGATAGATATGAGAACAACATATATATATATATATAGATAGATAGATAGAGATATATATATATATATATATATAGATAGATAGATATGATAACAACACTCATATCAATGACAAAACAATTACATTAACAACCATGTTACGTTATTTTTAAAAATTTTTCCTTTTCTTTTTCATACCTTCTTTAACACACTACTTCTCCGCTGCGAAGCACGGGTATTCTGCTAGTATATGTATATATATATATATATATATGTATATGTGTTTGTTTGTGTATATATATGTGTATAAATTTATATATACTCAGCAAAAAACAAAACGTCCTCTGACTTTCAACTGTTTTTACTTTCAGTAAACTTAATGTGTAAATATTTGTATGAACACTAAAAGAGTCAACACCATAAGACATAAACTAAAAATGTTTCACAATGTGTCCCTGAATGAAGGGAGGCTAAAATTCAAAAGTACCAGTCAGTATCTGGTGTGGCCACCAGCTGCTTGAAGTACTGCAGTGCATCTCCTCCTCATGGACTGGACCAGATTTGTCAGTTCTTGCTGTGAGATGTTACCCCACTCTTCCACCAAGGCACCTGCAAGTTTCTGGACATTTCTGGGGGGAATGGTCCTAGCCATCGATCCAAATCGATCCCGCTCCAGGGTACAGGCCTCGGTGTAACGCTCATTCCTTCGACAATAAACACGAATCCGTCCATCACCCCTGGTGAGACAAAACCGTGACTCATCAGTGAAGAGCACTTTTTGCCACTCCTGTCTGGTCCAGCGAAGGTGGGTTTGTGCCCATGGGTGGCGTTGTTGCTGGTGATGTCTGGTAAGAACCTGCCTTACAACAGGCCTACAAGCCTTCAGTCCAGACTCTCTCAGCCTATTGCGGACAGTCTGAGCACTGATGGAGGGATTGTGTGTTCCTGGTGTGACTCGGGCAGTTGTTGTGGCCATCCTGTACCTGTCACGCAGGTGTGATATTCGGATGTACCGATCCTGTGCAGGTGTTGTTACACGTGGTCTTCCACTGCGAGGATAATCAGCTGTCCTTCCTTTCCCCCTGTAGCGCTGTCTTAGGCGTCTCACAGTGTGGACATGGCAATTTATTGCCCTAGCCACATCAGCAGTCCTCATGCCTCCCTGCAGCATGCCTAATGCACGTTCACGCAGATGAGCAGGGACCCTGGGCATCTTTCTTTGGGTGTTTTTCACAGTCGGTAGACAAGTCTCTTTAGTGTCCTGCGTTTTTAGAACTGTGACTTTAAATGCCTACTTTCTGTAAGCTGTTAAGGTCTTAACGACCATTCCACAGGTGCATGTTGATTAATTGATTATGGTTAATTGAACATGCATGGAAAACATTGTTTAAACCCTTTATAGTGAAGATCTGTAACGTTATTCGGATTTTTAAAACATTATTGTTGAAATACACAGTCCTGAAAAAGGGACGTTTCTTTTTTTGCTGAGTATATATGTTTATATGTGTGTGTGTGTGTGTGTATATATATATATATATATGACAGCAACACTCATAACGGTGACAAAACAGTTACATTGACAATCATGTTACGTTATTTTCAAAATGTTTCCTTTTCTTTTTCATATTTTCTTTAACACACTACTTCTCCACTGCGAAGCGCGGGTATTTTGCTAGTTCTTTAATATAATACAGTATATTCCACTACAGTATTTAAGTCTTCTAAGGTTCTTCATCTTTATAGACACAGAAAAAAGATTTGGATAAAGTCAAATGCTTTTTTACTTATTAAAATGGGTTTGATCTACAATATATCTCCATGGATTAAAATATTGTACTCTAATCCAGAACCTTTGGTTCATATACATAAATTCTGACTATTTTGAATTGGAACCCCCTAATAAGATAGAAATTCCTGTTTTCCACAATGCCTTTTTTGTAATTGTTATTTGAAACCCTAGCTATTCATGTTTGTATGATACCCAATTAAAACAGGGATCATAGGGGACAGGCAGGGGCAGAAAATGTATCTTTATCCTAATCATGTGTCTGTGTCTCTGAGTCAAACAGTACTGACATTCATAACAAATCTGTTGGGTGAATTTCATAGTCTCTTGGTGTACAATCAACTTGAACAAAAGAGTTCTCGTCCCAGTGAAGGATCTTGCACCCCAGGTTAAACACAATTCATTTTCATTGATGATGACAGAATTTGTTTAAATATGAATTCAAGTGTAACTGTTACGAGGAAAACGGTTAAAGATTTGTTAAAACCTAATCAAAACAATTTGGTAGAAAGTATTAAAAAAAGACATTAGTAGGTGGTCTGCTGTGGGCTGGCGCCCTGCCCAGGGTTTGTTTCCTGCCTTGCACCCTGTGTTGGCTGGGATTGGCTCCAGCAGACCCTCGTGACCCTGTAGTTAGGATATAGCGGGTTGGATAATGGATGGATGGATTAGTATGTGGTTATTCCTTCTAGGGAGTTATTCATTCCACTTCCGCTATTCCAGGCAGGAGCATTAACATTTTCAAAATGAAGACTTATCTTAGGCTGCTTTACTTCTTTCAGACCATACCAGTTAATATCAGCAGATCTTTTTGTTCATTCACTTGGAATTCAGAAGAACTGCACATTAAAAAAAAGGTGTCATGGTGCTGTCCACCTTTCTGTTCTCTTACTGGATTGCAAGTATATGTACAATGACATTTTGGAAGGTGGCAGGCTCTCTTAGTTTAAAGAACCTCCTTATATTCTGATTTTAAGAGAATCTCTGTTATTCAGATTATGAATAAATTGTGTTATTTAGATTGCAGTTCTTTTAGGATAGTTCTAAATAGGACGACACTCTGTATCCTTTTCAAGATGCCTCAGAGTCATAAGCACATCTCTGTATTATGGTATCTTTAATCTATGCACATTAAAATTGTTTGCTGTATGTCAAGCATATTTTTTGACATACTTAGGGTTGCCAGACGTTCCTTATATACGGGACATGTCCCATATTTGTCCCCTGTCCCGTACTGACTTTTCAGGGACACCCAAATGTCCTGTATTTGGTTCATTTTCAAATTTTGTAATAAATGTATATTTTTACTACCTTCTTATGGTACTTAGTTGTAACTTTATAAGTAATTATACTTTCTTTTCTCAGATTCTCTTGATGAAAATAACCCAAATGTAACGAGGAAACGAGTGTTTGCTGCCTGTTTGCAACTTGTTCAATTGCTGTGGTTGGCTGAGAACAGCGACACTGTTACTGTTTTGCTGTCCAGCCATGCTGCTGTGCAGTTCTGCTTAACACTAGAATTACCAGAGCCTACGAAAAAACTCGTAATTCCGTCCCACCTTAAACTGCTTCTTAAATCCCTTCACACCTCTCCGCCAGCGTCCTTTGTTCTCTAAATGTGCTGATAAAGAGAAGCTAGGAGCAGCCGGCTATTCCATCCCCCACCAATTTAGAACGTGCACGAACTTCTCTCAGCTCATGCCTTGATTGAGTATCAGGGAGTGAAGTGGAGTTTTAGAGTGGAAATAATAGATCGTTGTTTGGAACACACGCATTTCATGTCTGTTCCGTTTCTACAGTAATCTGTGTCAACACATTGTTAAAACAGAAACTTTTTATATTCTAGTAGTAGATGACAAAATGTAGGCATAAACTATATAATGTATGAAGCCTGAAGTCCAAATAGCAAAGAAACATTTTCACAAGAATAACACAATTGCACTTTTATTCAAACATATAACTGCAGAAAGAAAAAGCCGCCTTAACATGCGACATTGACACCAGTTTACTATAACTGACTCCGTGGTTCAATAGATACAGCCCCGCTTGGAATCAAGGGTCACGGGTTCGATCCTGCGCCCCTCCCTTTTGAGAAGTAAACTGTTCTTAGTCTTACTGTTTTAGAATAAAAACATACATTTGATTTCAGTCTGTAACAGCCGGTGCAATTTATGATCTTTGTAAAGGTTAGCTTTTTTTTTATTCACTTTTCACTCTCTCAGTCGCGTTCAGAATCAATCCATACAACCCCATCTGACACGGCTGTTTTCACTAAAGACGCTATAGCTCTGCAGTGTACTACGATGCATACTAACGCACAATCACCCCCCGGTTCTGACACACAAACGCTGGCGAAGCTGCCTTCTTCGTATCTCACCGTCACTTGCTTTTCTTTTTATTCAGTTTTATTGAGTGTTCCTGCCAGTCTCCGCATGTTGCTGTATGCTTTTTCTTTTGCACCCAGGACATGCAGAAGAAAGAATGGTAAAGACCAACTTCGGCGCTATATGCAATCATCAGACACTCCCCATCTGCCCCGTCGTTCAAACACAGGAACATATATTGGTGTAAAAGTATAACAAAAGTGCACTTTTATTCAAGTGCACTTTTTCCATCGCCTTTTCCTGTAAGAAGCAGTGTACACACTTCTCTCTATGCTGTGGTTTCTATTACACACCTGAAAGAAAGACAATATATGTGAAAATATAATCGCACTAATGCAATATTATTTGAAAACGAACAGCGTCAGATCGGGCGTGAATTTATGCAGGAACTGGAAATTCTCTGATGCGGACCTTCCCCCAGGGAAGAAAGTACAGTGTCAGGTGCTCATTCAGTGTAATAGAAACCATAGCACAGAGAGGTGTGTACACGGCAACAAGTACACGTGTCGTAAATGTAGGAAGGACGGTCCTTGGGTGTGTGGGAACTGTTAATATTTGAATGTGATGATTTTATATAGCACGGAATGAAAATCTGCACTTCTTAGCATTGCACCATGCAAGATGTCGTATCAATCGCCTACTGTATCTTGCTTTCTTTTTTCTTCGGTTATACAGGTAGTTTTGAATAAAAGTGCACTTGTTTTGTTTGCGAAATGAAGTGTCTGCGTGCACTTTTCGTGGCATTACACGTGTATTTTTGAGCATGCCCGTTTGAGCAGTATAAAAGTATTGAAAAGTATAACAAAACAACGGGCAGATGGAGAGTGTCTGATGATTGCATATAGCGCCGAACTTACTGCTCTTTACTATTCTCTCCTCTGCGTGCCCTGGAGTACAAAAGAAACAGAATACAGACGCGCTATAGCTCTGTTCTGTACCACGATGCATACTAACGCCCCGGTTCTGACACACAGACGCTGGCGAAGCTGTCTTCTTCGTATCTCACCGTCACTTGATTTTCTTTTTATTCAGTTTTATTGAGTGTTCCTGCCAGTCCCCGCATGTTGCTGTATGCTGGATATGTTCATATGTATTGTCTCTTTCTTTCAGGTGTGTAATAGAAACCACAGCATAGAGAGAAGTGTGTACACTGCTTCTTACAGGAAAAGGCGATGGAAAAAGTGCACTTGAATAAAAGTGCACTTTTGTTATACTTTTACACCAATATATGTTCCTGTGTTTGAACGACACGGGCAGATGGGGAGTGTCTGATGATTGCATATAGCGCCGAAGTTGGTCTTTACCATTCTTTCTTCTGCATGTCCTGGGGTGCAAAAGAAAAAGCATACAGCAGGAACACTCAATAAAACTGAATAAAAAGAAAAGCAAGTGACGGTGAGATAAGAAGAAGGCAGCTTCGCCAGCGTTTGTGTGTCATAACCTTGGGGGGCGTTAGTATGCATCGTGGTACACTGCAGAGCTATAGCGCGTCTTTAGTGAAAACAGCCGTGTCAGATGGGGTTGTATGGATTGATTCTGAACGCGAAGTGCAATTGTGTTATTCTTGTGAAAATGTTTCTTTGCTATTTGGACTTCAGGCTTCATACATTATATAGTTTATGCCTACATTTTGTCATCTACTACTAGAATATAAAAAAAGTTTCTGTTTTAACAATGTGTTGACACAGATTACTGTAGAAACGGAACAGACATGAAATGCGTGTGTTCCAAACAACGATCTATTATTTCACTCTAAAACTCCACTTCACTCCCAGATACTCAATCAAGGCATGAGCTGAGAGAAGTTCGTGCACGTTCTAAATTGGTGGGGGGATGGAATAGCCGGCTTCTCTTTATCAGCACATTTAGAAGACAAAGGGCGCTGGCGGAGAGGTGTGAAGGGATTTAAGAAGCAGTTTAAGGTGGGACGGAATTACGAGTTTTTTCGTAGGCTCTGGTAATTCTAGTGTTAATGGCACAGTGTCAATAAAGTGTGTTGTTACTACCTGCCACGGCCCACTTTTTTTCTAACTGCCTGTATTAAATATTAATAATATTTCTCTGTTGTCTGTAATAAATAAGTATTTTCAAATGATTTCACTTTAACAGAATTGTTTAGCTTGTATTAAAAAATTTTCAAATGATTTTACTTTGTTTTCCGAATAACCCATTAAAATCCTTGCTTTATGTTTTTAACTTATGTCTCTACTTTTATATAAAATATTGATCTGGGTGTGTAGGTGGCATGTAGAAATTTATATATATAGTAATATAGAGAGAGATTTTAAGAGTGTCCTTTATTTCTAATTTTCTAATCTGGCAAGCCTAAACATACTGCTAAACACGTTAGGAAGTTAAGTGATTTACTAGAAATCACATGGAGAGTCAAAGGAAATTATGTGGGTTTATGGACCAAAGCCTTAACCATCAGACAATATTGCCATTTAATGAACTGAAAGAAAATGCTTGTTGATAACTTAAATACGAGTATGCAAAAATGAGTGCATAAATTAACTTCGTTAAAATACATTTGAATGCATTTAGTAAGTGAACAACTTAACTAAAGGAATGAGTTGATTACATTACATAATGAATTGATGGATGGAATTATTATATTAACTCAAAGACCTTAATTAATGAAATAAGTTTGGGCTCCTAGACAAATTAAATGAGGCATGGTGGGGTTTAGGGTAAGTGTTAGTGAAGTTAGGTTACAGAAACTAAAGTGATTAGCTCTGATTGTGGCTTGTTGTTTGACTATATTTTAATTGGTGGATCACATACTATAAATACACAACCCTCATTGTGACTAAATGACAAATTCCCATTGATAACAATGAATTGTAGGCAAAATGGGTGGCATAACTGTTTGTCACCATTACAGCTTTATCGCCCTCATTCTAATATGTTCTTTGTTAAGTAAATGAATGGGGAGGTGTAGCCCCATGGATGCTGATTTGTGGCATATTGCAGATAGCACATTCACATCTTAAAGTGTGTTGCCGTTTAACCTTGAGCAAGACATTTGATCTGATTCAGCTTGGCACCACATGCTGCTACCAATTAGATGTGCATGTGCATTTGATTTTATTTTCCATAAAGCTCATGGGCATTAGAACCAATATTATAATTGCTTCTTAAGACAACCTCTACCATAAATCATACATCATATGATTTTCAGTGAGGTCATCACCAATCTTTTGAGGTGTGCCATTTATCTTGAGTCTGAATGTCACATGCTCTTTGTGTCTGTGATCTGTCCCAGGTTGACAAAACAGAGGACAAGTCTTTGGAAGAGCGAGGACGGATCATGATCTCCTTGAAGTACAGCTCCCAGAAGTCAGGGTTGATTGTTGGAATCCTGCGCTGTGCACACCTGGCAGCTATGGATGCTAATGGCTTCTCTGATCCATATGTCAAAACGTAAGCTGTCAACAACCAGCTGTCATCAGCTTCTTTAGTTCTTATTTAATTTCTGGCACTTATGTGCCCTCATCAAATTATCCTTTGAAAAAAATTTCCAGTGCCAGTCAAATGGACTAGAAAATAGAAATCAAGCATGAAATCCATTGTTCTGTGCTGCCAATGGGAAGTGTGTGTCTTCTGACCTTTAGGTGGCTAATTCTTGACTGTATAATAAAATTCAATATTCATGTCCAGATCATTTCTAATGATGGAATACCACACAACATTTTGTTATGGTGCATTAGAGTCACTTCTATCTAAATAATGGCACTTTGTCTATTTTAACTTGGTAGTTAGTGACGGCTATTGTTTTAATAAGACTGAATACATAAAAATAAGGTTGATTTTTAATCATTTGTTTCATTCTTTTTTCTGAGTTGTGACAGCCTTCAGCATGTCGCACATGCTTTTCAGTCCAAGACCTCACATAACCATCTATTTTCAAGGTTTATTCAATGTTAGCGTCAGAGCAAGACAAATCCTATTTTGGTAGTGTTAGGTAGGTATCAGACTTAAACTAACCCTGAATGGGTTCACTAAATGGCATGATTACACACACATGCACTGGGCTGATTGTAAGCCACTAATTAAGTTAATAAACTTTGAGATGCAGAAAGAAAACCAACACAGCCATATGAAGAATGTGCAGACCCTAAGCCGACAGTGACTAGACCAGAACGCTGTCTCAGTCTTCTGGCCCTTGTCATGTTTAATGTTATTTCAGATCACCTCATAATAATTGTGTTCTTCTGTTAAGGCTTTTTTTTAGATGTCAAAGGTACAGACTGTAACTCCAATGTAAAAATGGTTGTCAGTTTAGCTCTTTCTTGTACCAAAGCCTAGAAGATGAAGAAAAGGGAGGTCCAGAGTTCACAAACTGGGATGAGAAAATCAGTAATTCAACAGTAACCCTTATTTATTATTTATATGGTCAAATTCAAAGACATTTGTCTGGGAACCACAACTTAAATATATTATTTTACAAGCTAGTGGCCTTTACCATCACTTCTTGTAGTCACACATGAATGGTCTTTCACACTCACTCCATCAAACCTATGCAGCATCCCCATTACACAATTGCCTCTTTGGAAATAATACCACTAAATCCTAAACCACAAAGAGACTAGTCACTACTATAATTAATAAAAAAATTACCAAGTGATAGAAAAAAAGAACATGTAAAACTAAAATAAAAGGAAATGTAAAAACCTCTGAATACTCCCACATAAAACCACAAAAAAGAAATTGAACGACATATCGGATTCTGCCAGATGCTGTCTGCTAGTTTTCCTTTTTTGCTGAATTTTAAGCCTCTGATCTTATTCCCATGAGCACTAAGCATGAAAAGTGCATTATAAATAACATCATTTTTATTACTATTCTCACAAGAGTTCAGCAGGTAGTATTAGACGGTAAAAAAACCAGATGGACATGAATGAGCGGCTGCATTCTGGGCTGGTAATAGGAGTATTTAATAAGCAGTTAGGGATGACCAAAACAAAAACATGTAACACAACTAACACTCTATAATTCTCTTAATACAGTTAAGTGTTCCTGTGGACCAGAGTATATCCAGGCAGATCCAGGTACAAGCCAAGACCAGCCCTGGCAACAATCCATCATGTGGCCCACAGATGCACACACCTTCAAAGCCTCATTGCTTTGCGGAAAAATATGGGAAATGTCCAAACAAAGGTTGAGACTAAACGCTACCAAAGGTACAAGTCCAGTTCAGTGTATGCTCACAAACACCCATATTCACTGAGGTCCAATAAGAGACACCAGCCAACCTAAACAAATGGCCTGCTTGACAATGCTACCCTCACACCTACTGGAGAAGGCCAATTTATGATCATCTTGGTGATTCTTTTTATGACATTTCTCTAGTCAACTTTTTTTTCCCCCCAAGTACTTGGGTTTAAAACCTGATGTGTCAGCCTGGCATTAAGTAAGTTTGGCTGAAGACCAATTATCATGAATTGGCCCATGACTTAGAAGTCTCTTAAGGCATACTTGCAGAAGGCACATTGTTTAAGAAGAAAAAAAAGAAAGAAAAAGAGTACATAAACTGGCTGAAATAAACTGAGGTTCAAAGTTTATTCTGACAGCATCAAGGCAGGAACCAACCTTGGTCTTTATGGCAATCCAGCACAGGCCTCACTCATATTCATGCAGGGCCAATTTAGATGCCAGTTACCTTTTTGAGATATGGCGGGGAAAACATATTAATTTAAAAGAGGTGTACTTTAAATACTACTAATGCCAAATATTTTGTTTCCTGTTTTTAATATTGCTTTTCCATCTCCACTCACAGTTACAGATTTTTTTTAATATAATGTGCTTCTTTGTGTTCTCTTTAATTAATTCTGAGAGCCTTCACTTTTAATCCAACTTTAGATTAAACGTAAAGCAAAACATTAACTTTAGCAAGTATTAGATAAGCAGTAATGGAATAGACAGAATCTAATAGAATTAAGGTTTTTCAATAATGTAATTAACATTACAACAAAGAAATATAATAAGAAGTAACTGGTTAGAATTTATTTCGATTTTCCTTCCACTAATATTAATATACGTAAGATAGAAAGCCTGAATGGTATGTACAGTAACGTTGTCAACTATAGCAGCTCAACCTGATGCCAACAACTGCACGCTGACACACTCCATTACTTAGTACTTGGAAATAATTTAATGAAAAGGTAAATAATTCACTCATTAATGTGAAAAGCTAATAATCTTTGATTTCATGTGTTAAGAGTCTGCACAATGTCCTTCCTGGCAGCTTAGGAGAACTAGATGTCTTTCAATTGTAATTCCTAATTCTTAAAATCTTAAAACGACTCTTAGTTGCAGTTAATAATCAAATGATTGTCAAATATGCTGCTTATTTATCAGAACCAGCCTTGCCTATTCCAAAACGTATCATTCAGCTTTAAGAGTCCTTGTTATTTTGCAGGAAATCAAAGAAAACTGTATTCTAGAAGTAAAATCTTTTACTAACGGCTTGCACAAAGTCACAAAAATTCACATTGAACATCCATCCATATGTTCAGTTCAGAGCTAAGAGGATTGGCCTAGTCCTTTAGATGTAAAGCAGGAGCCAGCCTTTGATGGAGTGTTAGCCCATAATGGTGTCCAATCACACATACAAACTTTCTCTCAAAATGGGCCAAGTCTGAGCTGGCAATGAACTTACTGAAGACCAACTTATATAGACATGAATAGAAAGTGTAAACCCCACACAGACAGGGGCCTAGCTGGAATTTAAAACCAGGACTCTGAATGCTGGAAGAAAACCCTACAAACACAAGGCTAACCACCACAGGCACTGAGCCATCCTCGCACAAAAATGTACAACACACAATTAGCAAATCACAAAACAGAAAGCAAGTGTCATATGAATGTGTGGTTCTGCATTTTGGTGGCATTATAAAAAAAAGATTTTCCATATTAAATTTTGCTAGCTTTCACTTTTGTGTGAATTGATTAAAATTATAACTTACTGTTTTATGAGAAAAGTCCCATTTTGAGACTGTGCATTGCCATACTGAATACCTCCTCTGCCCAAGTCTTTCTCAGAAGTTTTAACTGTCTCTTCCAGTCATCTTTGCCTTTCAGAGTTGCAATCTTGTCACTTGACAAGTCAGCTCTTCATTATAGGTGTAACCAAATCTCTGAAGTGTCTTTCAAACATCATTTGGTTAATTTTCATTATAGAAGCAATAGGCTATATGCACACTCTTTTCTGGATTCCACATCAGCCAGCTGCTTCACTTCCGGCACTCATATCAAAACAGACTAGTTATGACATTTCTCACCAAACCTCTTTAAGGCATACCCAGAATTACGGTAAACAAAAAGTTTAAAAAAGACAAAAACAGCAAAATGTACTGGGTGTTAACATTTCAAAAATAAACAATCTAGACCAGGACTTCAGTGAATCTGCCTTCCAAAATTAAGCTTCACCTCAGACAGCCACACCCAAAAACTCAAGAGGCAGGCTTTCAGGCCTGGCCAGGCTCAAAATGGAACGTCAGATATAAAAGTTTAAGAATACTTTAAATATTAATTTATATATATATATATATATACAGTATATATATATATATATATATATATATATATAGTAACAAAGGTACTATATAGGCTGGGTACTGTGCCGGGCCGTTACACAAATTTTTATGCAAGTCCCAGTCCAAATGGATGGGCCGGAATCCTGCTGACTACGCCAGTGTAACAAAGGCGCTATATAGGCACCTGACCCGACACAGAAAGACACAGAGGCATGTATAAAAAGTACAAATCTTCATCTTCCCCGTACCACACAGCCCAAACACAGTCCCAAAGCACCAACACTAAATCACAACACAGCACACTCCTTCCTCTATCACCACTCCTCCACAAGCGTAGTCCTCCTCCTCCCGACCCTGGCTCCTCAAGTGGTGGTGGCCCTTTTTATAACCCACCCAGAAGTGTTCCAGGTGCTTGACCACCTGGTCCTAATTTCACCTCCGGGTGGGGCTGAAGATTTGTCCAGCCAGGCTGCTGAGTCCATGCAGCTCCCCCTAGCGCCCATTCAAGCCCCCAACCAGGTTGTGGAGGACTCCATCTCCCATGGAGCCCTGCGGGTGGTTGGGGAATCACCGTCAGTCATGGAGGCTGCCACCAAGCGTCCCGGGGGAGGTACTGGAGTGCCCATGGTGGCTCTCCCGGAACATAAGCAGCAGGGGCATCCCAGCCGGGCATGGGACCCGGCTGTCCTTCACTATATATATATATATACACTAGCCATAGAATAATTTAAAAACATTTGCTGTCTCTTGCCCTACGTGCACTTTCAGCTTCTTTTCTTGATATATCGTTTGTGGATATTTCATCACCAGCGCTCCCTCTCTCAAGTACAGTATGTTCCCATTGTAAACTTTCTAGTTAGCCAATAGTGCTTAACTTCTCACTACATCCATAATGGCTAACATGGTTAAACACCGTAATATTACAAGTATGTTCCCATAAAGCATGCTTTTCCGACTTTGCCGTTATTTTTGAGTGTGCTTTCTCGCATCATGTCTGCATTTATACTTGCTGTCTTTGAAGGCGACTTTCTATATGCATCCCATGCCATTTCTCCTCCTCTCATTTCATTTTTAATCACATCACCACAGCCAAACTGACCAGTCACACAAAAGTTAAACTGACCCATCATATATATAGATTGGCTAGTTGAGTTCACTGAATTGCACCAAGTTAAAATCAAATTGTTTTTTATTACAAACAGTTCCTTTTTACAGTCTCTTATAATAACTACACACAATACCATCTGTCCTTCCCTCTTCCTTCATTCCTTTCTTTACTCCTCCAGCAAGGGGTGTCTTCTTCCACCTGTACTCCGTCCTCCTGACTGAGGTAAGGTAGCTTCTTTTATACTTGATTCAGGAGTGTTTTGGTGCCATAAAATTACAATCAGTAAGCACTTCCAGGCCAGGCTAAAGATCCATGGAGCAGTGAAGTCCTCTTCCAGCAGCTCTGCCTGATGGCCACTGAGTAACTTGACAGGGATGCATTTCTGAATTAATTCTGTCATGTAACCCAGTAGGAGTACAAACAGGAAGTAGCCCTGGAGATCACTGACACCTAACGTACAGGGGTAATGACTGTTTTTTGTATGCCGTGTCCCCAGATCCATTCACGATTTTCTCTCCCCAGTAGATAGAGGGAACAGGAACTATCTTTGCAAGCATGCTCCTCCATCCAAAGTGTCCTTCCTTCATCCCAGTCCTGATGCCAGTTCATCCACTATGGCATTCATAATAAATACAGTATAGTGGCAAAGATGCTATGTAGGCGTCAACTCAACACAGACTGACAACGGAGGCACATGTAGAAATAAAAAGGTTTTTAATTTTTCTTCACTTGTGGGGCATGTGTTCCCCGTTATCCCCACAGGCACAACTCAGTCACAAACAACACCCAAAATAAAACACACCCCAAACCACATTCTTCCTCCACTACTCCTCCCAGGCAGCTTCGTCCTTCTCCTCCTGACTCTGGCACCTTGAGTAGTGGCTGCAGGCTCCTGTTGTAGTCCTCCCGGAAGTGGTCCAGGTGGTAATTGGCCTAATTAGGCTGCACTTCCGGGTGTGACTGCATTCCAGCCCACAGAGGCTCATTACGCCGTGCAGCTCCTCCGGGTGGTGGCCACGGAGCCCTGAAGTCCCACACCTGTGGCCCCGATGTAACCCAGGAGGTGTGCCACCACACATTCCGGGAGACATAGAATGCATCCCATGGTTGCTCCCTCCAGATCCAGTGTTGAAGGGGTGTCCCAGCCATCCCTCACAATATATATAGTCAAAAATATACTGAAAAATGTCCATGAAACGCGCAGATTAAATGGCTTGACTGGGATGAGAAAGTTAAAAAATAATCTTTGGAAATTAATAATTAATTTGTATAAACAAAGGCAGCACTTAAAATGGCAAAAACAAGAAAATATAGGACCAATCTGCAAGGCAAAACAAAACATTCTACATAAATTAAATTAGCATAACAAGAACACAAAAAGAAATAAATTATTGAAACACTGGAAAATACTTAATGAAAAACAGAAAAAAAAATATCAGAAATGTTTTTAGTAACAATACAGTAAAATCATTTCCAAAATGCAACTAAAAAAATCAAACACAAGCAAAAAGAAACTAAAGCCATGGATGAAGTCTCAGCAATGCCATAACACCCTCACCCAGTAGACAACGAAATGTACTGTAGAGCTTCTCCAAACCAGTCCTGGGACGCCCCCTTTGGCTGAAGGTTTTCATCCTAAACAATTACATTTTTTTTGATTGGCCTCCTGCCTTAATTAAGCTATTTCCTCATTTTGATGCTTTTTTAATATCAATCCAAAAATTGCAAACTGGCTATGCTACATTTTTATTGAATAATCAAGTATTTGTGTGTTAATGAGTAAGAATTCATTGGTTTTGCTTTTTAGTATTTTGCTCTTTTTGACTGTTCTGGCGATGTAAGCCATAATTTACTAATAAGCACTCACACTGAAAGAGCTACGCTTAAGCACTCAGTGTTGTTTGCACTGGTGTCTGCTTTGCTTGTCTTTAATTATCACTATTTGGATACAATTAAGACGGCAAACTCCACAAGGGAAGTGAATTAGAAAGGAAATGACAAAACAGAGCATTTAGGGCCATGGCAAAAAAATACAAATACTGTATTTCTTAATTTCTTATAAACGTCAGTCACACAATGCCTCACTTTTCCAAATGCAAGATAAAAATAATGAGAAAAGATTAGCTAAACAAAAAATGAGATCAACCTGAGGTAAAAAAAAAAGACTCACTGATTGTGAAACTGGTTGAAACAACAACCTGCAGCCACAATGGGGACCCAAGGTCTAAAGCTGAGAGCTGCCATTCAAATTCACAGCCATGTTTCGCCCATCTTACATGACTTGATGCTGCCACCTGCTGGTTATATCCCTAAACATAACAGATGAGGCCAGCAAATTTTTCTTCAAAATCTAAAACCAATTAATGCATTGTTTATTCATAGTAAAGATTTTTTTTATTGCTATACAGATTTCTATCCTTTCAGTGGCTGACACCATATTTAAAATAATACCTTGCTTTGTTTCATGGATCTGAAAAGCAGAAGCACCTCTTGCATGTACTGGTCCATGTTCATGTTATTTGTTGTAAAAAATAAATATATAAATATGAAAAATAAAATGTCAAATGACACACATGATCTTCCCTAATGATCTCTAATACTGTGTAGCTTACATGGCACAAAGAGCCAAATTAACTGAGCAGTTCAGGAGTTACTTTTCTGCTTCTGCTCCCAATGGCCAGCACAATGTTAATGTCCAGTTAATTGTCCTTAGACAAACAAAACGCAACCAGAGACAATAACACAGACAATTCCTTGCTTTTGCTGTAGGTATCTGAAACCAGATGTGGAGAAGAAGTCAAAGCACAAAACAGCCGTGAAGAAGAAGACCCTGAATCCAGAATTTAATGAGGTGACCCCAGCCTCCTGCCTTGTTTCACTAATGTTTTCATGTGTGTAACATCCTGAAGAGCGTGCATGTCATTTTGTGAGCATACGCCCAATATGTGTGTGACCCATTTATGTTTTTCTTAGGAGTTCTTCTATGAAATCAAACATGCTGACCTCACCAAGAAGACTCTTGAAGTAACTGTATGGGATTATGACATTGGGAAGTCTAATGACTTTATAGGTAAAAACCTCTCTCTGTATTTTATGGAGGCTGTGGTGTGGCACAGACAAACTGGGAAATATGAGATAAAGCACAAAAAAGTAAGTTATTTCCAAAAACAGGAAAGCAGAAGTGTCTTCCTTTATTAACTGAAAGGGAAAGGGTACTTTGCAGGCTATTGCTATCATGAATGTGGCCACTAGATGGTGAAAATGCATGAAAGAGAGAGAGAGAGGTTAGGAGCATGCACTGATACAGTGCATTGCCGCACCCACCATATAACAAACCAACTCAGGATCCCAGATTGAGACCCAAGTGTAGCCATGCAACAGGTGACACCTCAGCACCACACAAGTTCAGATGGAATAGAACCAGTGTAAGGTTTTTTGCAGTGGCTGGAGTGCCAGTTCTGCCACTAACCCCCAAGTTTTCCCTGCAGTTTGGGGGCCTACTTGCGCAATTGCAGGTTAAGGGCCTTGCTCAAGGGCCCAACAGAGTAGAGTCACTTTTGGTGTTTACGGGATTCGAACTGGCAACCTTCCGATTACCAGTGCATGAAAGCAGGAAGAATATTACAGGAACAGTACTAAAATATTGGAATGATTTTGACAAAAACACGAGGATTATATCTGTTGAAATATTGGAAAGGTAGCTTTGAGTAAGTGAGGGAAAAAATGTTATTTACATTTTCTATAAAAAGTATTTACCCCTTTAGATGTTTTCACATTTTATTCTTATGCAACAATGTATTTCTTATATAGCCCACAATCACACAAGGCATGCTTCAAAGGGCTTTATTGACAACAGCCTAGATTTGACTCTCTACGACGACAAGAAAAAACTCCTAAAAAAACCCTGTAAAAAATGGAAGCTATCTTTGGAATGGGAATTCAGAGAAAATCCCTCTTCTAGATAGGTTGGGCATGCAATGGGTGTTAAAAATGGAGTGAATAGAACACACAAAACCGAATACAAGTAATCTTCATCACAGAGCTACATGGCCAATCTATCACTGCCACTTCAGAAATACAATATAATAGTATAAAATACTTTGTTCTGGAAAAGTGCTTCTCACCAAGTGCAGGCACAGAGAGCTGTTACAATTCTCGATGCAATAGATTATACCACTCACTAAATACAGAGGTCAGGAGCACGTGCTGATACAGCACATTGCTGCACCCACCACATGACAAACAAACTCAGGATCCCAGATTAGGACCCGAGTGCAGTCTCAGCACCACACCAGTTCAGATGGAATGGAACCAGTGCAAGGCCCTTTCATGGTGACTGGAGTGCCAATTCTGCCACCATCCCCCAGGTTTTTCCCTGCAGGCTGGAGGGCCTACATGCAAGGCTGGATGCAGATTAATGTCATACCCAGGACGGAGCAATTGCAGGTTAGGTTGAGGACCTAATGAAGTAGGGTCACTTTTGGCATTTACGGGATTCAAACCGGAAAACTTCCGATTGCCAGTGCAAATCCCTAGCCTCAGAGCCACCACTCCACCCATACAGAATTATCACATTAAAGAATACAGATTTATTCAAATACATCAAAAATAAAGTCGAAACTTATTAACATAAATGAAAAACAACATTATCTGTTCATTAGTTATTTGTAGAAATTCAGCCAGATTTCTTGAAAGGAGTGAGACAAGCCAGAGTCTGGAGATCTCGGCCAACTAGTTGCCTCCCCCTAATGGCCATTCTACAGCTGAGTCAGTGCTGATGAAAGGCCCCTTCTACTCAATGATTTCAGTGTTCCTTTATCAGAGATGACTTTTCCATAGGCAGGCAAACAACTTGGCAGTACGGCAACAACACCAAGTGCCTCATGAGGATACCGAGAAGAGAAACAGAAGAGGGGAGCATTAGTAACTGTTTATAAATATTGTCTTAGTTATATGCTACTCCTGGATTTAATTTGACTTTATTGAAATTGATCAACAGAAAAAGACTCTTTGATGTCTAAGTGAAAACAGATTTCTACAAAGTAGTAGTAAATAACAAATATAAAACACTAAATTATCAATTGCAGTATTTACCCCCTTTATTACGACACACCTAAATATCACCAGTGCGGGCAATTGGTTTAAGAAGTCACCTCATTAATTCAGTGGAGATCACCTGGCTGGGATTTCAGTTGATAGTAGTCTAAATGGACATTATCTGGAAGGTCCACCTTGTGGGGAGTCAGTATGGTGGTTTAATCTACACAATAAAGACTAAGGAACACACCAAGTAACTCTGTGAAAAGGTGATGGAAATATCCAAGTAATAATAATATTTATTTATATAGCACATTTTCATACAAATGATATAACTCAAAGTGCTTTACAGGATGAAGAAAGAGAAAAAAGACAAAATATAAAAGTAAAATTAGGCAATACTAATTAACATAGAATAAAAGTAAGGTTCGATGGCCAGGGAGGTTATAAAAAAAAAACTCCATATGGCTGGAGAAAAAAGCAAAATCTGCAGGGGTTCCAAGGCCACGAGACCGCTAAGCCCCCTCTAGGCATTCTACCTAATATAAATGATCTAAATTAGTCCTCATGGTATTCAGGCTTCACATGGAAGAACTTGGTGATGATGGTCATGTCTGAATATCTCTTTCAGTCCAGTTAAATTAATCATTAAGAAATGGTGTATGGAGCTGGGAACCTGCCCAGAGCAGATAATCCATGAAAACTGAGTGATTGTACAAGACAAAAACTAATGAGGGAGGCCACCAAGGCACCTATGAGAACTCTGAAAATGTTCCAAACTACAGTGGCTTATAGTGGAGAGTCTCTGCACACAATAACCATTTTCATGGTGCTTCACCAGTCACAACTTTATGGGAGAGTGTCAAAGAGAAAGCCAAAACAAAGTTAAAAAACAAAATGCACATGACATGTCAGCCAGAAGGTTCTGCTGTTGAGACCAAAATTGTGCCTTTTGGACATCAGACTAACTGCCTTGTTTGAAAACAGCACATTATGAAAAAGACCCCATTGTGGTGGCAACATCATGCTACTGGGGGTGCTTCTCTGCAGAAGGCTTTGAAAAGGTTGTGAAGATACTGGGTAAAATGAATGAAACACATTACAGGGAAATCCTGGAGGAAACCTTGATGCATTTTGCAATTCTCCTACACACTGGGAGATTAGATTTCCAGCATGGCAAAGACTCCAAGCATAAAGCCTAGGCTACACAGGAATGACTTAAAAATAAAGTTAATGCCCTAAAGTGGCCAAGTCAGAGTCCAGATCTCAATTCAATCAAGAATTTGTGGCTCGACTTGAAAAAGGCTGTTCACTCACAGTCACCATTCAACCTGAACAAACCTAAATAGTTTTGCAAAGAAGAATGAGGAAAAATCACAGTGTCCAGATGTGCAAAGCTAATAGACACTTGTGCACATAGACTCAAGGCAGCCATGACTGCTAAAAGATATTCTCTTTCAATATGAACTTGAAGGATGTAAATACTTACATGAACGATTAAATTGTGTTTTATATTTATATTTAATTTAGAGTACTTTGCAGAAATCTGTTTTCACTTTGACATTTTTCTTTGGATCAATGTCAAAAAATATACAAATTAAATCTATGATAAAACAGTCTTGTACAAGAACAAAATGTGAATACATACAAGGGGTAAGTACTTTTTATAGGCACTGCACAGTTTTTGATTAGTTTTGAGAGCTTATCAATACTATCTTTATTGCTGGCATGAAAAAAGTAAAATGTAAAAAAGTCCCTCTAGCAGAAGCTGACATTTGAAAGAGACTCAAATTAGAAATAAAGGCTGCATATTTGCAAAAAGAACGTCCAGGCATGGAGGTTATGTTTTATATTTAAACTGTACTCTGGTATTAATTGCATTTGACTTCAAACAGGAGGGAGCAGCCAACTGGAAAATAAGTTTCAGGTCCAAAAAAAAAAAGAATACATTAAATTGCAGATGACAGCACTGGTTTAATAAGCACAGCTGTTCCAAATGTAAAATAAAACAATCTTGGTTAGTGTCAGATATTATAAATGTCCTATAGCAGAGCTTAGGCATAAACTGTGCTCACCTCTATTGTATCGCAGTAACACCCAAACCAGAAGATTCAAACATGTATGTTACATTCAAGTTAGACATGTCAGAAGTAGCTGGAACACTCTGGTGGTCTTGGTACTGGCTGATATCACCTGGTCTGTCAAATATTGCTTACTTTTAAACATTACTGAATGTTGTGCCGCTTGCTAAACTTTATATTGATTTTAATCTTGTATGGTTGCAATGCCCTTATCTTATGTCATCTTCTCACATTGCTTTTCCTGCTGAGAATCGCGGTGGCAGCAGGCCAGGCAGGTTGGCCAGACTTCTCTATTCCCAGCTACAGATTCCAATGAATCTGCTTCAGGGTCTCCACCCAGTGGAATATGCTTGAAGAAGCTCCAGGGGGGACCACCCGAGGGGCATCCTTACAACATGACCAATCCACTTCAACTGGCTTCTCTCGATCCAGAGAAGCAGATTCTATTCTGAGGCTCTCTTGTATTGCTGAGGTTCTTACCCTTTTACAGCTCTTTGCAATAATTTATACAACTTGTATTCACGATCTTGTTCTTTCAGCCATTACCCACAGCTCATGACCATAGATGAGCCAGAATTTTGATGGTAAACCAAGAGTTTTGTTCTTAGACTCAGCTCCTACTTTCCCACCATGGACCGGTCCAGTGCCAGCAGAAACACTTCTGCTCCTCCAATCCAATTGTTAATCTGATGTGCCCTTCTTCCATCACTTGTGAACAATATTCTTAGCTACATGAGCTCCTCCACTAACAGCAGTTGCCACACACTAACCCTCGCCCTTCTGTTCCCCCTCCAGGATAAAGCAATCCTCTGTTTTCCAAGAGAGACCCATGGCCTCAGACTTGTAGGCACTGACGCTTCACACTTAGCAGCAAATCGCTCAAGCACATGTCAAATGTCACGTTCAGATAAGGCAAAGAGGACAACATCATCTGCATAAAGCAACAATATTAGCCCAGCCTCCCCAACTAGACACCTTCACAATCTCGTTTTATAATCTTTCCATGAAAACCACAAACAGGAGTAGTGACTAGACAAAGCCTTGATAGAGCCCGACACCCAAAGTGAATAAATTTGACCTAACATCAGCTCTCACTGCATTCATATGGGGAATGAATAGCACGTAAGAGCGGTTCTGTTACACAATATACCTGCAGCACCTCTGATTCTGTCAGACTTTGGTCTCATATAACTTTCATTGCATTATGGTGTAACAATCCTTAACCGAATCTGTCTTCTGTTGTAATATCTCAGAACTGAGTCCTGTACCTTTTCAGTATCCTACAAGCCAGTTTTCAGAGGCCAGTTTTTGTCTAAATCTGATATAATGTAAGCTTTTTTTCCTGGAGTATTCGCAAATCTTGGTGTCATGAAGGTTTAAATTATTTAAATTTAAGAAATGTTTTATCTCCTGGAGGCTGATTTTAGCACATGGCAGGCTCCTGCATCTTTAGCTTCCCTGGAGTTTATCCAGATGTTTTTCAAACCTCATAAGCATCTGGAATTTTTGACCTTTACACTGCTCAAAACGTATTCTTATCACATTTAGTTTATCTACATTTATGAATACGGACAATTTCCTTGAACAACACCACTTTGCAAAATGAGGCCCAATATTTCACATCCTTTGGTATTTTTCCCGTACTAATGTGAATATTGCCATGATACTTCTCTAAACATTTAGTATTATCTGTAAAACCTGTAAGTGGCATGTCATGAAGGCCAATTCACTAGGCTTCTTTCTGGGCAGGAACTCTTTCCGTGTGTTTGTTGGTCTTTGCCTTTTGTGCTTCCTGCACTTTACTTATTATGCATCCAGCCCATCAGCACTCCTGATAGTAGATTTATCTTTTGGTCAGCCTTTCTCTGTACGTTTTTATTATTGGTTTAGTTTGGTGAGGGTTCCTAAAGTACACTATTGGATGTGTGTTTAGAGATGGGTTACCCTTGGCCTTGATGATTTTTCATCAATCATTATTTTACTAATTTTTACAACACATTCAAGGAGCAGAAAACCTCTTTGATTAAAGAGATTGCAAAGCTTGAACCTAGTGTTTAATTGAGCAGGCAGTTTTGAGTAAATTAGGGTTACGTTTTTTACAAGGCCTAAAAAATATTCACCCCTTTGAAAGTTTTTGCATTTTATTATTAAACAACATTGCATCACAGGCAATTTATTGGGCGTTTTGACATTAACATTGAACTTTTCTTAATTTACATGTGCTATTATTACTTAAAAACATGAAGTACAACATTGTACATCCAGACAGGGATGTCCTGTGATCATTGTTGCAATCAATATGAAAATAATAATACACTTCCTGGATCATGAGGTGTGATTTAGTCTGATGTAACATAAATGAAGTCCACGCACTGTCTTCCTGGTCTCCTGCACTAATGGCATGACAGATTCTCCATTTTGTATCCACACTTTTTAAGTGGTGTTGAGGTTCCTTGGCTGTCCTCTACCCAGTGGTTTTAAATTGGCCGTGCATTATTTCACTTCTGCAGTTACTAACTTGGATTGTAGACAAGAGTGGAGTGAGCACTTCCTAGTTTTTGCTTTGTTATCGACATGTCATTTTAAATCAAACGATCATAAATTCTCTTCTGATTTGCCAAATAAAGACATTCAGTTACAGAATGAATTTCAGTTGAAACAAGATCATTCTAACTCCATAATTTCTCTAAAGCCTTCCTTGACTTGCCTGATTTGTTAGAGATCCATCATTTTAGAGTGTCATATTTGCTTGTTCATCTCTAAAACAGATCATCTCTATTGATCAAACATTCTGGCACTGCAGCCATTTTTTACTCATCCAATTTCTGAGCCTATAGTAGCATCATCTTGACATTAAAATTTCATACCTCAAGTTTTCCCCTTTTCTTAATCAATGCCATTTAAAACTTTTCTATCTGTGGAAAGACCAGTCTTACAATTGTGAGTGCCTTTTATAGGCAACAAAATGCTGGCAGGAGAAAAGCGTCAATCTTTATTATCTAAGTCTTGCAAGAGGTAACCCTAACAGGAGCACAAGCACCTTATTAATAAGCGTTACGAAGGAGGGTCTTTTATACACTTCATTGGTTAGACCACAGTTCCAAGGAATTCAGTACATACTTGGAAAACTTTTAACATGATTGGTTCCATCCATTTGCTAATGATACAACAAACGCTGATACCTTAAACAACCACAATTAACCCGGTCTATTAGGAAGATTGACAGTCCTGTCAGCTTAGGAGTACATGACTTTAAGATGTTAAAAGTAAATGTGCCGCTCTACATCCATTCCATTCTGAACCAGATGTTTCCTTCTTGGTTCATCAACAGGAAACTTAGCCTGAGCATAATAATAGAGCAGCCAGCACACTTTAAAAGATAACTTTTTTCTTATACCAAGGCTTGTTTTGCTTTTATAGCTATAAAGTTACTTACGATGCCTTTTCCTTATAACTCAAGCCTTTATAGTAGCAAATGTTAAAATAACACCTTCAGCCTTTAAGCATACGCTCAGAAGAAGAATGTAAAACTCAAGCACAAACCCAGCAGATAATAAAGCACATCGATCCAGAGTTCAGATTCAACTTCTGCACAATGCTAATGATTTGCATTTCAGGAGCAAGGATTTAACCTGAATTAATATACAAAACCCTTAGTCAGAAATAGGTAGGACCAGAAAATGAACGTACTAGATAGCAATAGTCGAGTCTCAAAGAAGAAAGATTTGAAACACAAAATCAGAAGATCATACATCATTTTTGAATACTGTTTTCTTAAGAAAAATACCTTTCACAACTATTTATCATTTTCCTGTTGAAAGAAAGCCCACAAAATTTAAACTTACAGAGGTTATGCTTTAATAAATTGTCATCTGTGTCATTTACATCCAAGAATCAGTAGCAACTAAGTGCATAGTCCAGCGATGACTTCACTACACAATGCTCAGCATGCAAATCATGAAGAAGATGGGGAGATTAATTGCTTACTGATTGAATAACCATAAAAATAGTGCACAGATGCAGAAAAGAATGGTCAGAACCTGACCATCGGGCTTCTTAAGTATACATTCTTCAATTTTTTTAGATCAACTTATTATTTTTATTGGACTTATGTAATATTAGCGACTTTTATATGTGTGTTTTTTCCTGATTTGAGGTTTTCATAGATGAGGATTTCATTTGTGATGTAAGTTTCGCATCTGCTTTTGAAATAATAAACCTGTTTTTCAGTACTGTTATATTTTCTTTGTTTATGTGATGTCATCTTGGTTCTTTTCATGTGAACACAATCTTCACCAACAATGATTTCGTCAGATCTGACACTATTAATATGGCAGCAAACGCATGCTGCTTTATCCCTAGGGGAATTCAACTAACAGAATCCTAAGGGTAGGGCCTGCGTAGAAATAAAATTAATAATCACTAAGGTTTTGTGTTTTGGTGATGACTTATTTCTCACTTAGACCTTCCTATTTTAGTTTCAGTTTCTGGTTGCTTGGTTTTGATTGTCCTTCTGGTTTTGACTTATTGCACTTCCCTGATGGTGTTCTTATGCTGTATTATTTTTTCCTGGTTTTCTTGCACTCACAGTAATTGTCAAGCACACTGGTGTCCATAACAACTCCACTGTGGGGATTTTGGTCCTTGTGACCCTTTTTGTCAGCATTAATGATCAATCTCATCCTTACACAAGCTTATTTTTCTTGCCGAGTCATCAGACCAGTTTTAAACTGCTCAAAGACTTTTACTCATTGTCCTTTTGTGAATAATTTGTTAATTCTGTCCTGGACTAATGGAACTTTTAATGATGAAACAAACTGGTTGTTATCGTCATGTCCTCCTCTTAGTTTTGTGTCTCATACTGCAGTATACATTATTTTCCATGAACACATTAATATCACGTCACTTCCTGCAATCCCTTTTTTACTCTTTCAAAGGATTTCCAAGACTCTATAATGAGTATGATATGGAGAGCCTCAATGCTCAGAGCTGATTAAATTGTGATATCTCCTATTTATAGTAATGTTTGCCTTTTCTTCTTCCAAACCAGTTCTCATTGTCCTTCTCTCTAGTGAAACCCTCTTCCTGCTTGTACACTACAGAGATTTTCACATTTGCTTTGGTCCACCTTCTTTGGATTTGTTTTAAATTTACTATAATTTTGTGTTTGTTTCCTTGTTGTCTGAGCAAGTCATTTAGAATTTCTGTAAGGTACATTTTGAAATTCATTTGGACCACTTTGCAGAGATCTGCTTTTACTTGGACATTAAAGTCTTTTTCTGTTGATCACTGTCAAAAAATCCAAATGAAATCAATTGGGATGCAATGCTGTACAATAATAAAATGTGAAAACTTCCAAGAGGGTGAATACTTTTTACAGGCACTTTACTGTAATTTCTTCTTTTTTTTCCTTATTGTCTGAACTAGTAATGTAGAATTTCTATAAGGTATAGGCCACGTTTTACACACTTTGTTTATTGAGCTGGGCCTACTTTATAATGTTTGCAAATCGACATCTATCTGAATATCCCATTCAATTTCTCAGATCACACTTTAATTCATTCATTTCAAAGTAATTCCCCACGGCTAGAGATAAACCTATTGTTCTGGAAATCCTAAATGAACAGGATAATGGAAAGTCTTAGAATCTTGATGACTGCGGTAAAATACGAAGATTCTGCATAGCTTACTTTGGAGCCCATTATGTTTGATCTCAATATCTTTCATTGTGTCCTTGGCTGTGTTGATTTCTACTTCTTGAAATCTTCTACTTGTATACCCTCTATTTTAGTCGACTTTATGCTATCTCTTTAAGCCTTGATCCTGCCATTTTGCCCTTTAATACTGTTAATCACTGGCAATGATATCGATAAAAATCATTAAAACTGAATAATTAATGTTAAAACTGAATAATAAATTTAGAACTAATATCATATTATTTTGGTTTAAATAGATTTTAGGTTTACAAGAGCATTTTCAGACATCAATGCTTTTGTCTTTATATAGCAGATCTATATACAGTAATCCCTCCTCAATCGCGGGGGTTGCGTTCCAGACCCCCCTCGATAGGTGAAAATCCGCAAAGTAGAAACCATATGTTTGTATGATTATTTTTATATATTTTAAGCCCTTATAAACTCTCCCACATTGTTTATAAATATTCCCTTCACAGTTAAACAGCATAATCCCTTTGTATTCTCTTAGATATTAGGTAAGATTCATTGAAATTATGTATGTAAACACACTGTTTATATACAGTAAAACCTAAATATTATTTTAAAGATATCGAGTGTATCCAATATCACATATGTTACAGCCATTACGATAGACAGGCCACCAGCAATAAATACGTACAATGCAAGAAAAATTGTATACAGTAAATGTGTGTACAGTGACACTAAATGTATGTACATATACTAAGTACTGTAAGTAGAAAATTAATTATGGTTACTCACCAACAATGACACGATGACTTGTCCGATAACAATGAGTTTAATTTTACTGCACAACAAAGGAGAGCGTTACAGCCCTTCTAAAGGAGCCACTTCAGGCAACTCTGTAGCACCGCTGTTATTCTTCTTCAATCCAAATCCCTAAAGCAGATTCCATCCAGACTACTGCCTTATTACATCCACTTACAACTCATTTTGGACCCTGGTTAAAAGGACTCTGCGGCCGTAGATCTTATATTCCTTTCCTACTTTTTAAATAAAAAGAATCGTAGCCTCACTGATGCTGTAATGGCATCCTACAGCGGTGTAGCTTTTCCCTTCCTTCAACAAATCCAAGACGTTTACCTTTTCGGCATTCGTTAGCATCTTTCGTTTGCTCATGGGCACAGACCCTGAAGCAGTAGCAGGAGCAGATCGTTTTGGAGCCATAATGAAGGGCTTGACTATGCACAAAGATAAACACAAAAGAGCACAAAAGTTAACTCTTTACACAGCGAAACACGTTGATGCTGAATGAGCAAGACGAGACTTCCTGGTTAACACCGCATTCAGCACACAGGAACTTAACTGCGTGCTCTGATTGGTTAGCTTCTCAGCCATCCGCCAATAGCATCCCTTGTATGAAATCAACTGGGCAAACCAACTGAGGAAGCATGTACAGGAAGTAAAAAGACCCATTATCCGCAGAACCCGCGAAGCAGCGAAAAATCCGCATTATATATTTAGTTATGCTTACATATAAAATCCGCGATAGAGTGAAGCTGCGATAGAGTGAAGCCGCGAAAGTCGAAGTGCGATATAGCGAGGGATTACTGTATATCGTATAGTAATGGTATTACATGTTGTTTCAGTTGGTAGACATTCCAAAATTACCTTACCAAACCTGCACTATGCTGCCACTTGCCACTTCTCTGGTTTCCCTTTGACCTAGTAGGCTATTCTACCCCTGTGATGATTTCACATGTTTGATTCACACCATTGCCCTCCATCTCCATGATCTTCTGCATTGTCTCTTGCAGGTGGAGTGACCCTGGGGATCAACGCCAAGGGTGAGCGGCTGAAGCACTGGTTTGACTGCCTCAAAAATAAGGACAAAAAAATTGAGCGGTGGCACACCCTGACTAACGAACTTCCAGGGTCGGCTTTCAGTGACTGAGGCTCTGCCCCCTCACCTGCAAGGGAAACCCTTGGGTAGAAGGGGGCCTGACTGACACCAGCACCCTGCCACATTTACGCAGGAGACACATTTTGTTTGAATTTCTTACAATTAATGTTTACAGACAAAAGCAAAAGTTTTACAAGAAATTCTTATGGATCTGGCTTCTGGTATAGCCTCCCATCAGGTATCACAATAACCAGAGTAGGGTGTGTTAGCTTCACTGACAAGGGCCTGGCCGCAAACAGTTAAAGATTGTCATACTTGGCATGCTAACTCAGACTACTGTGGTCCAGCCTAAACACCACAGAGTAGAGTTTTTGACTAAGGAGAGATTCATAGAGTTCATAATTGTACACATTCATAGACAAACTCACAAAATAGGAGAAATGCCCATGCTGTCTTGTTCAGGAACTGTAGCAATCAAATGGAATGTTTCATTAATTTTTCTGAGCTTCTGACCCAGCATGGCCAGGCTACATTTGTACCTACAAACACACTTACACTGTAAAGTGCATCACGTGGGCAACTAACAAGCAGATTTACACAACTGAGAAAATAAAACTTGCTGTCTGCCATCTCATTAGAGTGCATGTTAATATTACTCCTGAGATGACACTGAAGGAGAAAATATGCAATTTTAATTATAAGTAAAGCCCTCAAAATTCTGGGCATACTATTAACTGAGTATTCAGCATGCTTTATCAATATACATCCATTAGGTTTATGACCTCCGAGACTATCTCAAAAGTAGTTCACAGGCATAGTCACAGACAGACTCAGGATCAGTCACTGATTAACCTGTCATACATGAGTTTAGGATGTGGGAGAAAAAACAAAGTACCCTGAGAAAACCGAATGTGCAGACTCTACAAAGAAGATTTACCAGATATGGAGTGGGGTGGCAGAGGTACTAACCATTTTGTTACCAAATGTTGGTGTATTTCAGGTTGGCCAAGAGAAGTAAATATCTACTGGAATTATCACCTACAATATGGGACTTGTTAGAATATTCTATGAATGAAGTCAAAACAATTGTGGAGACTATAGCACGGAAACAATGTTTGCAATCCCATTACTTATTAAGATGCAACAATAAAGAGAATTTCATTTCATTTTTTTATCATGTGTGCCTGGCTGCCAGCTTGTCATGGAGCTGGAATTCTCTTTTTCTGCATCTTTTAACACAATAAACCCATAAGTCACAGAGAATCAGTTATGACAGGCACGTATAGTTTAATTTCATTTCTAGTGTAGCAGCACAAAGTCCTGTCAGGATGTCTAGCGCCCCTGATTGGGATGGGTGATGGGAAAACAGAAATGACCTCTGGGTAGGCTTGGTGTCAGTCAGGCCAAAGGGGCAGCTCTGCCAGCCCTGCACTATTTCTACACTTTGTGATCGGTTTGCCTTTGTACCTGATTTGTACTGTATATACATATAATGAAACGCATGTTGGTGTGTCAGTGTGTTATGCACTGTTTGATACAAACAAAAGCACTCCAGTCCTCTCGCGACACTTTCACTTTTGTATGTCTGAATGCTGTCAAGTCCGTTTGGCTATCAACTGGACTCCAAGTGCGCTGCCCTTCCTTCTCCAGCTTCCTTCCCTCACCTGTTCTTGGCTCAGTGCTCATCAGCAGCATATTGAATGGCTAGGTTTGATTTTCTTTTTTTTTTGTGTTCAATGTAGCCTTTATCTTTTTGATTGTTCATTCCTCCTTTTTTGTTGCCTGTTCTGTGTTGTGTTCCTCCCCGTTTTGCTCGGAGGGCAAGCAGCCAACAGGTGTGGTGGTCCATGTGGCATTTCAGACTTTGAGTTGAGGAGCCCTGCTAACCCCATACTTCATGTCACATAGGTAAGAAGGACTGTTTTCTTCATGGAACAAATGATTTTAAATGTCGATAGTTAAGAGGAAGGAAATAATCTTTATGTTTCTTGAATGGAAGTCAACAAACTTTGCTGATGTGGTTACAGACCAGTCTGAATCTGTAAATAAATAAAAAAAACCCAATCCCATTATCAGTACAACAAGGAGGAATCATAATGAGCAAAGAATATTAAACACAATCTCAAATGCTACAGGGTTTGGTTTTTTTCTGTCTCTTTAAAAAAGAGCATGCGATCCCTTCAGACTAGTGAGCCTACGACTTGACTAATGCTGTGGAGCTACATAGCCTGACAAAAGGAGCGGCCATCTTAATTCATTGTAAGATATAAGCATACAGAACCCTTCAAGTGAGTTAGACTCAGAATTGTCCCTCAATCTGGCTCATCTTCAAATTTAGGAATAAATTGTCAAGACTTATTTAAAACTTGGACTGATGTTAGACACTCTAAAAAATGATCAGCCATGCAAGCAGACTGACACTACGTAGAGAAGACTTGCAGATTAATTACAGAAGGGCATTTGGATTCCACCTAATGACCTTACACTCCAATTTCACCACTGACAGATTTTTCAGAAAGACAGTATAAAGGTGTACTGTAAAGTTACTGTTTGAGTGAGCAGGTGTGAGGAAGTTTTCATTCTTTTTTTATTTTCTGTCTCCTCAAATAATTGTACATTAATATATAATTATACAGGGGTGGATTGCTGATCACTGTTTAGTTGCCTTTGTATTACCAACCTGACGCCATGGGCAGTCCCACAGCTGTCTTTGGTTGCACTGCCTGCTGGATTCCATTAGGTTGGTCATCTCACACCACTGTATTTACAGAAGACAGTAATTTAGACCTGTAGCAGCATTGCCATCTACTGGTGTTCTGTGGTAATGCTAAATTCCTCCCAGAATGCCGGCAATGGTTTAAGAGTTTAGAAAGTGAGAGGCACATATCAGTCATTTTTAAGAAGTGCAATCAGTAGTCAGTACTTGTCAGACATTTACTGGTTTTATCTTTTACAGTTTTACTTAATTATTAGCTCCATTAGCTTTAATGAACTGCATACACAGTATTGTAAACATATACTGTATAGTCCACCCACTAAAATCAATTTAAAGTTATTTATCCAGGTAGTAAGTGTTTACTTACTATATAGCATTAGACAAAAACACAAAGAAGCATTAATACAATAAAAAGTAACAAAAATATCTTGTGTTATTAAAGCAAGTGAATATTTTGTGCCCACTCTTGCAATGGAAAGCTCAACTTATTCACTTTGGTACAGTACTATATAATTTTTTCAAGTTGTCCTGTGGTAAATGCACAAGCATCTTGTAGGATTTCCATAATGCTTCTTCTTGTTCCTTTATTAGTCCAAATGATCCCACACAGCTTAAATTACAGTGGTGTGAAAAACTATTTGCCCCCTTCCTGATTTCTTATTCTTTTGCATGTTTGTCACACAAAATGTTTCTGATCATCAAACACATTTAACCATTAGTCAAATATAACACAAGTAAACACAAAATGCAGTTTTTAAATGATGGTTTTTATTATTTAGGGAGAAAATAAATCCAAACCAACATGGCCCTGTGTGAAAAAGTAATTGCCCCCTTGTTAAAAAATAACCTAACTGTGGTGTATCACACCTGAGTTCAATTTCCGTAGCCACCCCCAGGCCTGATTACTGCCACACCTGTTTCAATCAAGAAATCACTTAAATAGGAGCTGCCTGACACAGAGAAGTAGACCAAAAGCACCTCAAACGCTAGACATCATGCCAAGATCCAAAGAAATTCAGGAACAAATGAGAACAGAAGTAATTGAGATCTATCAGTCTGGTAAAGGTTATAAAGCCATTTCTAAAGCTTTGGGACTCCAGCGAACCACAGTGAGAGCCATTATCCACAAATGGCAAAAACATGGAACAGTGGTGAACCTTCCCAGGAGTGGTCGGCCGACCAAAATGACCCCAAGAGCGCAGAGACGACTCATCCGAGAGGTCACAAAAGACCCCAGGACAACGTCTAAAGAACTGCAGGCCTCACTTGCCTCAATTAAGGTCAGTGTTCACGACTCCACCATAAGAAAGAGACTGGGCAAAAACGGCCTGCATGGCAGATTTCCAAGACGCAAACCACTGTTAAGCAAAAAGAACATTAGGGCTCGTCTCAATTTTGCTAAGAAACATCTCAATGATTGCCAAGACTTTTGGGGAAATACCTTGTGGACTGATGAGACAAAAGTTGAACTTTTTGAAAGGCAAATGTCCGTTACATCTGGTGTAAAAGGAACACAGCATTTCAGAAAAAGAACATCATACCAACAGTAAAATATGGTGGTGGTAGTCTGATGGTCTGGGGTTGTTTTGCTGCTTCAGGACCTGGAAGGCTTGCTGTGATAGATGGAACCATGAATTCTACTGTCTACCAAAAAATCCTGAAGGAGAATGTCCGGCCATCTGTTCGTCAACTCAAGCTGAAGCGATCTTGGGTGCTGCAACAGGACAATGACCCAAAACACACCAGCAAATCCACCTCTGAATGGCTGAAGATAAACAAAATGAAGACTTTGGTGTGGCCTAGTCAAAGTCCTGACCTGAATCCAATTGAGATGCTATGGCATGACCTTAAAAAGGCGGTTCATGCTAGAAAACCCTCAAATAAAGCTGAATTACAACAATTCTGCAAAGATGAGTGGGCCAAAATTCCTCCAGAGCGCTGTAAAAGACTCATTGCAAGTTATCGCAAACGCTTGATTTCAGTTATTGCTGCTAAAGGTGGCCCAACCAGTTATTAGGTTCAGGGGGCAATTACTTTTTCACACAGGGCCATGTAGGTTTGAATTTTTTCTCCCTAAATAATAAAAACCATCATTTAAAAACTGCATTTTGTGTTTACTTGTGTTATATTTGACTAATGGTTAAATGTGTTTGATGATCAGAAACATTTTGTGTGACAAACATGCAAAAGAATAAGAAATCAGGAAGGGGGCAAATAGTTTTTCACACCACTGTATACTGATTTCGGAGCTCTGGTAAGCAATCTGCTTTTAATGTGCATTGCGTTCCATCTGCAGACTACACTTCAAGTGGGTCTTAACTGTGTTTGCAGTTTGCTTGCAATCATTCAAGTAAGTTTCCTCAAAGGTACATCATGATAAATCAGAATTTGTTTATATTTCTCAGCAGCCATCACTCTAATCAGTTTTAACCAGATCCCCTATACCATTGACTGAAATGCATTCCCAGACCGTGACAGAGCTGCCACTCAGCTTTACAAAAGGATATAGAGTCAAATATCAATATATTGACAAACTGGCCTTTCTGTAAATGACAATTTTCAAATTTGAACTCATCAACCTATAAGGGGTGTCACTCAGTGTTTTTATGGTTTTCTCTGTCCTGCAGTATCTTCTGATTTTTACCTTTCCACAGAGGTTTGTTAGCTCCAACAAGCTCATTAAGAACATTGCTTTTAGGACTTCTTGAATCATGTAAAGTATTTCGATGCCTAACTGTTTACCATATAATGAACATTGTTTCCTTCTGTCCCTTAAGAAAGTGATCATATGCTGATAGAATTTTGGATATCCTGCTGCATTGTATTCCCATTTTCTTCAATTTGTTTTAATTACAGCTTAAACATCACATCCTGAAAGTCCCATTTTCAAGATGTGGTGTTCTATTTTTCCTTGGTAGGCTGTTGACTTTAGCCATGTTGATCAGTGGCATTACAATGATGCCACCCTGGAGTAGACATTTAGATGTGTTGAGAGGGAAACTAAATACCAAAAAACTTTGTTACTGATTTTTGATGTGGTGGGTAGATGACCCTTTTGGGTGTACTCTACTCAACTGTAGCCATGTCCCTGTTGTTGATACAAAAGTGTGATTTTATGCCAGTCAAACTTCTCCTTGAGGTGCCCCAGTATTTTGGCTACCATCTCATACACCTACTGCATTTATGTGTTAAACCACACCACTAGCACACCTCATGTCTACCTCATACATTTGAATCAGGTGTGCTTTTGGTAGAATTTATCAAATAACTGCTATGGCTCAGAGAGGTTTGGAAACCAATCCCATGTTACTCTTTACCATCTGACAAGATATCAATGCATTTTTGGAAAATGCAAGAAATTCTTGTTAGTTGTAGTGTATCGATGGTTATTTGTATTTATTCAGATATTACAGTATATAGTGTTTTCATGAGCAAATACACACTGCCCAGGTACCTTTTGTACCACTATCACATTAAGTGACCTTCAGTTGATGATTTGATGCAGCCTAATGAAAAACCCTTCAAAGCATTAAGTGTTAGGTATTACTGCCATTTCAAACAAAAACATTAATGTGTCAAAATTCTCTTAATGTGTCAAACAAATACAGAATATCATGTAATATGAAAAGCACCTACTGATGTTGTCATGTCATTTTCATCTGTCTGTCTGCACTAAACAACTTAGCTCCCAGTGGACTGATTTTGAAAAATTTTAGCATGCTTATTCCTCAAACATATTTCTCAGGAAAGTTCAGTTGTGTTGTGATATGCCAAATAGAACGCACTGTACATATTTTTAAAATTTTAAAAACTCCACAGCTGTCAGTCTTAAAATATAGAAACATTCTGTGTGACTTTAGTTATTGATTAATTTAGTGTTTCACCTTTACCTTGAGAGAGGATATATTTCAGCTGGTATATGTTGCAAATGTACCTCTTTTATTCATCTGATAGCTGCTCTTGATCTTAAATTGTGAGAGAATTGTATGTGCAGTGGTGGTGCCAACTTGACCAAACCTCTGTCACACCATCCCACTTCTCCTTTTTTGGATATTATTAATTTACATATGCTAGAGAAAGGACATCCTCTTCAAATACCAAAATCTTCATCCAAAGGTTTTGTCAAAACACAAAATGTAACTTATATTTGTTGTCATAATAATTAGAGCTTCTTCTTCTTCTTCTTTCGGGAGCTCCCGTTAGGGGCTGCCACAGCAGATTACCTTCTTCCATATCTGTCTGTCCTCTGCATCTTGTTCTGTTACACCCTGTGATAATAATTAGAGCAATGGTTCAAAATTATATGAATTTACAACAAATCACATACCAAATGAGTCTTTTGTTTTCAGTCTAATCACAGATAACTCAGAGATCCTTAGAGAAGTGACCTTTATGTGGTCATATCAATGAAAAAACGCATTATGCTGCCCGAACAGAATTACATTCTATTATCAGTATTATTTTTGGACATACCGTATCTCATCACTACAAAAATATTTTAATAACCAAAAATATCACAACCGTTTTTTTGAAGTATATTAAACACACTTTAACCTCCATGGCACTTGGAGTGTGTGAATCTGTGGCAGTCAGCAAACAGGAAGAGGTGGTTGCTACATCCCGTTGGGGTGATGTAGTGGTCTTCCATGTAGTGAGTTCTTTTCAGTGGAGAAAACAAAAAGTGTGTGAACAAAGTTTTAGAGAGAAACGTTCCTTCTTTTCCAACACAAAGAAAACTCCACGAAAATGTTTTAGTGAGTTTTGCATTTCATACTTGCTAAATGGACTGAAAATGAATTTTAGTTCAGTTTCGCAGAATTAGATTAGAATCAAAACTTGCCTGCTTCACTCATCACTAGAAATTTCCCAATCAGTGAGTCATTTCATCTACACTTTGCACAGCAGACGAAACTGGTGGATGTGTACATTTAGACAAATTGCGAACTTAACTCCTGCCCAAGGGAGAACTTGCATACTGTTCATCAATCAGATAAGAGTGAGAACTTTGCCAACTAATAATTTTAATTGTTTGTTGCCATATGGTTATAACAGATTGATGGCAACAAGGAGGAGGGTCAGAGGAAGAGTTGTGTGGTATAGCCTGGAATGGAAGAAGAAGATATGTGAGAATTAAATTTAGCAGCTAAACATCCCATAGAAATTCAACTGTGAACATTTGTGCACTTGTTTTCTGAACTTGGTTTGTCAGCTACAGGATGGTGAGGAGTCAAAGTGTATTCTGACAGAATTAGACACATGGCTGGACAGAACCTTGGATGTCTAAAGTACACACATGCACATACTGATGCTGGGGCTATCTATTGTCTCCACTTAGTCCATGGGAGGTATCCACAGAATGCCTATAAAGACACGAAAAGAACATGAAAACTCCACATACATGAAGTGATCAGGTTGATAATCACAACCATATCCTTGGAGGCACTATTGCTAACCACTGCACCCCTCCTTAAAATAACAGAAAAAATAACAAGCTTATCAGAAAAGCACTCTAGTTTATATATGTATTTTAACCAATAAAAACTGCAGTGAGAGAAATTTCTGAAAGCCATTGCATAATCTACCATCTCAATTATTCTGAAATAGTGTGGCCCAATATGCATTCGTCCTGTCTGGTATGTCATGAGCACCTCATGTGGAGGAGGTGTTGATAAGTAATAGAGAGCAAAAGGAACTGAAGAGGAGATGGAGGGCATAAAAGGAAATGAAAAAATCATACAGGCTGGGGTCAGAATACCAAAAGAAACTATTCGAATTAAATGTCAAAGCTGGAACACTGAACCCGACATTGTAGTCAAAATATCAAAGCAAATAAGTTCATGCTAACCTGTATCATGAACCTCTAACTAACACTAAATAAGCAATGGAGCTTTAGAAGAAATCCAAAAGCTTGGATACAAGAACCTATGCACTGCCATCTTTTATAGTGAAGACGTGAGGACACAATATGCCACATGACTGGGAATAGTCATAGCAAACATACATTATATGGTTGCTGCCATGCAAATGGTGGTGACCATCCAAATAAAAACATAACTGGCACTTCCAATCTTATGATTAAAGCTATCAACAACCCTAAAAGCAAATGTAAATGATGCTAAATGACACAGAATGTATCCGAGGATGCCACCCTTCAGATACTTTAAATAAAGAAGTGAAACGCCCAAAAAAATAAAAAATGTAAAAATTTAACAAACAATTTATGATGAAAATTGGTTACATGAAAAAGTGACTAACATGTGATGCTCCTGCAGTCCATTCACTCCAGTATTCTAACATACAGGTTTTGTAGGTCTGTCCAGCTCCTGCTGAGGCCACTGAGGTGGTCTAGACCAAGTTAGTGCAAGGATACCTGGAACATGAGCTCTGGAGCTCTGATAATGACTGAAGTCAAGCTTCAAGGAGTTTTGGGTTACATATGTCCTATGTAACCCAAAAAGATAAAAATCAGAAACCACAAGCAGGGTATTAGTGGGGCCTACTGAGCACCAAAGCAACTTGCAGTGTTTGTGATGTGCCAGAAGAGATAAAAAACTGAAAAACAATTAATAGAAGGCAAGGTAGCCTACCTCAAATTTCAGACATACAGACAAGGGCATCTAGGGTTTAGTGAGCAGGTAGTTATGTCCACTAAATGATAATGAGTTCTGGATGATTGTACAACTATGAAGGTGATAAAGAAAGGCAGGTGCTCTGTGTTTTGCGAGGTTGTCTGCCTAAGGCTTAGTTGCTAGAATGAGTCCCTTGCAAATATCTCTTTTAGGTCTAAGTACATGCCATAAAGCACGCCTACAAGCCATCAGAACTTACTGTGTAGGGTTCCCTTCTCTGTTGTTGCAAATGAAGGATTCCTATCGGCAAAATACACAGCAGGAAGTATTAGAAGAAAGTCATTTTGGTCTGTAACTGTTTCAATTGTGTCATCTGCAGCCCCCAGGCTGTGGGAGCACTGACTGTAACGCCAGCAGAGATCCATTTAGTCTCCTGAGCACCTTTGGATGTCAGGATCAAGACAGCAAACCATTGTTTCATAAAACCAGCAAATTCCTGACCCTCACATCTGTGACAGAAATGTTAATTATTTTGTTTTGGCTTAGGTGGCACGCTTGATTGCTTTGTGTGTCATCTGCCCTCCTCATGCCCTGGCTGCTCACCCTGCTTGAGCCTCTCATTGTTTGTATTAGTTATCCCCACTGCCCCCCCCCCATCCCCAATATTTCCCTATTTGTTTTAGCTTAAATATTGAAGGATGGTGGCCGTCAGTCAGCATGTATTATATCTGACTATATTTGATGGTCTTCCTTTTTGTTGATGTTATTTTTCTCAATAAAATTGCATAAAAAAGAACACTTGTCTTTGTTTTATATTGTACCAGCACCGGGAGGAAGTGGCAGAAATGGCTAAAAGACTCGATTTTGGACCACTGACATTACAATATGCCTTGAAATGGACTGGCACCTACAGTATTTGTGGCGATTTTCTGCGATCTGTCTGGTGCATCAAGGAAAAGCTCATCACTGGTTTGAGGATGTACGTATTTATATATGGTATACACTAATCAGCCGCAATGTTAAAACTACTGACAGATGAAGTGAATAACATTGATTTTCTTATTACAATGGCACCTGTCACAGGGTGGGTTATATTAGGCAGCAAATGAACAGTTATTAAAGGTGATGTGTTGAGAGCAGGAAAAATGAGAAACTGCAAGGATCTCAGTGACTTTGACCAGGGCCAAATTGTGACAGCTGGACGAACGGGTGCGTGCATCTCCAAAACAGCAGGTCTTGTGGGGTGTTACTGGTATGCAGTGGTCAGTAGCTACCAAAAGTGCTCAAAGGAAGGTTGACCGAAAACAGGGTTGTGGGCGCCCAAGGGGCAGTGATGCATATGGTAAGCAAAGACTACCATATCTACTGTAGCAGAAATTGCTGAACACACAGTGCATCACTGCTTGCTTCGTACGGGGCTGCATAGCCATAGCCTGGTCAGAGTGCTCATGCTGAACACTGTCCATTGCTGAAAGTACCTAAAATGGGCATGTGAGTGCCAGAACTGGACCACTGAATGATGGAAGAAGCTAGCTTGGTCTGATGAATCTTTTTTTTTTTTGATCATGTGGATGGCCGGGTGCGTGTATGTCATTTACCTAGTTAAGCAATAGCAGCAGGATGCACAAAGGGAAGAAGACAAGCCATCTGAGGCAGTGTGATACTCTTGGGTCCTGGCATTTATGCGGATATTAGTTTGACACATACCACATACCTAAAGATTGTTGCAGGCCACATACATCTTTTCATGGCAACTGTATTCCTTGATGGCAATGGCCTCTTTTAGCAGGATAATGAACTCTGTCACATGAGAAAAATTGTTCAGCAATAGTTTGACGAACATGACAAAGGGTTCAAGGTATTGACTTGGCCTCCAGATTGCCCAGATCTCAATCTGATCAAAGCATCTGTGAGATGTGCTGGAAGAACAAACCTGATCCATGGAGGTTCCACCTCGCAACTTACAGGACCTAAAGGATCTGCTGTTAATGTCATGTTGCCAGATGAACACAGGACATCTTAAGAGGTCTTGAGGTGTCCATGCCTAAATGGGTCAGAGCTGTTTTGGTGACTAGTATAGGGGGACCTACACAATATTACACAGGTGGTTTTAGTGTTGTGGTGAATAGTTTACTTTTGAGCTGGGGTGTCAAACTCCGATCTGGGAGGACTTTAGCAGCAGCAGGTGCTTCCTCAGTTGGCAGGCAATAGTGATGAGCAAAACAGCACAGCCTTACACCATTGCCTTTACATTAAATTTGTAGATAACCCATTTCACAAAACTCATTAAAATGAAATGTTATGGGTTTTTAGGGATGTAAACAAAGGAATTTAACTCCCTAAGGGTTACCACTGCCTGTTTCCTCAACCGTCCACCTTTGGCTCCTTTCATTGCAGCTCCATGTGTTCTTGTTTGCTTTGTTCACTGCCAGCCAGCAAATTTATGCCACCAGTTCTATCCCCTCACAACACTCTTTTGGGATCAGAAGTAACACTATGAATAATACCATCTGCACTCACTTTTCCCATCTATTTAAACTGACTGAAGACAAGACCCTTCCAGGGACTTGCTGACCGCCATATACCAAGGCCATTGGATTTTAGCTGCTTGCAAATATTTGCTTCCCAGCCACACTGTCCTTTCCATGGTCTGCTCATGAATACATTTAGCCATGTTTTTGCACATGGGGTAAAAAAAGGTTGCAGATGAGATGAAAGTAAACTGTATGTACTAATGATGCCAATTTTGCTAATGAACAAATGCAATTTCTTTCATAGATCATTTCACACAACACTAGTAACAAAGTTTTTTGTTGTCAATGAAGCATACTTCTTTTGCCTTCATCTTGATTGTCTTGCTTTTAAAGATTCCAAATCTTTTATTATCCTTTTCCTTGTTAAACAGCAGCCAAACAAAATAAGATGTAAAGCAAGCCAACAATTGACCAATCAACTTATGTCAAAGGCACAAATCCTGTAGCGTGAATTCGTTTAATTTAATTCACCAACCTGTTCATTCCATTAAAAGGCCACAGTAGAGTGCTGTGCCATTTGAACTGAATTTGACTTTGGAGATCAGAGAGAGACAGAAGAATGCCTCCAGAGGGATCAGCTACGTGGAAGTGGACCCGTGGAAATTAGAATGAGTGCATGTAATATGACGAGCATTCCCATGACGAGATCACTAATGATTACAACTTACACATAACAGCTAAATCTGGCAGAAATAAGTTATACTGGTGAACTCCCATGCTCTCTCCATTGAATTTTTGAACTGATCTAAGATAAAATTTGTGTTGGAAAAGTAGGCTGGAGCAGTGAGAGAATGCTACTAAGAAGCAGATTTCTACTGTTCGATATGGAGTGAAGAAAAGCACTGATACACACACACACACTCCTAACTTCTAGAATGGCAATGACAAAATCATTAGTGAGAAAATACCACATGAGCTGATATGTCCCCACATAAGATGGCTGCTGGATGTAGGAGGTATACATGCAAACAGCACAGTTAATCATGTAACAGTAGCTTGAAAATAAAAACAGGAGTTTCTTCCATCTAGTATAACAGGAAAGTATGCCCAAAAATTAATATGAGGGAAAATACTATATAGTGCTAGACTGGTCCTTAGGGCAGTCTGATCAGCTTGTATGTTATGCACATCATCACAGATCCTCCTGTGGCAATGTTCAGGAGAGGAGATGCTGAACAAGCCCCTCAGGTAAATACGAAATGGACTGTCTTGAGATAAAGAAAGAAATGCTAAGGAAAAACAATCTACATATCAATGGCAATCACCCAGACAGATCATGCAGGCAAGTCAGAACAGCCGTAATGCTCACCAGCATCACATATGCTGTACATTCACAGCTGATGTATTAGAATGAGGGTTGCAGAAGAAAAAGATCTTTGGTAGGAGAGGACCAAAGTGTGGAAGACATGAGACTGACCTTCTAACACGCTGTCATGCCAAAAAGGGTAGAAGTGCTTGAAAACAAATATCCAAATAAAATCCAGAAAAGTGCAAAGAGCTATAACAATTATACTACCAGTTATATAAACAAGAGGTCAAGAGAGCAACAAGTAGTTACAGACTACAACAGATCAAACATGGACTCGGGTAGTTTAAAAGAGGAAAAAGACACCACAACATCTCATCAGAAAGGATGATTAAACTAACCAACAGGTTTACCTTGCTTTAAAAGTCTGAGAAATTCTGCCTTTGAGCCAAGAGAAGTAAGGGCAGAAAAGGGAAGCAGACACTTTTTGGAGATTCAGTCACCCAAAATACTGCAAACTCGATATGCCGTAGAGATCAGGAGTCAATCACAGTATTCTTACCAGGAGCAAGTGTTTCCCACATAGCCCAAAGAATGGACTAGTTACTGGTGAGGATGGATGAAGAACACATTAAGGGAATTTGGAGAGAAGCTAAAGGCCAAATCAAAATCAGTCATTTTCTCCAAAATCTTTCCAGGACCAGGAAAAAGACTACACAAACAGAATTTAATATTTAACCCATAATGCATGGGTGAAGGCATGGTGTGAACAAGAAGGTTTTTCTTTTCTCCACCACTGGAAATACTGTAGAAAACAACAAACATTCTAGGAGTGACAATCCTCTGGGAAGTTCACAGACATTTAAACTACATGATGTGCAACTGAGGAAGATGCAAACAGTCAACCCTACCTGAAGAAACTCGACCAAAAACACAAAAAGTAGCCTTCCTCATTTAAAATGTTTACACCTTAATGCTAGAAATTTTAAAAATACAGGTGTAAACTACGGGCAACAGTATTAACTTGGGACTATGATATTGTAGGAATTACTGAGTCATGGCTTAATGAGAGTGATGGAGAAGAATATGATATTAGTGGCTACACATGCTTCAGAAGAGACAGGTAAGGAAGGAAAGGAGCAGGAGTGGTGTTTTATAGGAAAAATAACACTCAGGCCCACATCTTCAAGATGGGAGAAGAAAAACACATTAGAATCACTGTGGGTTAGGCTAGAAAGGCAGAGATCTGGTTATTGGAGTTTGTTACAGGCTGGCAAACTCTGATATGTTACATAATAGCATATTATTTAATCAATGCTATATATGTGCAATAAAGAGGCAAAGTGGTCATGGGTGATTTTAACTTTCCAAACATGATTGGGAAGCCCCTATCAGGAATACAAAAGAGGAGACTGAAATGGTGCAGTGAGTAAATGTCTGTTTTTTCATCCGGTTTGTCTTAAGCCAAGCATGTGGTGATGCCTGTCAAGATGTCATCTTTTCAAACAATAAAAACAGCAGACATCGATACCTTAAGCAACAGTGATCAGTGATACATTTTGAGATTATCCTTGAAAACACACAAATGAACACTAATCAAAGACTTACAGTGGTGTGAAAAGCTATTTGCCCCCTTCCTGATTTCTTATTCTTTTGCATGTTTGTCACACAAAATGTTTCTCATCATCAAACACATTTAACCATTAGTCAAATATAACACAAGTAAACACAAAATGCAGTTTTTAAATGATGGTTTTATTATTTAAGGAGAAAAAAAATCCAAACCTACATGGCCCTGTGTGAAAAAGTAATTGCCCCCTGAACCTAATAACTGGTTGGGCCACCCTTAGCAGCAATAACTGCAATCAAACGTTTGCGATAACTTGCAATGAATCTTTTACAGTGCTCTGGAGGAATTTTGGCCCACTCATCTTTGCAGAATTGTTGTAATTCAGCTTTATTTGAGGGTTTTCTAGCATGAACCGCCTTTTTAAGGTCATGCCATAGCATCTCAATTGGATTCAGGTCAGGACTTTGACTAGGCCACACCAAAGTCTTCATTTTGTTTTTCTTCAGCCATTCAAAGGTGGACTTGCTGGTGTGTTTTGGGTCATTGTCCTGTTGCAGCACCCAAGATCGCTTCAGCTTGAGTTGACGAACAGATGGCCGGACATTCTCCTTCAGGATTTTTTGGTAGACAGTAGAATTCATGGTTCCATCTATCACAGCAAGCCTTCCAGGTCCTGAAGCAGCAAAACAACCCCAGACCATCACACTACCACCACCATATTTCACTGTTGGTATGATGTTTCTTTTTCTGAAATGCTGTGTTCCTTTTACGCCAGATGTAACGGGACATTTGCCTTTCAAAAAGTTCAACTTTTGTCTCATCAGTCCACAAGGTATTTTCCCAAAAGTCTTGGCAATCATTGAGATGTTTCTTAGCAAAATTGAGATGAGCCCTAATGTTCTTTTTGCTTAACAGTGGTTTGCGTCTTGGAAATCTGCCAAGCAGGCCGTTTTTGCCCAGTCTCTTTCTTATGGTGGAGTTGTGAACACTGACCTTAATTGAGGCAAGTGAGGCCTGCAGTTCTTTAGACGTTGTCCTGGGGTCTTTTGTGACCTCTCGGATGAGTCGTCTCTGCGTCTTGGGGTAATTTTGGTCGGCCGGCCACTCCTGGGAAGGTTCACCACTGTTCCATGTTTTTGCCATTTGTGGATAATGGCTCTCACTGTGGTTTGCTGGAGTCCCAAAGCTTTAGAAATGGCTTTATAACCTTTACCAGACTGATAGATCTCAATTACTTCTGTTCTCATTTGTTCTTGAATTTCTTTGGATCTTGGCATGATGTCTAGCTTTTGAGGTGCTTTTGGTCTACTTCTCTGTGTCAAGCAGCTCCTATTTAAGTGATTTCTTGTTTGAAACAGGTGTGGCAGTAATCAGGCCTGGGGGTGGCTACGGAAATTGAACTCAGGTGTGATACACCACAGTTAGGTTATTTTTAACAAGGGGCAATTACTTTTTCACACAGGGCCATGTAGGTTTGGATTTTTTTTTCTCCCTAAATAATAAAAACCATCATTTAAAAACTGCATTTTGTGTTTACTTGTGTTATATTTGACTACTGGTTAAATGTGTTTGATGATCAGAAACATTTTGTGTGACAAACATGCAAAAGAATAAGAAATCAGGAAGGGGGCAAATAGTTTTTCACACCACTGTATAACTAGTATCTACAAAACATAGAGTGGAAAAGCAAAACTCAAAAACTATAAATTATAGTTGGTGTCACTTCAGAGATCTTCTGATCCAGGCTCAAAATAAGCTTATTCTGAAAACCAACAAAACAAAAAGATGAAAAAAATCAGCTGGAATGGATAAATAGCAGCATTATAAAAAGAGAAATTGAAATAAAAATTGCTAGTGAAGGCAACACAAACAGCAGTTTTTTTCCAGTACTACTCCAGTAAAAAGCCAATAAAAGATAATTTAAGAAACCTTTGAGACACTAATGGAGAAATTATTGAAAATTAGAGGGAACAAGCAAATGGACTGAACAAATACAAAATGTTATAAACAGAATCCCTCTAAAAGCTGGCCCCAGTGTTGCAAAGCATGAACTTTAATTCTGAAAAAAGACAAGTAAACATCTTTGGATGCAAACTAAAAGCTACAAAAATGTTATTATAGGGACAAGTCAAATATCTGGATCTGTCTTTTTGATCTGGATCACAAGCAGGTTAGTAAGATGGCCAACTGGATTCTGTCAGACAGAAGCCGTCTTTAAAGTTTCTAATACTGCCATTAATCTGTAGACTCACACTACCTATTGTTGTAGCAACTCTGAAAATGTCTACATGATTGCAGTTGTGGACATATCTGTAGAAATGCAAGGTGTGTGTTTGATTATAATAACAGACATTTCATAGCATATTTTAATTTATCTGAGGCATAGTCTTGATGTTTATGCATTTCTTCTGCAAGTGTACATCTGGGACAATATTTCAACATAATATAACAATGAAGTTTTATTCACATAGATACTCTATTGGTCTCATCCATTGTGATAGATGGACATCTACGACAGAGATCCATTAGCAGCAGTGTTAATTTACCTTTTTATTAACTATCATTCCAAGGTATCCTGTATTTATTCCAAAAGGATTTCATTACATTATATGCAGTTATACATAAGCATGAGCAGCAAACAAAGGGCTCAGAAAGAAAAGGAAAAGGATAAGGCAGCTAAAGGTTTATCTAGTCTAAACCGGCCTTTACCCAATGTAGATGATTATTTATTTGAAATGGACTCCTGATTCTTAAACTGTGGACCTGCCCTTCCACAGGGAGAAAAAGAAACCAATGCTATTTGTTATTTATCCTTTCTAACCCAATAACCGTAAATGCCAACATAACAGTAGGTTCCATAGCCATAACACCAGGCTGTAATATGAGTATTAACTTAAGACTATATAATGTAAACAAGTTCAGAAGCAGTGTCTCTATGACAAAACAGTGAACTGTGTGAGCTGGAATGTCAAAGGTCTCAATCATGAATTAAAGAGGAAAAAAGTATTCTCTTACCTAACAGGTCTAAATGGCAAGATAGTATATTTACAGGAGACTCTATTTATAAGTAAGGACAATTTTCATTTGTAAAGAAGTTAGATTGGCCAAATTGTTCACTCCAGCTATAGAAAGAAAAATAGAGGTATGGGAAGCTTAATACACAGAACAATTCTATTTGTAGTATCAGATGTAGTATCTTATCCTGATGGGTGATATAGCATGGTGATGGGTAATTTATTTAATACTAAATTGATTTTGATTAATATTTATGCACCTAATGTGGGTGATAGAGATTTCATCCAAAATGTATTTGCATCTGTTTCTAATATGAACACTCATAAAATTATATTGGCTGAAGACTTTAATTATGTTTTAAATCCAGACCTAGCTACAGCGATAACATCTAATACAGCAAAATTAATCACACAGTTTGTAAAGGATCAAAACTTAATAGGCCCATGGAGATTTTCAAATCCAAATTTAAGAGCATATTCCTTCTTCTTGCCAATACCTGGTACTGAAGAATTGATTATTTCTTCATAGACAATAATTTTTTGCCCACCATCAGATCTTACAAGTACGAAGCTATTGTCATTTCCAACCAGGCCCCTTTGATCATGGAGCTTAAATCACTGTGCCCTACACACTGATCTCTTAGCTGGAATAATGATGTTAAGATACTCTCCAAAGTTCTATCTAGAACACAGGTGTTGAACTTTGGTCCTGGAAGGCCACAGTGGCTGCAGGTTTTCATTCTAACCATCTTCCTTATTAGTGACCAGTTTTTGCTTCTAATTAACTTCATTTGCCTTAATTTTAATTAACTTGACTTGGCTCCCTTTGTTGTTGCTTTTTCCTTAATTAGCAGCCAAGTAATAGTGAGACACAAAACAAGGTGCCACATGACCAGTTTACCTGTGCCCATCACACAATATCTGAAAATAAAGAAAAGTGAAGGTCTCAGTAAGGCTGATCTCTCAGCTCACCAAAACATTCTGACAGTGCTGTGGCAGAATGAGAGCAGCAACAAGCCATGGAATTAAATAACAAGTGTAATTAACAGCAAGAATCAGCTTCTCATTAAGAAAGTGATTGGTGAGAAATTGGTTGGGGTTTGCAGCCCTATTTTACCTGCTCACCTGTTGGCTTGTTTCATGTCTCATGTCTGTTTGGCTGTCATTTAATAAAGAAAAGAATCAATTGAGAGAGAACTGAATCCTTAAAAACAGAGCTATTAAAATGAAGCGAAAAATAAGTTAATTAGCAGTGAAAACTGGTCACTGATTAGCAAAAGAGTTAGAATGAAAACCTGCAGCCACTGCGGCCCTCCAGGCCCGGAGTTCGACAACCCTGATCTAGAAGGATGGAAAAAGTGCATTCTTCTGTAAAATAACAAGACGAAAACGGATTTATCAAAGTCACACTCTTAGCTTCTAAAATTTGATGTTTGTTTAATGTTATATTTCGCCTATTAAATCTAATATCTTAGAGATCATATTATCTTTGGACTCAGAAAAAGCATTTGGTATGGTTTAATGGGAATGCCTATTCACCACACTGCACAAATTTGGGTTCGGCCCAAAGATACGTGCCTGGATCAAACTACTTTATACCAGTCCAGAAGCTTCAGTTTGTATTAACAATATTATTTCAGACTACTTCAAACTAGAACATGGTTCTCGACAAGGAAGTCCCCTATCACCATTGCTCTTTGCAATTGCCATTGAGACATTGGCTGTTCATTTTCGAAATGCATCAGAGATAAAGGGGATCACCAGAGAAGGACTTCAACAGGAAATATTACTTAATGCAGATGATATGGTACAAAATTCTGTACCAGCAATCCTAAAAGCACTAGTAGAATTTCAAAAGATATTGGGACTCAAAATTTATTTGAATTAAAGTGTGATTTTTCTAGTGAACCCTGTAGCACACAATGTTAGACTGGACACTTTATTATTTGTTTTAGCAAATCAGTATAAATACCTAGGGGTAAACATCACAATTAAATATAAAGCTCTTTTTCAACAAAGTTTGCTGTTTGCAAGGAAAAAATTAAACAAGACGTGAATAGATGGTCTACCTTCCATCTCACATTGCCAGAGAGAATCAACACTGTCATGATGAACATCATTCCTAAGCTTTTTTTTTCTATTTCAGAGCATCCCCATATACTGTACATTAACTAATCATTTTGAAAGAAACTACATTCAATCATAACTTCATTTATTTGGAATTCAAAACATCCGAGCATCCAAAGGGCGACTCTACAACAACCTGAAGCAGAATATGGATCTAATCAATAACATTTTACGATGAGCTTCTATTTTAGAGAAAAGGATATTCTTCCTTCTTTGCTGCATTTAAACTTTTGCTCTGGTTATTGGCCCTTCTCTCTTTTTCTTTTTGGTTTGTTAAGTTTGACTTGATTATATGGATACATAAAAATATACAGTATTTTATAATCAGATAAAGGTTCAAAACACTTAAGCAAATCTAGGAAATGTGAGGCATCAGAAGAAGCAATACCTAAATAGAGTATAATTTTGCGTGCATATAAGGTGAACAAGTGGATAGAGTTATGGAATGTGTAAATACAAGGATCCACCCCGTATAATATTGCAGTGAAACAGAGTAGTCACAAGAGACTGTGTTCAAAATGGGACTGAGACAAAAGGGTAGAGGCTGGGTTTTTATAGGCGGTGGAAAGGAAGAGGTGAGTCCAAGAGGGAAGTGGCAGAAGTAAGCTCAGGAGGAGGGAATGGTCTATAGAGAAATGAGGAAGCAAATTAGGGCTTAGGTCATTTTGTCTTCTTGTGATCTGCAGACGAAGGTGAAAAGGAGTAAGTGCACAACGTCAACCCCTAACTCTCCGTTTTATGCCCAGTTAAGCCTATTGACTGCCTCCCAAGTGCACGTGTGTGACAACTGTAATGGGAGATCCTGCACCTTTATAATAATTATGTCTCTGGCACTACCCTGTTTTGTGAACACGAGTTACTTGTGAAAAGTATTGAGTCAGTGCTAATTAATGTTGCAGATGAATTGGCACATGTACCATTATTGGTTTGCTCTTGTGGCCATGATTTGTTAGTAACAAGGTATTTTGATAAAATTTGTACTTGAAAATTTGAAACAGGTCTCTATGGTGACCTACAATGTCCAAGAATATAAAGCAATAACAAAAGTTGAACATGGCTTAACACAACCCACATATTGAGACTAAATGACGTACTCTTAGACAAAAGCTATAACCCAACAAGACAAAGAATTTGTTATCCAAATTAGTTTAGAAGAAATTAGTGTACCTTAGATTAGTGCACCTACCCACTTTGGCTAGTATGATTATATTTGTATAGATTAAAGGACCTGTCACTTATGGGTCAGCTTTCTAAGCTTCAAGTGCTTGTGCTGCTAAGAAATGTACCAGTTCTTTTGCCAGACGTCACATCTACATCCATTATATTAGGCTGTTCTTTATTCGTCTCAAGATTCTGGAAGGCTTTTTCTTTTATACAGTGTGAATTGCAATGGGCAGACTGGCGAGATTAATCTGGACTTGAAACATTCATCACACAAACTATCCTGCTGTTATGTAGGTCATAGCAAAATTGCCTCCATGTTGGCCATGTGTTGCCAAATTCTTTGGGGATTTTCCTTGTGAGTTTTGCTTTGCTCTTCATTCTTATATTCAATCTATGAATGGTCATTCTGAAAAGCAAGATGAACACTAGAAGTGAATCACAGTATATTCTGTCAATGAATATGAAGATTTCACAAACTACACCTGTGCATCAATTCAAATTTTCTCATTAATTGTAAAAATGTTCTTTACGTATCACATATCTGACAGCTATAATTATCCATCCATCCATCCATCCTCTTCCGCTTATCCGAGGTCGGGTTGCGGGGGCAGCAGCTTAAGCAGAGAGGCCCAGACTTCCCTCTCCCGCCACTTCTTCCAGCTCTTCCGGGAGAATCCCAAGGCGTTCCCAGGCCAGCCGGAAGACATAGTCCCTCCAGCGTGTCCTGGGTCTTCCCCGGGGCCTCCTCCCGGTTGGACGTGCCGGAACACCTCACCAGGGAGGCGTCCAGGAGGCATCCTGATCAGATGCCCGAGCCACCTCATCTGACTCCTCTCGGAGGAGCAGTGGCTCTACTCTGAGCCCCTCCCGGATGACTGAGCTTCTCACCCTATCTTTAAGGGAAAGCCCAGACACCCTGCGGAGGAAACTCATTTCAGCCGCTTATATTCGCGATCTCGTTCTTTCGGTCACTACCCATAGCTCATGACCATAGGTGAGGGTAGGAACGTAGATCGACTGGTAAATTGAGAGCTTTGCCTTACGGCTCAGCTCCTTTTTCACCACGACAGACTGATGCAGAGCCCGCATCACTGCGGATGCCGCACCGATCCGCCTGTGGATCTCACGCTCCATTCTTCCCTCACTCGTGAACAAGACCCCGAGATACTTGAACTCCTCCACTTGGGGCAGGATCTCTTCCCCAACCCTGAGAGGGCACTCCACCCTTTTCCGGCTGAGGACCATGCTCTTGGATTTGGAGGTGCTGATTCTCATCCCAGCCGCTTCACATTCAGCTGCGAACCGATCCAGAGAGAGCTGAAGATCACGGCCTGATGAAGCAAACAGGACAACATCATCTGCAAAAAGCAGTGACCCAATCCTGAGTCCACCAAACCGGACCCCTTCAACACCCTGGCTGCGCCTAGAAATTCTGTCCATAAAAGTTATGAACAGAATCGGTGACAAAGGGGAGCCCTGGCGGAGTCCAACTCTCACTGGAAATGGGCTCGACTTACTGCCGGCAATGCGGACCAAGCTCTGACACCGGTTGTACAGAGACCGAACAGCTCTTATCAGGGGGTCCGGTACCCCATACTCCCGGAGCACCCCCCACAGGATTCCCCGAGGGACACGGTCGATTAATTAATTATGTTAATCTAAAATTCACCATACAGGAGGCTACAGTTTAAAAAAGAATGAAATAAAAGAATAAACATCCTGCTAACCCTGAAGCTTCCTACCTTTTTTTTGCATATGCAGGACCTTTTTATATAAGGCAGACTGTGCGGTCCATGGATCAGTCAGAAAGCACATCGAGGTTGCCAACTGTGGGATGCTGCCTATGATGTATCCATGCTCTTTATAGCCTGTGATCACTGCTGCTGCTCAGCGGAGGGATGGGAAGGAGCGACTTGGCTAGTGAGAACTTTTTGCTGGATGTGGGGGGACTGAGGCTTAGATCCTGGTCACTCATTTCTGAGGTAATGATTCTACCAATGTGCTGTTTGACGTCCCTCACCTTGCACTATACAAACATGTACTTTGAGCAAAATTTCATGCCGTCACTGCCATGGAAACAGAAAAAAGAAATTGCTGCTGTTATAATAGTTGGAGACGAATGACACAAACACATTCAGAATTTATTCTAAAAGTTCAAGGTACCACAGCTTCCTGCCACTTTTAGTCTTGAACACAAGTACACAGGTCATAATCGCTGCACCACCTAAGGAGGTTGTTTGAATGTGCTGTCATTCTCTGGGACGAATTTTATATTTGTCATGCATGCATGATTAAGGAACTTGCAAAGTGCTAAACAACATCACCCCTGATCAAGAGGGGGTACTGCCACTAACTGTATCTCTGGTTTCCTCCACAGTGTCTACCTATCACCTGGATGTAACACCTAGCCCCATATAACTGCTTAGTACACTTCAATAAACATTTACCATGCTAAGTTGTGTAATTTGTATGTTGACCCCAAAACACAGAAACTGGGAAATAACTGCCAGCTTAATTAGGCTAGGAGTCCAATTAAAAACAGAAGTTGGTAAACAAAAACCTGCAGCCACAGTGGGATGCCAGGATCGACTTTAAGAACCGCTGCTCTCGGTTACACTGATCAACAACCATTTTGCTACTGGGAGTCTTTCACCTTTACTTTAACAGGTTTCACTTGCTAACTCCAAATCTGAAAACTATTTTCGTACAGCACGCCCCGTTTTTTAGTTATAATGTTCCAGGTCTAGGACATCTAGGGTGACCAAACAGTAAAGGCGGATAACCATTTGATAAATAACGGTAATTCCACTAGGGATGCCATTGAGATAAAAGAATTCGCCACACGTTACTAAAAGCTGTGAGTTATTTATCCATCCATCCACTTTCCAACCCGCTGAATCCGAACACATAAAGATTATTAATTTTTAATTTAAGAAATAAGTTTGGTCTTGAGAAAAGTGAAGCCAAAATTAAGGAAGCTGTTTTTGTTGTTCCTGAAATCTGTGAACTGATGCTTGACGATGAGTTCAAAAGGAAACTGAAGTCCACTGAATCAACAGCATGGGAAGCATTTGTGCAGGTTGTCCAGAATTTTCTTGGCAGTCACAGAGCAGAGAATAATGCTGAGCTTGTGGAGAACCTGCTGAAAGCGTATCAACTTATTGGAGCCAGAATGTCACTGAAGATGCAATTTTTACATTCTTATTTCAACTTTTTTCCACGAAATCGGGTGATGTCAGCGATGAGTATATGGAAAGATTTCATCAAGATATAAAGGTGATAGAAAACTGATATCGGGGAAAATTCACTCTGCATGCATGATCGGTGATCACTGTTTTCTTGCAAAGAGAGACGGATGTGCAATACAAGTGCAAAAGTGAGTGCCTCCAACATTTTTGGGCATGCTGACCTCACTTTTGTATTGAGGTAAATTGACATAAATATCAATCAATCAATCAATCAACATTTATTTATATAGCACATTTTCATACAAAAAAATGTAGCTCAAAGTGCTTTACAAATTGATTAGAAAAATAGAAGACACAATAAAAAATAAACATAAGTCAACATTAATTAACATAGAATAAGTAAGGTCCGATGGCCAGGGTGGACAGAAAAAACAAAAAAAAAACTCCAAAGGCTGGAGAAAAAAAATAAAATCTGTAGGGGTTCCAGACCACGAGACCACCCAGTCCCCTCTGGGCAATCTACCTAACATAAATCAAACAGTCCTCTTTGTATTTAGGGTTCTCACGGAAGGACCTGATGATGATGGTCACGTAGACTTCTGGCTTTCAGTCCATCAATGTTGGTGCATCATGATGCTTTGAGTAGGTGGTGGTGGCCACCAAATATGCCTTAACGTGTCTCTGGTATCGGCTTCTTGTTTGTTTTCAGAATAAAAACATCAAAACAATTTTGGTGGGACATAGTCCAAACTCCAGATATCGTGTTGATATATTATATTGATATTCAAAAGTGTCAAAATGTCAATGATGTGTATTTCACAAACCTAATGTTCTATCTTAATTCTGGTTTCATATATGAAATCAGTGTAAAAACTGATAAAGAGCTGCTCTGAAGTTCCCAGGAGGAAACAAAAATATTTTTTTGTAGACCAAATATTATTGCAGTGCCTTTGGACCCCATATGATTATTTTCTCCAACATTCCACCATCTGGAGTTTTCATTCTCCTGTCCACCCCGGTTTGTTATTAAGATGGACATTAAGATTCTCTGTTGTAATAAGTAATTTTTCTTTTGTTTTTTTTTAAAATGCTCTTTGATCAGGATTTCATTAACTGACCCAGGACACTGATAGAAAGGCATTAAAATTATTTGAAGCAGGACCATTTAAGTAGGAGAAACAGACAAGTATTAGGTTCATGAGATCTTTAAGGAACTGCAGTTTAGTCAAACATGGAAATTTGAAGCCAAGTCCCACGGCTGGAAGCAAAGCACCTTAATCGTTGCAACCAGCACAGGACGTCCAAGCTGGTGCAGGCTTTTTTTACCTTGCCGATGTTCGGTAATGCACAGCATGGTGTTATTTTACGACAGTTGTTTTTTTTTTTTTTCTTTCTTGTTTTAGTTTTACTATTCTCATATCATACAAAGGAGTAATCGTGGCTCACCAAAATGACCAAGACCAGGCCCAAAGTTACCTCACAGTATCACCACTATTCATTGTAAGGTTTTCTTTGTATTTCACGTTCAGAAAAATACCTCTTTACATGTCAACATTTTCAGTCTGTTATTGACAATGAATTCTTCTTCAGGGTACAGTTTGCAATCGTCTGAAAGAAAAAGTAATTATCTATATCATGAAATTAATTGTATTTAATGTATGTTTCAGAAAAAAAATATATACGGTACATATACAGTATATATATATATATATATATATATATATATATATATAGTTAATTCAAAAGTATTGTTTCATTGTGAATGTTAGGAAGACAAAGAATTAAAGGAAGTAGGAATATGAAGTGTTTTTTGGTTTATATATCATTCCTTTGGATGCAATACAGTAGGTAGGTGCTCCATTATTGTGTCCTTCAACAAGCTTTAACTCTATAATGGCAGGTTAGACTAAGTCAGGGGACTTGGCTTTGGTCCTGTAGGTCCACAGTAACTGCATGTTTCTGCTTGAACTATATTTTTAATTATAACCTATTTATTTACTGATAAAACATTGTTTTTGGGGGGCTCAGTTTTAGTTAACTCATTTATTACGATTCAGAGCCCTTAATTCCCTATTTTAGTTTTAAAACAGCTGCATTAAGGTTTTACTTGTTGCCTGTTATCACCCATCAGTTAATAATGAGGTGTAAATGACAAAGGAACCTCCAGCTCTCCCGCTAAAGTGTCTCCATTTAAACCTGTATATATATTATGAAGCATCTGTGTTAATACAATATTTTGAAATAAATGACAGAGTAGGGAAGAACCAAGAGGTCTAATTCTGTTCTGAACCAGAGGATATATGAGAAGGTAAGCACTAACAAGACATATAATTGAACACCAAGTTTCATTATCTGCTAGGTCTGGCTCATAATTACAAAACTGGTTAGAATGAAAACCTGCACTCTCTGTGGACCTCCTGAACCAGAGGTGAGTACAGCTGGACTAGGTTATTACTGTTGAGCGGGACGTGGACCAACATTAAGAAAGGTTGTCAGGTTAGTGTAAGTTGTAACGTAACTTTGGTTTAATATGTTAATTATATTTGGTATTTTGTTAAAGTCATGTATATACCATAGACATTGTGGTGATCTTGTTAGGTTCGTAGTCTAATCGTTACACAGGATTGGAAGATATTATAACTTTTTAATAGACAGACTTTAGAGACATTACTTTTACTACTGGTTCTTTAGTCCATCCCCATTCTCTAACTTGCATCCGCATTCACAGGCATTATTAATCATATTGTAAGTATTCCTTAACAGACCTTACTAATCAACTATCATTACATCTTCCTCTCTTAAAGAGAAGTAAGGCAGTACTTTTGAGCTTAGTAATGTTATACATTTCAAATGCTACTTTGATAAACTTAATCACTTCAAACAACTGAACTATCCAGAACATTTCAGGCATACACCCAACATTCAAACTATGTATAAAAAGCACAACTGTTAAAGGAATTCAGCATTTCTTAATTGATAATGTTCCTTTAATACTCAAAATGTCTCAATGAGCTGTTCTGGTGGTTTTACTTGACGTGTTGATCTTCTGGTTAATTGTGTTTGCAGTTGAGATGTTCTTTCCTGATTTATATTTGTTTTCTCGTTAATATTTGTTTCACTGGTGTTAGTGTTCTGATTAGAGGTTATTGGTCTCGATGTCTCGATGGTTTCTTCTTAGAACAGTTCCTTCATCTGTCTGTATATTGTATGATCTAGGCTGTGTCTGTTCTAATACAGTTCCTGTTTGTATCCATGTGCTGTATTTATCCTTGCACTTTACAATATCACAGGGTTGGAGTTCAGGCAATTCACGAGTAGCTCTGTCAAAGTAGAACTTTTGTTTTTGTTTTTGTTGTTCCTTGTACGTCTTCACTTTCTCCCCTTCTTTTGTTCTTAACAGGTTCTCATCAATGGGTAAACTTGTTCTTAATCTCCTGCCCATGAGTAGCTGTGCTGGAGAATAACCACAAACTAGGGGTGTTGCACGATATGCAAGAAGACTCTTGTAGAAATCACATCCACTATCTTTGGCCTTCTGCATCAGCCACTTCACTATTTGCACTGACTTCTCAACCAGTCCATTTGACTGAGGGAAATGTGGGCTTGAAGTATTATGAATAATATCCCAATCTTTTCATTAGCAAACTGTGGTCCATTATCATTAAACACCTCATTTGGTATGCCATGTCTTGAGAATATGGACTTCATGCATGTTATCACAGTATCTGCAGTGGTACAGCTCAGTTTGCATACTTCAAGGTAAAGAGAATAATAGTCTGACACAATTAGATAATCTACTCCATTACATGTAAAAAGATCAACTCCTACTTTCTGATATGTTCTTGCTGGTGTACCATGTTGTTTCAGTGGTTCTGCTGGGTTACGTACTTGATACTTCTGACACGTGTCACAAGTGAATACCTCTTCCATCACATCATGATTAATTCTGGGCCAATACATCACATTGGTTATTGAGAAATGTAAAAAGAGAGCACGCAGATGTCCTTCGTGAGCCTTTTCTCACACTCTTTAGTATAACTATTTGACTTCCTTTAAAGATTATATCATCAACTACTCTTAATTCAGCTCTGTAGCTCCAATACTCTGTTATGTCTGGTGAACAGTTCTGTTTCTCATATGGCCTTCAATTCAGTATTTTCTGTTTCAATTTGTTTAAGGTTACATTTTAATTCATCTCAGTTCGTATGACGTCCATCTTTGCATCTGAAACTGGTACTGATTCTGTGATCATATCAATATATGCTTTAACATCTACTTTTGTTTTAGAGCTCAAAGATACCTTTGGGTCAACTGCTCGGGAAAGAGTGTCGGCTGTGTACATCATTTTCCCTGGTGTATATGTCACCTTCAGAGTATAGCGTTGCAGCTTAATCATCATTCTTTGAATTCTCAGAGGACAGTCTTGGAGTGGCTTTTGGAATAATGAAAGTAATGGTTTATCTGTCTCTACAACAATTTCCTGTCTTGACACAAACTGATGAAATCTGTTGCAAGCATAGGATATGCTTAGCAACTCTTTTTCAATTTGTGCATAACGTATTTCAGGGTCTGTCATGGATCTAGATGCATATGCCACCGGTTGCCAATTATCACCATATTTTTGCAAAAGGACTGCCCCAAGTCCACTCTGTGATGCATCTGATGAGATCTTAATTTGCCTTAAGGGATCATAAAACTTAAGTACTGGTTCTTCTGTTAGTTGCTTTTTTAGTTGATTCCACACATTCTTTTGTTCATGATTACATTCCCATTCTGTGTTTTTTTCTGTTAATCTTCAGAGTGGAGCTATCTTCTCTGACAGGTTAGGTATGAACTTGCCCGCATAATTTACCATTCCATTAAACATCTTTTTTACACTGTGGCCTGGGCATATTTACTATAGCTGAAATTTTTTTTAGGTCAGGCTTAATGCCTTCACTGCTAATGATGTCTCCAACAAATATAAATTCACTTACTCCAATTTGGCATTTCTCTTTGTTCAATTTCAAATTTGCTTTTCTTGTTGCTTCTAAAACCTTTCTCAGTCTGCAACCATGTTCTTTCTTTGAGTTTTCCCATATAATTATGTCATCCAGCGATGTGTCTACACCAGGGGCCTCATGTATAACACCGTGCGTAGAACTCAGACTATAACATGGCGTAAGCACAAAAGCCGTAATGTGTTTACGCACAGAAAAATCCAGATGCAGGAATCTGTGCGTACTCCAACTTCCACGTTCTTCCGCTACATAAATCCCGATCAGCGTGAAAACTAACGCTCGTGCACACGCATTATGTAACGCCCCAAATCCTCCCAGAATTACGCCTATTTGAATATGCAAATCAATATAAATCGCCCTTAAGCGCAGCCTTCTGTGAAAAGACAATGGGAAAAGCACGGGGGGAAACATAAGAATTTCAGCGAATACCAAGTGGAGGCAAAGGAAAAACATACTATTTGTTCAAATAAACCGTGGTATAATCAACAAAAGGAAGTTGATCGAGTGGCATAGCGTGTTGGAGAAACTTGAAAGCTCACATCCACAAAATCGCACAGTGCCGGAAATAAAAAAGAAGTCACATATCAAAGTCGCCGTGGAAAGCCGAGTTGTAAGCCCACTGTCTGAGTGTCATATGAAAGTTTATTAGGGTACAGAGAAAAAAGCCACACGGTGGGGAAAAAGCACGAAATGTCAACTTCAATCTCGACATTTCCACTTTAATCACGTAGTTTATTTTGTCATTAAAGTAGAACATCATAAAATTCATCTTAAAATTGTTTAATTAACCAGTTTCTAAAATCACATCGTAATTCAAGTAGCACGTTAAATGCTTTGTTTTGTATTTGATTTTCTATGTGCTCTATGTGTGTGAATCACTACTTGCTTCTTAAACCGGCTCTCTTCCTCCAACTGGACACAGAGTCCATTACATTCGTGATATTACAGCTCTCTGAATAACTAAAATACTGAGATGTATACGTGATATCATTTTCATGATGATAGGAGTTAAAGCACGTTATTAAACATGTTTCACTTCGATGAAATAATTTATTGCAGCAGTACTCAGGGCGGCTCTAAGCTTGTGGTGGCACTGGGCAGAGGAAGAATCGGTGGCTCCTTCGCCGCCAATGTCATGCACGGTGGATGGCCACGTATGTTGCAGACACTAGCCGCCTCGTGCTCATGACACAAGCATTTAACTTTTGCCGAAATTTGTCGCTGTGTTTTTAGCTGTGTTGTTATTTTATCTTTCTGTTTTATATTCAATATATATTGGCGTAGCTGTCACTGCAGTCAGTGCTTTTCTTTCCCCAAGTAACCGATCGCCATACAATCAGCTCTGTAATAGACGTTAAGCCATCTGTAAGCTTAGCGCCGATTCTTCAAAACGTTTAAAGAACATTGAAATATCTTCGTAGTACATGTTTAATTATTCTATCCTTCACGACACTCCCAGTGAAGAATATAGATTATTTAAATGAAGTTAAAGTTTTATCTGTATAATTTAACAAACATATTTTGCTGCATTTCACCTTAAAAACGATATTGTCATCATATGTAAATACGCGCTTTATAAAGTGGCTCAGGTTGTGCGATATTATAACTGTAGTGCAAGTTTACAGTGGGGTGATTGTACTTATAAGTACAAACAGTTCTACAAGGAGCACTTGATTGGCTGCATTTAAAGTTCTTGGGATTAAACTGTTTTGAACCGCGAGGTCTGTACAGGAAAGGCTTTAAACGTTTTGCGTGGCAGAGACAGCGTGTGCTTAATGCTGTATACCGATAATTCTCTTTCCGATCAGCTGCTGCTGTGATTCACACTCAGATACAGTGATATAAATACTCCGAGTGGTGCAGTGAGAGAAATATGGAAAAAGATGATCCGCTGTGGCAACTCCTAACGGGAGGAGCTAAAAGAAGAAGAAGAAGAAGAAGAAGAAGGAGAAGTGAGAGTAACAACGCTAAAGCAGTTATGGCATTTGGAATACTATGGCTGTTCCCTGGACCATTATATTGTTACGAGTTAATTACAATCAGATGCATTACACTAATAAACAATATGCGGTTAGTTTCTGTGTCTTTATAAAGCCGCATCATGAAAATAATGAGTAATCACACAAGAACAGTACCATTGCTTTGACGCTGGGTGCCGCCAGTTTGCAAAACCGAGCGGAGAACTTGCGTACGACAAGGCATGAGGTACCGTGGAAAAGTGCGTGGCTTTACGCCAAGTGTAGGTTTTATACATCGCGATTTGAACGTGGAAAAGTTCTTACGCAACATTTCTGTGCGTACGCACCGTTTATACATGAGGCCCCAGGGGTCCTCAATCCCAGTCCTGGAGAGCCGCAGTGGCTGCAGGTTTTTGTTCTGACCTGGTTGCTTAATTAGAAAGCAATTCTTGCCAATAAAGCACTAACAAGCTATGAAATTAAATTAACTCTGCTATGTCAGGTCATTCTCATATCCTAGATTTTCTTTCCCTTTCTATCATGCAAATGATTTGAAGGCTAAAATGGACGAGTAATTCTAAGTCCTTCACTTTTTTCTCTTCATTTTTCTTCCAAGTATTTAATTAAACCCAATAGTGCAGATAAATACACACAGGTGTAAATGTAAATAAGCTAAATGGAGAAATGCTGCTCTCTCTTGTCATTTGCATGTTATTGATAATAAGGAGCAATTAAAATAGCTGTTTAAGACAAAATTAAGCAATAAGGGCTCAAAATCACTAAAGTGAAGCAGAAGTGTTACTTTAGCAATAAGTGCTTTTTATTAAGCAACTGGGTTGGAGCAAAAACCTGCAGCCACTGCGGCTCTCCAGGACCGTGATTGAGGACCCCTGGTCTACACCATCCAGGTGCTCATAAATCATGTGTACTGTTTTATGGTACACTACAGGTGCTGAGGCAACGCCAAATAGCAATCTGAGGAATCTGTATCTACGATAGGTGGTGTTAAATGTACACAATTTTGAACTTGGTTCATCCAATTTCAACTGCCAGAATCCAGAGGATGCATCCAGCGTGCTGAAGTATTTAGCATTTGTGAACTGTGACATTATTTCTTCTCATGAGGGTAACTTGAAGTGCTCCCTTTTTATTGCTCGATTCAAGTCTCTTGGGTCTAGGCATATCCTCAGGTTTCCATAATTTTTGTCCACAATAACTAAAGAATTCACCCACTCAGTTGGTTCATCTGTCTTCTTTATTACATTCAGTTTTTCCGTTCTGTCCAACTCTGCTTTCAGTTGATTCTGGAGAGCAAATGGCACTTTTCTACATGGATGAACAACTGGTGACATGCTTTTATCAATCTGTATTGTGTGTTCTCCTGGCAAACAACCTAGTCCTTGGAACAAGTCACTATATTCTTCCATCAGCTCTTTATAGTCTGTTTCTTCTCGATCTCCTATAGCCAAAACACGTTTAACTAGGTTCAGTCCTTCACATGCTGACAAGCCCAAAATTTCCTTCAAATCTTTTTGCACCACCATAAAGGATAGAGTGTACTCTCTATTTTTGTATGTCACTTTAGCTCTGCACTTTCCTTTCACTGGTATGTCTGCACCTCCATATGCTGTCACTTTCACTTTTGTTAGAAACAGCTTTGGTTTGGGGTGCAGGCTTTAGAAATCCGACTCAGAAATAATATTTATTTGTGCACCTGTATCTAGTTTAAATTTTATACATTTCTTACTCACTTTCAATAGGAGTGTCTGTTCACTTTTCTGTTGTTTTCCCTAATAGTGCATCAACATAAAATTCTGCCTCCTTGTTTTCTTGGACTGTATCAACTTTTCTGTGTGGATTGCTTTGACTCTTACATCACCGCGCAAAATGATTGTTTTTGTTGTATTTGTTGCAAGTCTTTCCATATGCTGGGCATTTTCTTGGCAGATGTTGCATACCATATTGTCTGCATGATTGTTTCTGATCACTTCATAACTCATTGTTATTGTTAATTGCGTCTTTGTCTTTTTTCACATGTGTGCTCTTTTTCTTTGATTCATTGATTTAAGTGCCTTCAACGTGGGAAAGGCGCTATATAAAGGAAATGTATTTTTATTATTATGTGCGTCTCGCTTTTTTAATGCATCCACGGAGCAGGTACCATCACTAACAAGTTTTTTAGCTTGTGTTTTAACCTTCTCTGCTGCTCGACACAATGCTATGGCTTTATCCAGGTCAAAATCTTGCTCTCATAGCAGTCTCTTTTTGAAAGCATTATCTGGGATCCCACACACAATCTGATCTTTTATCAGCGAGTCTGTTAGCCCTGCGAATTCACAAGTCTTGCTCCTATTGCGCAATTCCGTCACATACTGGTCTATTGTTTCGCCGCTTTTCTGAAAACGTAAAAAACTTGTAACGCTCAAACGTCACATTGCGCTTTGGGTTGCAATACGCTTCAAATTTTTCAACTATTTTGTTCAATTTCATATTGTCTCTTTCTTCTTCAAACTGAAAATTGTTATACACCTCTAGCGGCTCTTCGCCAATTACATGTAGAAGCATGGACGCTTTCATTTTTCCTATCTGCTTCAATCGCAGCAAGATACAACTCGAATCTCTGTTTAAATCTTTTCCAATTTTCAGCTACATTTCCTGTTAGCTGGAGGTTTGGTGGGGGCTATAATCCTTCCATTTTTTTATGCTCTTTAGAACGTCTCAGCGTTTTCTGAACATGTTTGTGGGTTACTCACGGACACGAGACTCGTTCAAATGCTGAACCTCTTCTTCACATTCCTCTTTTAATCCACCACTTCTGACACCATGTGGTGATCTTGTTAGGTTCGTAGTTTAATCATTACACAGGGTTGAAAGATATAATAACTTTTTAATAGACAGACTTTAGAGACATTACGTTTACTACTGGTTCTTTAGTCCACGCCTATTCTTTAATATCCGCATTCACAGGCATTACTAATCATATTGTAAGTATTCCTTAATAGACCTTACTAATCAACTATCATTACAGTCATATTGTTGTGTTTCAGCCATAAGTTCCCATCATAGTTGTGGTTCAAATTCATGTTTTAGGTCTGTTTTGATCATTTGTGATTCTTTTATTTATGTTAATGTTACTTTTGTTGAGTATTTGTATTTGATTGTGTCTGTTTGTAAGCTGCCTGGGTTGTGTACCGTAAAAGGTGGGGCCACCTGCCAATCACCACCAGGAACTACTCTCAGCCCTCTTCCATAGTTCCTGGTTGTTCATTTTGAATGTACTCTGGTAGTTTGTTGAATCCTTTGTTTTGCCTGTACTTTGTACCCTTTTGATTTCTCTGGATTTTTCACTTCTGTGCTCTGTTTTTCAACTTTACTTTGGGATTTCTGTATTGGAACTGTGTTCACCTTGCATTACCCGGTGTTTTTATACAACTCCATTTTAACATTGTGCTATATGGAGCTTCTCCGTGTGGAGATCATTTTTGTCAAGAATTAAACCTTATTATTTTATGAGGTTTCAGTTTTTGCCTGTTTATCTAGCTGGAATTTGGTGGTACAGTCAACTCTGTTTACGGGTATGGCCTTTGGACAAGATTACCACGTGTGCTCAAGTGGACCGTGCGCTTAATAGGAGTGCAACATGTCAGTCCTGAAAGTTGACCATTCAGTTACCCCACCAACTAGCCTAGTTAAACACAATAAAACATTCCTTAAAATAGACTACGGTGAAGAATATAGTGGATACATGTACTGTATAATACATACATACACATTAACTGTTTGGATATAAACGTACTGTACCTGTACATCTTCAGCCGTCCCTATTCTTTTTCCTTTTCTGTCCAGATTGCTGCTGTTCTGCCAGTCTTGTAAAATCGATTCCTTATTCTTGTAAATCCGAAAATCTGTCTAGGATGAACGCTGTAATGTTTCTCAACAGAGACCTGACTCTCCTTGTTTTTCAAGTCTGTTTCGACACTTTCAGCCAGAAACAACAATTTGTGCACATGGGACGACGAAGTCAACGCCATAGTCAAAAGTCACAACAGTTAACTTATCACAGTTGAGTTGTAAGGCTAATCCGTAATGTCATTCATTGCTAACAGACTTTTGTTGAACACTTGGCAGTTCTGAGACGACATTTACATGTATATAAGAACATGCTGCTAAACTAACTACAGTGTACATCTAGTAAGTGCACTGTAAACTGTTAGGGCTCAGTACAATAGCGGGATTGGACATCAGCACCTGAACGATCCACCTTCAGCTCATCACAAGAGCTGGGTTACTTACATCATCGCACGCTGATTACGTTATTTGAGGGTGTCAATCAATATTGTTTTTTGACTAGTGGATATAAACAGACCGTGCAGTTAACCGGAGTGAATTTGGCTTGAGAGAATAGTGATTGGTTTGGATCAGTAATGTACGTGCACTTATTATTACTGCGCTTATCCAAAGTTTTTGCCCATTTACTTGGCTTTATACAAATAGGGATTGTTCAAGTCATGTGCAGCTAAGCAGAGCACGTGCTTAACCAATGAGCACTTAAGTGCTTTTTAGGACTTAAGAGTTTTAACACTCCTATTCATAATACATACTGTATAGTATATGACCATACAATAAATCATATAGTATAATTGTTTAATCAAATTTGCTGCCTGGTATTCTGGTCTTTTGGTGAAGAGGGGGCAGACTTGTCAACTGATAACCACCTGGTGGTGATTTGGGTTAGATGGTGCAGGAAATGCCTGGCCTGGACTGGGAAGGTCTGGTGGAGATTTTTGAAACACAGGAGACGTTTGAAGTAGCAAAGTGGTACGAACAGGTTATGGTGGTCAGGCAAGCAAAAACTTGGGTGTGTAAAAAGTTCGTACAGACCATAGAAAGTGAGTATCGATCAGGCCCAAAGAGGTTCTGGCAAACCATCAAAGCAGTGGCTCCTCAGTGGCAAGGCCCGAGGGGCAGATAAGAACCACCCAGAAATTCTGAAGGCTCTGGATATTGTTGGGCTGCCATTGCTGACACTCCTTTTCAATGTTGTGTGGTCACTGGGTGCTGTGCCCGTCAAGTGGCAGACTGGAGTTGTGGTCCCCATTTTTAAAAAGAGGAAACGGAGGGTGTTGTCCATATATCAGGGCAACACACTCCTCAGTCTCCCTGAGAAAGCTTATGCCAGCTTACTTGAAAGAAGATTCTGCCCAGTTGTGGAACCTGAAAGCCAACAGGAGCAATGTGGATTCCACCCAGACCATGGAACAGTGGACCTGTTCTTTACCTTCATGAGAATTCTGAAGGGGGTTTGGGATCATGCACAATTTGTCCACTTCTGTTTTATGGACTTGGAGAAGGTGTATGACCGTGTTCCTCAAGGGAGGCTGTGGGAGGAGTGCTGGGAGAGTATTTGATTCTGGGCCCTTAATAAAGTCTATTAGGTCCATGTGTAATTACAGTGAGAGCTGTGGGGTGTGAGATTTTGTAAGGCTATGATTTGTCTCCTATTTTGTTTGTGATTTTCATAGACAAGATTTTTAAGACACAGCTAGGGAGGGGTGGTTGTCCAGGTTGCTGGCCTTAGAATTGCATCATTGCTTTTTACAGATGATGTGGTCCTATTAGCCTCATCTAGCTGTGAACTCCAACACACATTGGGACAGTCTGCGAGTGAGTGTGAAGCAGTAGGAATGAGTATCGGCATCACCATTATGGTCCACAGTAGAAAAAAGGTGGATTGTCCTCTCCAAGTGGGAGGTGAATTACTATCCCAAGTGGAGGAGTTTATCTTAGGGTATTGTTCACAAGTGAGGAGAAAAGGGATGGTGAGATCGACAGACAGATCAGGGCAGCAAGCACAGTTATGCAGTCGCTATACCAATCCATAGTGGTGAAGGAGCTGAGTCAAAAGGCAAAGCTCTCGATTTACCAGTCAATCTTTGTCCCTACTTTCATCTATGACCATTAGCTTTGGGCAATGACCAAAAGGATAAGATCATAGGTACAAGCAGCTGAAATGAGCTTTCTGTGTAGGATGTCTGGGCTGTTGCTTAGACATAAGGTGAGAAGCAAAGATACCAGGCAGAGTTTCAGAGTAGAGCTGCTGATCCCCAGCATCGATAGGAACCAAATGAAGTGGCATCTGATATCTCCTGGATGCCTACCAGCGGAAGATTTATAGGCATCTGGGAAGAGACCAGAGGAATACCCAGGGTATGCCTGGGAATGCCTTTGGAGCTCACAGAGTGAGTTGGCTAGTTTGGCTGGGGAAAGAGATGGGTCTCACTGCTAAGACTGTTGTCCCCATGACCCAGTCTCAGATAAGTGGTGGAAAATGAATGAATGTTTAAGTCATGTAATAAAGTTCTTTAAGTTCTCTGTTTTCGCCTTTCACCCACACTACCCGAGTGATTATAACAACCAGAAACAGAGACTTTTGAAAATGCCTTCTAGAGCCATATATTTCTGAAAACACCAGCTCAGTGTTGTAGCATGGATGGGTGAAAATGGAGAGTTTTAAAAACTCAGATTCTAATCACACTGTGATTGGTTCAGGCTTATTACATGGCCCTTCCCTGTTTGGATCCTGCTCATTATACAATGTCTAAGACACATGATATTCTATATGGTGTTCCACAAGGCTCTATCCTGGGTCCGATGCTCTTTTCGATCTACATGCTTCTGTTAGGTCAGATTATCTCGGGGCATAACATGAACTACCACAGCTATGCTGATGGCACACAACTGTATTTATCAAAAGCACTTGATGACCCAGACTCTGTTGTTTCACTAAAACAATGTCTTACTTGTATTTCTGAGTGGATGAGTAGTAACTTTCTCAAGCTAAATAAAGAAAAAACTGAAATTGTAGTGATTGGCAATAATGGATATAATGAGGTTATTAGAAATAAACTTGATGCTTTAGGATTAAATGTCAAGACGGAGGTAAAGAATTTAGGGGTAACTGTTGACTGTGACCTGAATTTTAAATCACATATTAATCAGATCACTAGTACAGCATTTTGTTAAGAAATATAGCAAAAGTTAGACCTCTTATAGAAATTAGTTCACACTTTTGTTTTCAGTCGACTAGATTACTGTAATGCACTTCTTTCAGGGCTACTCAAAAAAGACATAAATCGACTGCAACTAGTGCAGAATGTAGCTGCTAGAATCCTAACTAGGAAAAGAAAATCCAAGCACATTTCTCTAGTTTTGATGTCACTACACTGGTTACCTGTGTCATTCAGAATTGACTTTAAAATACTGCTTATGGTTTACAAAGCCTTAAATAATCTCGCTCCATCTTATATATTGGAGTGTCTGACATCTTATATTCCAAATCATAACCTTAGATTTTCAAATGAGTGTCTGCTTAGAATTCCAAGAACTAAACTTAAAAGAAGTGGTGAGGCGGCCTTCTGCTGTTATGCACCTAAAATCTGGAATAGCCTGCCAATAGGAATTCGTCAGGATGATACGGAGGAGCACTTTAAAAAAAACTGCTAAAAACACATTACTTTAACATGGCTTTCTCATAACTTCATTTTAATTTAATCCTGATGCTCTGCATATTCAATCAGGTATCATTGCTATTCATGGTAACTCCAAAATCAGTACTAACCCCTACTCTCTCTTCTGTTCTTTTTCCGGTTTTCTGTGGTGGTGATCTGCGCCACCACCACCACCTAATCAAAGCACCATGATATTCCTACATTGATGGATTAAAGGCCAGAAGTCCACGTCACTGTCATCATCAAGTCCCTTCCATGAGAACCCTGAATACAATGAGGACTGATCATTTGTTAGATAGAATGCCTAGAGGGGGCTGCAGATTTTATTTTTTCTCTCCAGCCATCTGGAGTTTTTTTGTTTTTTCTGTCCTCCCTGGCCATCAGACCATACTTTTATTCTGTGTTAATTAGTGTTCTCTTATTTTAATGCTTACTTTGTCTTTTTTCTCTTTCTTCATCATGTAAAGCACTTTGAGCTACATTATTTGTATGAAAATGTGGTACTGTATATAAATAAATGTTGTTGTTATCTAATTTCCTAACTGGTCACCATTCACACATGAAAACAAAATTGCAAGACGGCAGACATTTATATTCACGCATTACGTTCAATAATAATTCCACCCCATCGTCAGTTCAAACAAAACAGTTTTTTTTTGTGTGTTTCATTCTTGCTTTTGCTGTTCTCCATGTGTAACTATCCATCCATCCATTATCCAATCCGCTATATCCTAACTACAGGGTCACGGGGGTCTGCTGGAGCCAATCCCAGCCAATACATGGCGCAAAGCAGGTAACAAACCCCGGGCAGGGCGCCAGCCCACCACAGCATATGTAACTACAAGCTGCAAATTAATATTTAGCATGGAAGACACTTCCTCTTCCCATTTCTGGCGATGCACTCATGCTCAGTATAGGAGATGTGAAAACAGCAGTGTGGAGAGAGATCATTTTCGTTTAAAATCGCCATTTTTAAATGAGGACATAGTAGCATGTGTATTGCCTTAGTATTTAACATAGTTCAATCATGTTGGAAGCATTAGAAATGAGCAGGGTTAAAATGTCATGATATCACCAATTCAAAATGCGGTGTAATATGCAGGCTCACAGGTCATGAGCCATTGTGTCTGGTCCTACCTTTTGAACTCTCACCTAAGATGCCATTGCAGTTATCACTCTAAGGCAGTCTTTACTGACATTATCGTTACAACATCTTAAGAAATGAGCAGGGACAAGAATTCAGAGAAATTGAATCATTTTTAGTCAAAATTTCTAAACAATTATGTAGTTTTTATAAATGACAGAATAATCCGATCAATTAGATCCTTAACCTCTGCTCCCAGAAACAATTGAAATCGACTCCAAAAGTATTTTTGCTTTACATTTGTGTTTGACTACTTCTTTTGTATCAATATTTAATTCACGGGGCAGTTTCATCGCATTTGAAACATATAAATTGAAATGTACACCTCTCAACACTCTCATATCAGGGCTTCAGGTTTTTGTCTATGCAATGAAGGTCACAAAGCAAAAGGAATTCTAATGGCAGGAAAGGCTGTATGGGGCTAGCAGAGCCCATGGGAGACCTCTGAGGTGTCTCATAGCTTGGTATGTATGCTCTCGAGGGTCAGCCTTCATCCAACTGGCAGGCCTGGTCAATCACATGGATAGCTTCTCTTATGTTTTAGCAAGGGTTACATGTCTGGCTCTAGTATCTTCTTTGCTTATTTAATCTTTTTGTTGTTCTTCTCAAGTATTATTTTCTGGGTTCTGTTAATTCTGTTTTGTTTTATGAAATGTTATATATTGTTGGGTTTATTGTTTCTTTTATTCTGCTGTTTATTATTGTTTCTTGTTATTTGCCCTGTCTCCTGTAGGCAGAGCTCGGTTAGGCAGGACCACGTGATCATGCAGCAAGGGGTACTGATGTCTGCAAACATTTAAAGGGGAGCTACAGTGTAGCATTCCTGTTTACAATTACTGATATCTATTTATGATTCTTGCTTTGATTATTATATTTTGTGTTATGAAATTTTGTATTTTGAGACATGTTTTTGAAGGTGCTCTTTTCTTTTTTTTAATTTATTGGATTTGTTTGTTTTTGGGGTTTTTTTTTTTGTCTTGTCTTGATTTTTTGTACTCTTTTTAATTCTGTAAATAAATACTTTAATTCTCAAAGAACTTTGTTAGTTTATATTGGGACTAGAGGTTTTACTGTTTTTCTCTCCTCCTTGTTATGGTGCAGTGGCCAAGGTTGTTGCCCTGGTTAAAGTTGATGTCTTGTTTACTTAATCTTTTTGTTTTTTAACTTTTCTTTGTTTTAGTGTTCACTACTTCATTACACTCGTGCTATCAGGCACAGTATGTCTGAATCCTCATGTGACAAGTAGGGGCCTGTGCTGGCCCCCGCATCACTTGGATACACGTGCCAGTGTCTTGTCAGCTATCTGTCACTGTCAGAAAAAGGAGCAGAGCACCTTTAGAGAAAACAAGTCAACTTATTTTAGTTTATAGTAAGCACAATCATTTGAATTGAATCTCGTGACCCAAGAGTTATTAAACAGTAACCCTCAGCTGTAAGAAGTGTATGGGGTTTGATCACAATAAGTAAAGAGTCAACATACTTGAGCTCTGTATGCTGCTCGCCACTTGTAGGTTTTTACACTCGTGTGGGAGAATGATCAGTTAACAAGGGATTTTTCTGGGCATGTTGTGGAACACGGGGTGAACAGGCCTGTGCCTACCTCGATAGGTGAATAGAGGTCAGAGATCAGCTGGCTGACCTTGATGCCAATATAAAAGGAGTTTCTGGCCAACAGGGCTTGTCATTTGACCACAAGAGCTAAGATAAGGAGCTTTTCACTGCTGAGCATTTGTGTGAGCAGTAGAAATTTTGCTTGTATAAATATATTTCTTTGAATTTATCTCTTTGTTCTTAAAAGAATTAAATCTTTACTCTTGCTAAACGGTCTGAAGCGGCGGGAATATCAGAGATGCCAACAAAAAGCATGGAGGTTAGCGTTCACAGACACAGCACATGGTGACCACTTTGGACACATTTCCCAGCTGTTTTGTCCCTTTGCCCATTCATCTCATTACGCACCAGTTGAAAAACATTTATGTAAAGTATAATTATAAAGTTGTTCGTGGTGATGAACAATTGAGGATAACGTTTGCGGAGTTTTAATGTATGCCCATTAAAGAGATGCTTATGATTTCAATTAAGTCACTCTTTAGCAGTTGTGGACTATGGCCGGCAGCTTATCCCAGCCAATACCCCCAAGCTGTCAGATGGAGCCCTCCCTGCAACGTGGAGATGCCCTGAATTCCAGCAGGGCATCATGGACCTTGGAGTTTTCCTTCACAGCCCTGCTGGATACCGTGGGGGCCACCAGAGGACACTGCAGGGAGGCTCAAGGACTCGCATGTTCTTTATAGCCCGGAAGTACTTCACAGTCATGAGAACGGAAGAAATAAAGTACTTCCGGGCTGAAGAAAAAGAGGAGTTTTCACCTGACCCAGAAGTGCTGGGGAATCACATGGACTGGGGGATCAGAATCAATCAATCAATCAGTCAACATTTATTTATATAGCACATATTCATACAAAAAAATGTAGCTCAAAGTGCTTTACAAAATGAATAGAAAAATAGAAGACACAATAAAAAATAAACATAAGTCAACATTAATTAACATAGAATAAGTAAGGTCCGATGGCCAGGGTGGACAGAAAAAACAAAAAAAACTCCAAAGGCTGGAGAAAAAAATAAGCACTTCCGGGTCAAGGACTATAAAGGACTATGGGAAACCCCAGCGAGTTGAGCTGAGTTGGGAGGAAGGGTGACAACGTGTCTAGGAGTGGAGGATTTGATTATTGTGATTTATTGATTGTTTATTGAGTATAGTGGAGGTGCTTTGTGCACTGTATTATTGTAAAAATAAATTTCTTTGGACTTTTATCTGGTGTCTGGCGTCTGGTCCGAGGGTTCAAAGGGATGACAGTGCCCCCTATCTGTCACACGGTACATTGAAAGTCAACAGTTGTTTTGATTGTTCATTTTTACTTTGACACGTCTCTGTCTCATATGCTATGCCAATTTGAGAATTAATACTTTGGCCTCATTTTCTTATTGTGTTCTTTTACTTGCCTTTTAGTGAGGCATTCAAATTCAGGTTGTACTTGCTCAAGTAGTATTTTGTTAAAAGTTCAGGTTTCAGGTCATTGCTTAAGTGCAAACTATGCCATTAATTAATCTTTAGACATTCCTTTGTTTTGACTCTACATTTAATTGTGTGATTCAGTGATTTATGCATGCATTTTATGATTGCATGTTTTTAATGTTAGTCGCGATTAATCGTGATTAATTCCACACAATTATGCAATTAAGTAGTTAATTTTTTTTTAAATCACCTATCCATTATTATCCAACCCGCTATATCTTAACTACATGGTCATGGGGGGTCTGCTGGAGCCAATCCCAGCCAACACAGGGCGCAAGGCAGGAAATCAACCCCGCGCGGGGTGCCAGCCCAACACAGTTTTTTTTTTAAATCATTTCCCTGATATACATGCACACTTATTTTGTCTTGTAAATATTTTTCCCTTCATTTTTCTTTAACAATCTTCCGGGACTCTGTATGGAGGAGGAAGACTGCCTTTGTTTTTGTGTGTGTATTAAATTTTGAGAGAACTGTAAATAAATATTCACTATTTTCTTTTGTCTTTTTCTATTTTTGTTTTTTGAGGGTAATTGTGAAGGACAGTGTGAACAACTGTGTTTGTTGTACAACACTCTAGAAATAAATTGCATGTTTGTTTTGCCCAACATTTTGTCTGCTTCTCAGCTGGAATGCTATATTCCACAATAGTGCCTTGTATATGATCAAATCAGTTTGAAACAAGGTGTAACAACATTTTAAAACGTTCTAAAGGGTCATGATGGCTTTTTTTAAAAATGATGAAAATATCATAAAGTAGTTAGTGTTTGAAAATGTAAATTAATTTGTTTTCAGAACTCTCAGCTATGGAGTTCATCCAATGTCTTGCATTTAGCTTTTCTAAAACACAATAAAGTGTCACAGGTTGTAACAGCAGACCCATTTATTTACTTTAACCACCTAACATTGTTTCAGGGCTAGAGGAAGCCTGACTTGTTAATGGCTGCATCAGACACAAAAGGAAAACAAATCACTTTTACGGTTTACAGTTTCTACACAAACCCCTAGAATTGTTCACTACATATTCATTAACCTAACAGTTAACATCATCCTAGTGGTGGAGTACGTGCAGAAGAAATACCATAAATATCCTCGCTTCGCAGACAGCGTTGGACCTGGGGAATCCACTCATGTCCGTGGAGATTTCAGGCAGAGGCATTAACAAGTGTGTTACTGTGGATCGCAGACTGAGCTTTATTATGTACATTATTGTGTACTTGTTTGATTCAACTCATGCAACACACTGCCTACCAGAAAAAAGAGCAAATACTGGCTTGGTGAATTCCCTAAATCGTTAACAAAATTAAACAATCAGCATAAAACTCAATGAACAGTAGTATTTATTTAAACAGTAGTAATTGTTGTATTTTATAATAATTAATGACAGACAGACAGTACAGGTGTTTATTCTAAAACGGATGGAAATGTTAACAAAAATGAAACACAGGCGTGAGTGGAGTTTTAACATTATCCCCACTAGGTGGCACCAAAACTCTAAAATTTAAAACACTCTGGAAATGTTTGCTTGAAAACTGAAAGTACTTTTGAAATAGACAATGCACTCCATTGGCATTCCCACTTGACCCAGTTCAGAGTTGCAGGGGGCTGGAGTCTACAGCATTGGTGCCACAAGAAAGGGGTCTGCCCTGCGCATGGTCCACTCATGCAGACAGCCTCATTGAGCCAGTTTACAATCACCAGTCAACATCCTAATTCACCTCTTAAGTTAGTGGATAACAGATGTTGTATATTATCTGAAATTGGAAAAAATCAAATCCTTACTTAGAGGATCTGTACAAAACTTCTTCAAAACCTGGCAGAATTTAATCAATAATATTTTAGAATAAGCATTTAAATTGAGAAAGCGGATTCTCTTCCCTTTTTTATTCAATTTATTTATTACTTACTTATTTTTACTAGTTTAAAGTTTTACTCTGCTGGCCTAGCTCACATTCTCATGGGTGGGGGATGATTTGTTTCAAACCTAGTTTTGTAAAACTTGACTTGCTTATATGGAATGTTATTTGATTTTAATAAATTTCATTAAATAAAAAAAAAACACACACCAGTCAACCTAAGATGCACATATCTTTATGGGAAAGGGCATGTAAACCAGAGTAATTCCCATGCAGACTTTGGAAAATCTCCACACACCCAACAACTGAATACAAGATTTAAAATAAACACACCGGATCCGTGAGGCAGTAACTCGAATCCCTGTACTACCATGTGCCCAGGTTTAAAAATAAATGGACATTAATAAATCATTTATGTTATGATCTATTCCAATACAAATATTCTTTTCACTTAATTATTGAAATTCATGATCTTAATACCTGGTAAAAAAAAATAGAATGGTGTAAAAAGGACAGTAACTCAGCAGGTTTAGCTGCTGGCAAAGCACCATTTTAAGGCTGTGAAATCTGAAACTGCATTGATTTGGCTTTGTTGTACTTCCTTTAATTTATCATTTTTTTACATACAGGAAGTCCATAGAACATGTTTTAAAACATTAGAGCTCATTAACAGCTAAATAAACTGCAGTATTTAATGAGTGTAACACGTTTCAAACATAAAAGATGTTATTCTGTCAGTTATCTTCATTCAGTTAGCTAGTGGTTAAGTCATCCATCTTAACATCCACAGACATTCCTAAAGAATTTAGGCTCCCTGATTGTGTTTCATGTTGTTGTTTGTTCATTTACTTGACAGTTTCAGTGAAGCAGTGCTGTCTGCCTTCCATCTTGAACGTTCTTCCATTTTGATGACCATTTTGAGTTTGATGACTCCCTCCGGTCCTCCTGGGCATTCCAGACGGGTCACCACCCCAGCCATCTCTGACTATATATATATATTCCCCTACAGGGAAAGGCTTCCATGCCCTTGACCCGTGGCCCCCAAAGCAACCCGGAAGGCGAACCCCACGTGATCCAGGCAGGGCTCTGACCCTCTTCCGGTCCCTCCTGGCGTCCCGGCCGGGTCATGGCCCCTGGCATCCCTGACAACATACAGGGCGGCCAGTCTGAGATCTCTTTTCTTCTAACACACTGGCCATTCCGCACACACGATCAAATGCGTGAGCTAATGCAAAACTCCGGCTATCTAAGTGATCTAGTTAGCCTTCCAATTTATATCGACTAAAGAAGGGATTTAAAAAAAAATTTGTTGCTTATGGGCTGGATGTGGAATTGGAAGAGGATTTTTTCACAATTGAAGTGTGCTTGTCTGATCTGTCAATCTATCATTGCTATTCCAAAGAAGGAAAATGTGGAAAGGCACTTTCGAACTGTTCATAAAAACTATGAAACTGACTTCCTTCCGAAAAGCGATCTGAGAAAGAGAAAGGAGAGGGAACTAAAATCGCAGTTAATCAGAAAGCCGTCATGTTTCACTCGGCTGAATTCAAAAGCAAAAGCTGACACACCGAAGTATCGTTTCGGGTGAGTTACTCGATCATTAAGCATAAGAAGTCCTTCCAAGATGGAGAGATGATAAAAGATGCCTTTGTTATGGCAGATGGCTAGGGAGAAATTCCTGCTGACATTTCAAGACCCCTGGTTGGAGAAAAATCAGTTTCTCCTTGTCATTAAACATGCAGAATAAAAGCAACTTAATAACGATCAATGGCCGCTAGACTTGGCATTTTTTTTCCAATCTGACCAACATGTTGAATGGTCTTAATTTACAGCAGCAAGGAAAATAGAAAACCATGGTCAATATGATTAACTCAGTTAATGCTTTCAAACGAAAAATGCAGCATCTCTCCTCAAAGCTGCAGCACCTTGATTTGGGGAACATCCAAAACCTCACATCAGAGCTGGAGACGCAATGGAAGGAGCAACTTGAGAGCATACGCTACACAGAGCAGATTGAAAATTGTCTGTCAAACTTTATCTAATGGAAAAAAAGTAATGATTCAAGTGTTGTAACAGAGTAAGGGTAGCGTTTCTTCTTCACAAGTGTACTCAAGTAAAAGTAAAAAGTATGGTGCACTTTTAAAAAGTTACTCAAGTAAATGTAACGGAGTAAATGTAACTCGTTACTACCCACCTCTGATACTCAGTATATATATATATATATATATATATATATATATATATATATATATATATATATATATATATATATATATATATATATATATATATATATATAGGTAGATCATTTTGACCTGGTCATTTTAAAAGTACCTCGCAAGCTGAAAAAGTGTGGGCACCCCTGAGCTAGACAGAGGGACCGAGCTGGGAAAGATGTGCAGCAGGTTGGGGTAATAAAGGATTAAGTTGGAAACATGCTCACAAGTGAGGAGAGTGTATTGAGCAGATGGAAAGAGTACTTTGAGAGGCTGATGAATGAAGAGAACAAGAAAGAGAAGAGGTTGGATAATGTGGAGATAGTGAATCAGGAAGTGCAACGGATTAGCAAGGAGGAAGTAAGGACAGCTATGAAGAGGATGAAAAAGGGAAAGGCCGTTGGTCCAGATGATATACCTGTGGAAGCATGGAGATGTTTAGGAGAGATGGCAGTGGAGTTTTTAACCAGATTGTTTAATGGAATCTTGGAAAGTGAGAGGATGCCTGAGGAGTGGAGAAGCCGCATACTGGTGCCGATATTTAAGAATAAGGAGGATGTGCAGGACTGAAGTAACTACAGGGGGATAAAATTGATGAGCCACAGCATGAAGCTATGGGAAACAGGAGTGGAAACTAGGTTAAGAAGGGAGGTGATGATTAGTGAGAAGCAGTATGGTTTCATGCCAGAGAAAGCGCACCATAGTTGCAATGTTTGCTCTAAGGGTGTTGATGGAGAAGTATAGAGAAGGCCAGAAGGAGTTTCATTGCGTCTTTGTGGACCTGGAGAAAGCATATGACAGGGTGCCTCGAGACGAGTTGTGGTATTGTAGGAGGAAGTCGAGAGTGGCAGAGAAATATGTAAAAATTGTACAGGATATGTATGAGGGAAGTGTGACAGTGGTGAGGTGCGGTAGGAGTGACAGATGTATTCAATATGAAGGTGGAATTACATCAGGGATCGGCTCTGAGCCCTGTCTTATTTGCAATGGTGATAGACAGGTTGACAGACCAGATAAGACAGGAGTCCCCGTGGTCTATGATGTTTGCTGATGACACTGGGATCTGTAGCGATAGTAGGGAGCAGGTTGAGGAAACCCTGGAGAGGTGGAGATATACTCTAGAGAGGAGAGGAATGATGGTCAGTAGGAGCAAGACAGAATACATGTGTGTAAATGAGAGGGAGGTCAGGGGAATGGTGAGGATGCAAGGAGTAGAGTTGACGAAAGTGGATCAGTTTCTGTGACAGACGAGTATCAGCAAGAGTGAAAGGGAAGGTCTACAGGACGGTAGTGAGACTATCTATGTTATATGGGTTGGAGGCAGTAGCACTGACCAGAAAGCAGGAGACAGAGCTGAAAGTAGCAGAGTTAAAGATGCAAAGATTTGCATTGGGTGTGACAAGGATGTACAGGATTAGAAATGAGAACATTAGAGGGTCAGCTCAAGTTGGACGTTTGGGAGACAAAGTCAGAGAGGCGAGATTGTGTTGGTTTGGACATTAGCAGAGGAGAGATGCTGAGTATATTGGGAGAAGGATGCTAAGGACAGAGCTGCTAGGGAAGAGAAAAAGAGGAAGTCCTAAGAGAAGGTTTATGGATTTGGTGAGAGAGGACATGCAGGTGATGGATGTAACAGAACAAGAAGCAGAGGACAGAAGGATATGGAAGAAGATGATCCGCTGTGGCTACCCCTAACAGAAGCAGCCGAAAGAAGAAGACGATAAACACATAATAAAAACAAATACAGTATTATTTGTGTAAAAATTACACATTTATTTTCCACTAATGTCCTTGAGTAATTCCACTGGACCAAGGTTACTAGTGAGTAAAATGTTTCATGTTTTCAGCAATATCCAGATGCATCTCTGTGTTATGAATAAGATGAAAATAAATGTTTTCCTGCTCTGTATAAAGTTTGTTTCAAGTTCATGTGACATTTTGGAAGGAGTCATCTAATATGGTTATTTTTGTAAGTTGTTTTCTGTAGGCATAAGCTGATTATTGTTACCATTACAGTTACTGTTATTGTTGTTTTATTACAATGCCATTTCAGTCTCATATAGGAGCCGCCATATTATATAGATGTTGCTAAAACGCATGTCCTGGTTTTTAGACTATGTAACCCAATAGTCATCTCATGTGACCTCATCGATACAAGCGCTGCATGCTCATTGACATTTGAGATTGCTGCTGGTTACTTTACAGTGCATTTGTCTTTTCTTTTGGTGTTTTTCAATTTAAGAATTATAGCAAACATTTTAACTACAAGGTTGCCTAACATTTTTGCTTTGATATTTAACTTCCTTGATCTGGTTTTTGGCTTTCTTACGTTTAAGGTTTCTGTTCATATCGTGGTCCCTTTTTGCATGTATCACGCATGTGCAGTGCACGAGTGTGTTAAGAGCCCAAATAGGAAACCGTAATGGGGTCAGGTTATTTTGAAGCACATGTTCTGACCTCTCTTCCCCTTACAGCTCGAGAGCACCCTGAAGAACGTTAATAACCCTGACCCTCAGGAAGTCCCAATCCTTCCAGCCCTATATAACCAATGTAACAGCCAGATGTGTGCATTCATTCTTGGCCTGTGACTGCCGAGAACCAGAACCTGGAACAATACCTTGAATTCCATTGCTATTATACTATTTCCTTTTTGGTTTTTTTTCTTATTAGTATTTCTGCTAATAAACAGGGATCTCCAGGAGATCCCAACATATTATTCTGCCTTGTCCCATTCCACCCCACGCCAATTTATTTTTGCAGCAGGGAAGTTTTGGTTTACAAACCATGCAAGCTTTCCTTATGCTGCAACCTAACTTAATGGGTAACCTTCCCATCTAGTATTTTATAAGGAGCAGTTTTTTTCCTGTGCCTTTTTTCCCCTGTCAGAACACTGTGGGGTTTTCTTTTAGGTGCAGTTGTCTCTGACACTCTTACTGTATGTGTGTCTTTTGCTCTGCAGCAGTAATCCCACTGCAGTCACATGGAGGAAGGCATGAGGAAAATTAAGCAAGGATCAGTTTCGGTTGCAAAGAAATTGGACTGGCCAAATATTCCACTCCAACAATACAAAGAAAGTTAGTGGTGTGGGAATTTTAAATACATTGAACAATTTAATTTGTAGTATCAGATGTAGTATCTCATTCTGAAGGGCAATATGTGATTGTTATGGGTAATTTTACTTTAAATTAAATTACTTAACAGATTTGTACAAAGTGTCACACACATGCGCATGGGAGGCAGCAAAAGGGCTTGAGTAAGGGCAGTTCTGAGACATACCGGGATGTGGTAGAGTGCACTGACTCTTTTTCTCCCTTGCCTGCAGACCATTCATGAGAGATTCCACCTGGTCCTCTTGACATCACTTCCAGGACCGAGCCTATGGAAGGAGACCTTGACAGCTCTGCCCCTGTGATGTCATGTCTGGGCTGGAACCAATGACTGAAGATCTTTATGAGCCTGACCCCTTTGACTTCACTTCTTGTCTTCCCCTTTAAAAGCCTCCACCTTTTCCCTATTCCCTCAGTTCTGTTTTGGACTCGGCTTTGTGCACATCAGTGCTGTATCAATTTAAGCAACTTTGCAGAAAGGAAACTAATTATACGGGTGGCTGCCCCAATCCTTTGTATGACTCTATGTCGAGTTTGTGACAAAAGATAATGTCCCTGCATCCTACAAACAATTACACTCCAAATTTAGCTTCCCATCAACACAATTTTTCAACTATTTCCAAATTAGAAACGTTTGCTATACAAAATCTGCCCGATTTTCCTCACCACTCACCTACTGCCATTCTGGAAAAAATATTGATCAGTCTTGAGGACTCAAACAGCATTTCTAAATATATTTAAACATTTTAAAGTTCCTTCCATTTAAAGATCCAAGAGTACAATGGGAAAAGGATCTCTTACTCAACGTTTCAGAAAAGGAATGGAAGGCAGCCGTTGTTGCACAAAATTGTTGAGATTGTTTCCAGGGCAAGATCCAATTTGCAAACTTGCCTCACAATTACTCTTTATCCATTAACAGGTGATTGGTGTACTCCCAGATAGGCTTAAAGTGGAGAAGGACAAACTGTAATTGCCTTTACTTCACTATTAGCCCGTAGACTAATCTTGCTTAAATGGAAGAATTCTAGCCCATCTCTTTTAAGCCATTGGATAACTGATGTTATATACTTTTTGATATTGAAAAAAATCAAATTCTCACTTGGAGGATCTGTTCAAAACGTTTTAATAATCTGGCAGGATCTAAATCAAAGACATTTTAGAATAAGCTTTTATATTGCTTTTCCATCTCTTCTATTCTAGTTTTACTCTGGTTGTTGGCCTTTCTCTGTTTCTCTTGGGTTGGGGTTCAATTGAGTTTAGTTTTGTTTAGTTTGACTTGTTTATATGGAATGTTCCTTGCTTTTAATAAATTCAATAAAAATGAAAATAACTTAAAACAAACGGGCTAATTGCCTAAAGAAAGGAGAAGTAATTAGAAACAGAGAGTGCAGCCATTTAAACTGCAGCCACTGTAGCACTGATGTAAGCACCACTACTATAGAGGAATAACATATGGAGGACCTGATCATATGCTATACCAGTGCCTGGATCAATGCTTGCTACCATCAGTAGGGATGTAACTCACTCTGTAGGTTTCTGAATATTGCCTTAGCCCAAGGGTGGATGACTTCAAAAGGCAGAACACTATTCAAAACATTTGTTATAAGCTCTGCTGCAACTGGAAACATGTGAGATGTGGGTAACTGGTATCGCATCATCTTCAATGAGAAATCTCCCTTAGGTTTCTTAATCTGAACACAGAGATGATGTAGACATCTTTGAGGCCTGGGTAACTTTTGTGTCCTACACACTGAACAGTGTGTGTTATGCTGTAGGATACCACCATCCACAACATCTGGTCGTCTCTGTTAATTGTTATGATCAGACTGACTGCATGATGATCTGGTCAACCTGTCATACATCTTATTGTTATGTACTAGGATACTCAAGGCACATATTTCCCAAGCAGTTCCAATGATGCCCACTAGGAGGGGATACTATTGTTAAACACCAGCTAGTAATAACGGCAAACGCAGCATCATTAAAAAATATAAGGTTCATTTCAAAAAAGCTATATTACAATGTAAAGCTCAGAAGAGCACAACAAATGCCAGCAATAGGCAATTCCAAAAGCAACCAATCCCAATACAGAACCCAAAGAATGATCAGAAAACAGAGAAAAAACATTAGAAATCCAGAACAAAAATCACAAGAAAACATAAAAACACAGTAGAACACTCACCAACTCCATAGAACTTATGAAATGAACCACCAGGAAAAGTGGGAGACACTCCTGATTGATAGGGTAGAGGGCTGTTCCTGGCAGTAATTGGCAGGTAGCACCACTTATTGGGGAACCACCCACAAAACACTTAGAACATAACACAAGCATTCTACATACACAAGCAAAATCAAAGAATAATGCAAATCATCAACAAAGTACCTTTACAATACACAAAAGATTCAATAATTAACAAAACAGACATAAAATATGAATATGAAACCAAGTCAGGGGGCAGTCCTGGATGAAATATAACATGTGCAGGCCTGTGGTCAAGGGTCTTCATTGTGCCATTTGTTAACAGAACAAATGAGTGCTGTTATGAATCTGTGAGGCTCCACCAACTTAAGACCAAGGCTTATCTGAAAACTACAGGCCTCAAGGATCCAGTGAGGCCTAGCAATAAGGTAAGCCTTATTCCTGTTATTGCACAGCTAGGGTTGTTGCCCTGGCTCAAGTTTATTTCTTGTTTATTTATTCTTTTTGTTGTTATCTGAATTTCAAATTTTGTTATTAATTCCCTTGTGATTAGCATTTTTATTTAATGTTTCCTGTATCTTCTTGTGCTTATACATAAACATTTTATATCATTTCTTACATCATTTTTAAATAATTTCCTGGGTTTTGTTAGTTTGAACTAATATTGTGCTTTCTTTTAGATTCCTGTTTTTGTGATTTTTTTTTTTGTATTTAGATTGTATCTTCTGGCTTTTGAAAAAAAATAGAACTGAAGAAGGGAACTGTGCAAAACCCTTGTGTTGAGAAGTAGGATTTCCAAAGCAAGTAAGTCCCAAAAGTTACAAAAGAACTTCCAATAAAACCGTCAAAAATAACTGTATAGACACAAAAAAGGCAGAAGAATCTTAAAAAATGTATTTTTGACAAAAATGTTCTGAAAAAAAATGTGAAGCTCTGAGGGGCACGAAGGGAACACAATATCTATCAAGGCAATTCCACAAGCAAACAAAGTCCAAATAGATAATCAAAAATTGAGCAAAGGTTTAGAAATCCAGAAATCACAAAAAAAGGTTAAGATGCCGCAAAAATGACTCTCACTCACTAACTCCAGAACGCATTCACAATGAACCACCAGGAACTGCAGGATATCCTCTGGATTAAAGATGGAAGTAATCAAAAATAAATGGGATCAAAACCAGAAAATCAAGAAAGCCAGTAATAAACTGGTGTGAAGTACTAAGTAACAATTGTGCTCCATGGCCTCCCAAACCGATATGCTGGTTATATTTAAAATCCAAGAAACGACTGCTAAAAGATTAAAAATGCAAATCATATTAAGTCAACCCCATTCAGCCCACCTACATTACGATACCATAATACATAGCATTGACACTTTTATTACCAGCAGTGAGTGTTTTACCAGTAGAACCCTCATGTTCTCAAATTCTCAACCATTTAATTATTCTTTCACCCTGATATTTTTAATACTTTCTTCGTGTGTTGCTTATTCTTTATACCGGGTTTCAAACTGGCCCACAGTTTGTGGGTTCAGCTATCTTTTTAAACTGCTTTACAGTGAGGGTGTAACAGTGATGCAATAGGAAGCACTGCTGCCTAACAGGTCCAGCCAGAGTCCTGGGTCAAGTGTCTGTGTGCAGTTAGCGCGTCTTCCCACGTCTTGCATGCTTTTTTCCCAGGTACTCCGATTTTCTTCCAAAAGACATCTCTGTTTGCTCTGTTTGTCATTAAATGGTCCAGGGTTGCTTTCCTGGCTATCGCCCAATACTTCCCACCACAGTATAATTTAATGAAACTGATTTCAAACCGAATAGACATATTTTAATAAAGAATTGCATTCTTCAATGGAAACTGTGGAGTCACCTAGAGAGAAGTGTTCAGGGCATCAAGTCCTGCTGTACTATGGTGCTATCTCAAAAGGGTTCTTGCCACTTTAAGTTTACTGACTTTCGAAACTGCAAGTGTTACTGACATTTGAGGCCAAATTTTGCAGAGCGTACTGTTGCACAGCTGTAGCATCTGTTTAATTCCTTAATCCAAAGGCAGTTAATGATCTCCATGCTGCGGGGGAAGAATGCACTTCCTGATTTGGCTTGTCCTCCCCAGGGACCCTCTTCCATCCCCTCCCCATCTCTTGAACAAAATATCTCACTGTTCTCTCTCTGGAGAGAACGACAGGAAACCACAAGCATTTTAGGGGTCTGAGAAGAGAAAGATATGTTTTCACTTTCCCTCCCACCAGACGCGGGGGCAGAGCTGACCAAATGAAAAGCCAAAGCAGCAAACGTGATACATTTACTGCATGAAGAAATTAAAATTTGGTGACAGCTGCCCTGCGCCTGTCATTGTCTGTAAGATGTACAGAATATAAGATACCTGAAATTCTTTAAAAAATGTCAGTAGCTTCACTAATTACTCAGCCATTCTGGCCTGGCTATTTAATACGTATAATATATTAAATTTTCCATCTTTGCGCTATATAATTTAAACCAAGCCATATACATTTTCTACTTAAGTACAGCTTTGCACCCAGTGCTCCTGGGATATGTGCCGGCTCTTCACAATAAGCAGGATGGATGGAAGAGTTGGTATTCTTTAAAGGTCTACAGTCTTTATAACAGTCTACATAAATAACAACAACATTTATTTATATAGCACATTTTCATACAAAAAGTAACACAAAGTGCTTTACATAATGAAGAAAAGAAAAATAAAAGACAAAACAAGAAATTAAAATAAGACATCAGTTAACATAGAAAAGGCGTAATGTCCGATGGCCAGGGTGGACAGAAACACCCTGAATGGGTGTTCATAAACAAACATGAATGGTCACATTTGTGATATCATCCACCCATTTTCGAATAACTAATTTTCCCAGCAGGACTTTGTGCAAGGTGAGAGCCAAACCATCACAAAGCCCTATGTATTTATATAATCAAAAAGTCTATTTAGAGGGTTGGTCAGATTTTTCTTGCTGGCAGTGATTTTAAAAGTACTCCCTGAGCTACGAAACGTGTCTGAATTGCTGACAAGGCTTTAGTTTCCATTATCCTATGCTTTAACATACTGCAGCAACTCTGTCTGCTTTTTTATGTTCCTGCTTTGTCTGCTTTACTCAGTGATTGTCAATTACTCCTCATTTTAGGAAGACAGCACCATTGCAGACTGGTTAGCACAGCTGCCTCAAGGACACTGCCTCTTGGATTCAAATGCCATGCCTGGTTGTTTTCTGCATGGAGTTTGCATTTTCTACCCGTGTAGATTTTTCTTTGGGTTACTCCTACATCCCTTAAAATCTAATATTGGGTGCATGTGGAGCAAATGTCCTGTCCAGGGCTGGCTCCTGCCTTGCACCCAGTGCTGCTGTTATGGGCTTCAACATCCCTGATCCTGAATTAAGCAGATTTGAAGCCTTAATCTTAAAGTGTCCAACTTGAATACATGATGTTCCACTTAGGATTTTTTAATGTTTGGTAGTGGTGAAATCACACTGAATGAAGTAATGAATCTTGTTAACGGATAAAATCATTTTTTTAATCTTTAACAAAATGTTTAGACTATTTCCCTTATGATAAATGAGAGCCTCTTAGAGAGCTCCATGTTCTTTAAACAAAGGGTACTTATTTGTGAAACACTTTTTTTTAGTCAATTAATCTCAATTTTATACATTACATTTCACAAAGAATATCTTCAAAAAGAACATAAGACTACAATTGAAAGCAGCGGGATTGCAAAGTGCAATGCAAGATAACTGACAAACACGATAAATCACAGAGAAATAAACACTGAGGAATAAAGAAGTGAAGGCACAATAGAGTCAGTATCAGTACAGAAGGATCCAAAGAGTATGACCTAGTCAGAAAATAAAAATCAAAAAATAAAAACAATATAAGTTGTCAAAGATATCAAATGGGAAAGCTAGGTATTCAGGAGTGATTTAAAAATGATCACTCACAGGAACTTTAGTCATTCATTCATTCATTTTAAAAACCTGCTTATTCTACTGTACCATCACATGGAGATCAACAACTGGCAATGGATGGGATGCCAGTCCTTCACAGGTCACACTCAGTCACACACTCCAGGACAATGCAGAGTCTCACTTAGCTAAACTGAAAACCACTTCAAAGTCACAATACTGAAAACAGCATGCATACAATTACTGTATAGCAATTAGCAACATTTTACAGATTTTCAATTAAACAATGTTTTGGTTCTTAAGGAAACCAAAACTGCACACAGTGCCTATAAAAACTATTAACAACAACGTCAGTATCCTGGAGTGGACAAGTCAAGGTTTAGATCTCAGCCCAATGGACAATGTGTGGCTGGATTTGAAAATAGCTTTTCATTCGTGATCCTCATGTGGGTTGACAGTGCTGTAGCAGTATTTTGCAAAGAAGAATGACAAAAAATTGCAATATCCAAATATGCAAAGGCTGTCATGGCTGCCAAAGGTGCTTTACCAAATAATAACCCGATGGGGGTGAATACTTATTCAATCAGTTATTTTGCATTTTATATTAATAAGTAATTTAGTCCATTTGGTAGAGATCTGTTTTCATTTGGACTTTAAAGAGTCTTTTTCTGTTCATCACTTGATCATATATATGGTGTTATTTGTATCCTTAAAGACACTGAACTCTGTGATCTTTTAATGTGATCTGCAGGATTCTTTTGTCAACATCATGGATAATGAGGGGTCTAATTCAGGTAACACTGCTAAAACTTCATCTACATACCAGATCCTGTATCTTGGCCTGTATGTTCTCAGCCTTAAAAACTCCTTATGTTTGCGAAAAGCACCACTAGTGTGACTTAGATGCTTGTGTATTTCCATTTATGTGATCAGTTTTGCTGATGAGAAGACTGGCAAGACATGGAAAGTGACGTACCACACTCCAAGTATAAGTATACTGTCTGAGTCAGTGTGGGCTGTTAAGTGGTGCCTGAAGAAGGATTTGTGTCTTGTTGATGTTCAGGTTCAGGTCAAAAATATGCTACAAGTGCATTATTGCCTGCATACTGAAACACTGCGATGGACTTTCTAAAGATCTTATTCTTTGTCTGCTTTAGCCTTTAAAGTCTGAAAGGCTTGTCATTAGAAAAATTGGATAGCTGGACAGCAGTAAAACACTGTGAGAAAAAGTGCCCAACCCAATTTGCAACCTTAAGACACTGGCATTCATTACTACTATTACAGAACACTATTGCAGTTCAAATACTTTGATATACATTATTCATTAAGGAAGTGAATTCTTAATGGAATGAATGATTATTTCCCTTATGTGAAGTTTTTGCAAGTTGTAAAAAGACTAAGAGTTCTCTTTATTTCACTTCTAAGTGGCATGCTGTGGAGATTATGTCTGTTGAGCTTCTGGCTCAGAAGAACAGAACATCTTGAAGTAAAGATTGGAGTATGACGGAGAGAATGCATGTCCCTAAATGACCATCAATGGACAGAAGTAAAATGCCGACATAGTATAATAAGTTCTGCTTAGTTATTTACATATGTACTGTAGGTGGACTTTGGAGTCCAATAGAAATCTCTTAGTTTCAAAGTTTGAAACAAATGCACAAGGGTTAAACCCACCTTGTTTAATGCTATAAGCTGATATGTTATATACTGTTTCTCAATTTCAAAATGGTATTGATCTTCTTCTGAGGGCTTAAAGGGCCTGTCTAGTCTAGCTTTATTGGCCATTGTATCCAACAGGGTCACACACTTCCTGCAAATGTGTTCCTTCAGGATTGCAGCTCATAATTTGAATCTAAACATATTCCATCCCAGGATCCACAGCAGAGATATTAAGGCAAGAGAAATATGGTACAGAATATATTTAACTTACTTAAAATGTATCTGTCACTTCTACTTTGCATTACAGTTTATAATATAATATATGAATACATATAACCAAAGAACAGCCATGGAACAATACAATTTTCTTACAGTTCTTCAGTGGGATCTTTGATGATTTTGTGTCCATCTTCAAAGGAGTCAGAGACTTTTCTCTTAGTACTGACTTGCTGGGATGATGACCATCTCTGCAAGTGGCTCCCAGCTCAATGATGCTCCTGACAGGCCTTACAGTATGTATTCTCAGGACACTCCCTGGTCCAAAAGTAATTATACACACTTACCACTGATTGATACTACATACAAATATTTCCCTATTCTACCAGCTTAGAACAATCAGTGAGCTGCTAGCATGTTCTACTGACCGAGACTGTATACTGGATTAGGCTCCTCTTACCTCAAATATAGCACAATCCATGATATCTCCCACTACATGCTATAACCTCCTTCATTAACAATGGAACAGCGAAACTGTTATAATCACTGACATTTTACAGCCCACACATTCCAGACACATTCCCACGACAAGAACTTTGTATTCAGAAACCAATGAGTTCCTGTACAATGTAGGCCCTGGGCCACTAGTGGTCCCTGGCCACTTTTGTGTTTTGTATTCCCACCACTATAACCTTTGTGCAAAATGTATGACATGCAAAGAACAGGAAGAGTGATGCAGTGCAAAATGAGGAGCCTTAAGGTGTACGGGGACCAATTTTTACTATGGAGTTTTCTGGACTTTATGAGGGACCACCTATTGCTTCAATGTGGTGAATTGTGTGGCATACCAGTTAGATAGGGATGAAAAGCGATGCGGTGTAAAGTGTGGCGCAGCTGAGAGTTCACATGGAACCTTCCCCACACTCCCAAACTTATTACTTCAAAGCAATTGCAACATTATGGGGGAGATTATTGCTTCAATGAGTAGCATATCGCAGCACAGCAGAGAGGTGGCTATGATGAGTAATGCAGGGCAAAGTGCAGCTCTTCACCTTTGCTGATAACTAAGTCGAACCAGCAAATTTGTAGGATAGCGCCAGTAATTAAGGTCAGCCAATCAGCACAATTCACCACATGAGCCCAGCCCACGATAGTTCCAGGCTGAATGAAAAATGCATACCCTGGAGTAGGAGCTGAAAAAAGTACCAGAAGCTACCTACCAGAAATTACAAATGGTTCGAGTTCTGCACTGAGAATGTTACAAAACGTTTCTAAAAGCTCTGGGTTCCTGAAAAAAGTTTATGTAGTGGGAAAGTGCCTATTGTCATAGCTAAAGGGAGAAAGTCCTTAACTTTTAGCAAGTCTTATACAGTATACTGCAATAATGTATGCATGCTAACTGTAAGTATATCATGCTTACAGTTCATGGTTTTGCATTGATAATTAGCGCTTTCTGAAGTTTGGTATAGCATGAAGAATCACTGTACATTAGTTAAGGATTTTTTATTTCTTTTATCTTATTTTATCAGTTGATTTGGCCTTTCAGACGCCTTTGTGCTTCTTTGACATCAGAAAAGTTCCAGGATTGATTTTTTCAGCCTAGCTCCTGTTGGCTCCTGTTGCCCCCTAAGCAATCCAGTCACATTGTTAAAACATATGGGTACTCAATGTGTATTGCTGTTTGGAATCGAGTTCATTATGAAAGGTTCAGTGTGTAAAATAAACTGTATTTGGTGCAGGATCTCCCATGATTATTCAGATGTCAAGATTCCTTACTGCTGTACACGTTTCCTCTCATATGTAATATCTTAACTCAACATACATCCTCAAGTCTATTGGAGGTTTGAACTGATCCCATTCTGAATGGTAATGGTCACATTCAATAATCTACCATCTTATCGATACCTAGACTCAAACATCTCTACAAAATGATTTGATAAAGCAAGGCATATGCAATGTTAATCTCTCTCAGCAAAGTTACCATGTAAAACTGTGCTGCTAATACATCACCGAACTATTCACCATCATTAAAGCATTTAGCATGGACCCTGGAGTCTCCGGGATACACTGTTCACTCATCTTTCTGTTATTCCATATTTATTACTTATGGTTAAGATGTCTCCCCATTTTTATAGCAGTAAATCACTCTGTGCACCGTTATGTTCTACAATCCAAGAATTTATCCCTGAGTCTACCTCTTGACCACCATATGATCTATCAATGAGAAGAGCATGGCCACAGTCTTCTTTTATTATCCCTTCTATGTAGCAAACCTCAGGTTTCTAATTTTGAAGTAAATCACCATTCACAAATGAAACAGTCATAATCATCTAGAATCTTTGTGGATGTCACTTAGACTTAGTAATTTGGGAGGCTGTGTCTCTCTGCAGACATTTATAATACATCACGCTTTTAATTCATCAGTCAATATTTTATATAGAGCCTTTCATAATGACACCAAGGGCAAAGCACTTTGCAATAATAAATAATGCAACACTATGAATCAATGAGAACTGAACAGTGTGTACTCATCAGAGAACTAGCAGACCATTTACTTGTAGTTTGGTAGCTTGATGTTTGTGAAGAGTTCTGAAAACTGCCATCACTAATGCACACAGGTAGAAAGCTTAGCAGGTATGTCATATGTGATCAACGTTTTTGTGTTTTATATTTGCAGTTATTCTGGACCACTTTGCACAGGTTTTCACTATGACATTAAAGTATTTTTCTGCTGATCAGTGTAAAGAAAGCCCACTGCAATTCAAAATTGTCTCTCTATTATAAAAAAAAATCTTGCAACGATATGAGACATTTTTCCTGAGACGAGACGTGATCTTTGGAAGAGAGATCTTCTGAAAAGAGATAGAGAGACACTTTCACATCCCATGAGATGGACAATTCACATCATACTTTGAACCTTTCGAAGCAAGTCCCGTGATACACATGCAGAGCAGGTTAGAGATAATGGAAGTAGTGAGTGCTGATATCTCACAGCTCAAGGACCCCAATGGTGAGTCCCAGCACTGTCAAAGCCTGCAGAGCTGACTTATTCTCTCTCTGTCTGCATGAAAGTGGTGACGTCTTTCATGTTTCTTCTTACAGACAAATTTGTTGTTTCATATATAATTCTGTTGCTTATGAAGGCAATTAACATGATTATTACTTGTGACTGACAAAACATTTTGAACATGAGAGACAATTAATAGAATATGACTTTTAGTCAATTAAATACAGAGCTACTGCCAACACAACCAGCATGGCTCAATTGAGACTAACTGGACAAAAGGAGCAAGAAACTTGGGACAAGGGGAGGCTTCACAGTGAGACTGCTTCTGAAATTTACAGGCCAATGTGCAGTAGCTGGATAATAAACCTGATGACATACGGGCAAGATTAGCTACATGAGGAAAATTGAGAAACTGCTGTTGTTTTTCTTTTTTGATTAGGTCAGATTATTTATTTATAAAAGCACATTTAAAACAACAGAGGTTGTGCCAAAGTGCTGTACAAAGAAGCATTAAAATAAACACAATTAAAACAATCATGCAGAATATTTATGAAACATGGCTAAGTGCTGAGACACCAGACCTTACAATGCAGCTGGATCACTTATCTGTCTTTTGGGGTTCTGACTGAACTGTCAGACAAACACAAAAAAGATGTGTGTGTTTTTGGTTAACAAAGCTTGGTACCTAAAAACATGTTCAGCCAATCTGGAATATTTAATGATCGAATGACTTCAGTTTCATCTTTTAGCTTGCATTTCTCCATTTATTGTCATAAACCTCTAACAGGACCACATTTGAGTCCACTGGCTACACCACATCCTGGTATGACACATGCTCAACTCTGGATGGTAAAACAAAGAAGAGAGTGGTGAAGGCAGAACAAGATATTACTAGCTCCCAACTACCTTCTATTCAGGACGTGATTTTCTCACTGTTTCCATTTGGCAAACCTCACAGGCAGATTGGTGCTCACACCAGAAGAATGAAGGAGTTTCTATCCATATGTTGCAAGGATACTGAACAACCAACCATAATAATAAACATTTTAACAGATATTGTAAAGTAAAGACAACAAATTGACATATAGTAAGTGGAGACAGGATGATTCATGCCACATTCTGGACAAAATTCTGAAGATCTGCCCAGGAGAGGGTTTGGAGCACTTCATAGACAGAATACACGTCTAAATAAGACCTGGGGGATTTGAATTCAACATCCACTGATCCTCCATATAAAGAGATAGCAACAGCAAGTTGTAGGGTTACTTGGCAGTTGCAGCTCTGGCAGACACTCCTGCTGGAAGTATTTCTAGGGGCTTTTGAAGGGAGCCCCCAGGATTCCTTCTCTGTATTTTCCTGGGCCATTGGCTGATTATGAAGAGCTTGTTAGAAACATCAGTTAAACACTGGAAGCATTCTTGGGTCTAACTTTGGGAGGGCCTCTAGTCCTCAGCCCAAATAAGCCTGGAGTCAGGAGTGAAATGAGGAGAAGGGCTCACCTACCAGAATGGAGAAGTTGGAGAAAATGCCAGAGTATTAACAAGAGGGGTGGAAGCTAGGAAGGAGGCAATAATGGGAACAAATTATTAAGTGCTATTTTGGGTACAACTGAGGAAACAAGGGACCAGAGGGGCATCTTGTGAAGCACTTTAAGGAACATCCGGTGTATGATTATGTGCTATAGAAATTTTATGCTTACCCTGATTTAGATCCTTCTGTTGTACCCTTCTTTAGTTGGTCTCGCAGTAAACGTTTTGTTAAGGATTTTGATTTGTTTAGTTGCATTTTGGATTTTGGGCTGCTCTTTTATTACTCTATGTATACTTTTAGTTCTATGTGTGACTTTGTTGGTATTGCATTATCGTCATTAGAATTTCATTATACAATGACAAAAAAAAAAAAAAAACAGAACTTGAATCTGAGGTTTTCTCCAGGTACTTTGGTTTTACTTCAACATCAAAAAGGCAAGTAGGTTTGGTTAAGTGAATCAGTGTGGTTGGCCTTCTGAATGGCTGCCATTTCATTCACACTGAGCTCCTGCAATAAAAAAGGTAGATTTTATGCATTTTGGAGACAAAATGATTTTGTTCCAAATAAATATGGAGAAAGTGTAATGCATTTTAAAACTTTTGTTCTCTAAATATTTTGAACAAAGAAAGTAAATTACTTCACTTGCAAATGCATTTTCAGTTAACATAAAGATTAATGTTAAGTGTTTTAAGTCTTCATTATTTTTCCATCCTGTTTTCAAAATGGTCTTTGATTAGATTGCACTCCTTCTTTCGTAAGAATTCAACATTTTACAGCTGTTCATTTCTGGAAACCTGAACTAAAAATAAAATAACTATACAGTATGCATGCATAATTAAGTTCGGTTATGAAATAAGTCAAACATTACCCAGACATTAAGGGCGTTCTTGTCAAATGACCTCAACTGCGCCGCTCTCATTATCATAATGAACAAAAGAGCGCCTTGGTTACATCGCTGCCCCCTCGCAGTTCCCAAAATGAACAGGGCGTGTACGCACGGTCTAAAACTGCGCAGAACTGGGCAGCTCTTAAATCGGATTGGCAGGCATGAATCAAATTATAATAGTGGACTGCCCCAACCACTGCGCTACAAGAACACGTGTGTTCACACATTTCATAGGGACCGCTGGGGGCAGCGCCGAGCCCCAGCACCCACCGACCCAAACCACCAGCTATTGGCGCGATTTAATAGCCTGACGACCTCGGTTTGGCTGCTTTGTGTCCAACTGTTTTCACGTCAAAAACAACGAGCAGCCGCCCTTGACTGAGGCATGCGACTATCCCACAAGTTATATGTGTTTTCACGTACTATTGACCCACCCGCACATGTAAACGCGTCGCGTTTTCGCTTTTAATTTTGGCAGTCAGGCGTTTATAACCGAAACAGCTGGTTCGATGTTTCTCCTCCTCCATCTCCCCTTCCCGCCCCCCTTTCGCCCGTCCCCCTTTGTCTGGCAAACCGGGAGACGGAGGGAAACGAGGTGAAGAACAGGGACACGAAATAAACAAAACGAAAACTAACCTGCCTGAAAAATAGAGCGGTATTAGCAACGCGAAAAGAGCACGAAACTAAACCTCCGCACCCGATAGGAGAGACTGGCGAGGGAGGGGGGCGATTAGACCACAACCTCTCGCGCGCGTCCCTCGCTCGCTCCCGCCGCTCGCCGGGGTGCTGATGCTGCACAGCCTGCGCCGCGATGGCATCATAACCCTTGCCGCAAGAGAGCAGCATGCAACCCGGGATCGCTCTACACGTTCTGCGATCTTTTTCCGGAGGAAGGTGCGAGACACTGTGATGCCATTCACCGCCTGTACCTCGGTCCTGAGGCTTTCCAAGCGGAGCATCTCTCTGTGATCGCGGTAGGGAGTGGCTCATTGTTAACCAACAGATTCCGAGGCGCTACTGGGATTTTTCCTGTTTGCTCCTCGCGGAACACTTTTAGGATTCTCTTCCTCAATCCAATGTGGAACCTTTTCACGTAATCCTCTTTAAAACTAATCATCTGGAGGTAGCTACGAGGACTGCTCAAGAGCCCCACTCCCTTTCTGGAGCCATTTGCTAGACACCCCTCTAGCGCTGTCACCTGGAACTCCAACGGACTTGGAACGGATGCTAAAGGTAGGGACACCCATTCTTAAACAATACCGACACGCGGAGACGCCGGTATTTTTTCTTGTCTTTGCCTACTGTTGACCGTCGAATGCCTCTTGAATTTGGGCAGTTTTACTGTGACTTTCCAGTTTGCGTCGTGGCTGGCGAGCGCTATGAAGTGTGACCCAAGTGGGCCAAAGTCCGGTGGGAAGCTGAAAATACCTTCAAGATGCATGGATTTCAGCCGGAACCGGGGTGGAGGGTGACAAGCAGCGTGAAAACAAAAGACTAGCGGTCGGGGTGCATTGTGCTGCTTTTCGGGGGCTAGGTCTCATACCCCTGCGCTCTGCCCACAATTATCCACCAACAGCCCTCTGCTGGGCTCATTTGGAGCTGTATATGCAGAATGACACGACTTTGGCCATTTTCTTAACAAAATAGAAAGGGGTGGCACCCGTTTTCCCAGCATGCACCATACAATTATCGCTATAAAAGAAATGCCTAAACCAGTCATTGAGTCTTGCGGTTAGTGTTTTTATCCTTAGGCGTTGCTTTTGTTTGGAAGCAGATATAAAGCCAAGGAAAAGACTGTCTGCACTTGCTAGTGAGGAAGGAGTGAAAAGAGAGCCCGCAGCATGACTGGCAAGTGCCAGCACTCAGTGACACCGGCAGAGCTTGTAAGGTGGCAGTATTGAACTCCTCTTCAAGGGTGTGCATCTTTCCATCACTCTTCCATGATTACTTTCTGAAGGATTTTGAAATGTGCATCTTAGCCTTAAAATTGTGTCTGGAGCCCCAACACTTCCTGATTGTTATCGCTGTCTATTATTAACACTTTGAAGTGCACTTTGCCATGCTGGCTGTGCTTTGCTACAGTCCCCCATGGTCAGATGAGTTGCTGGTTTTCACCATGGGTTATTATTTAAGATGAGGGTTCTTAAGCTTCCTCAGGTGTTTGCCTGTGCCACATTATTTCTGCTTATTTCGTTAGGCTGATTTTCATTTTGCAATCTTGTTTGCCACTATTATCCATCCATCCATTTTCTAACCCGCTGAATCCGAATACAGGGTCACGGGGGTCTGCTGGAGCCAATCCCAGCCAACACAGGGCACAAGGCAGGAACCAATCCCGGGCAGGGTGCCAACCCACCGCAGGACACACACAAACACACCCACACACCAAGCACACACTAGGGACAATTTAGAATCACCAATCCACCTAACCTGCATGTCTTTGGATTGTGGGAGGAAACCGGAGTGCCCGGAGGAAACCCACGCAGACACGGGGAGAACATGCAAACTCCACGCAGGGAGGACCCGGGAAGCGAACCCGGGTCTCCTAACTGCGAGGCGGCAGCGCTACCACTGCGCCACCGTGCCGCCCTGCCACTATTATTGCACATGTTAATGGCACTTTTGATAAGAAAGTGATTTGTGTATATAAAGTTATAGCTTTTAGTCCCACCTTGCTTTGCTGTATGTATAGCCCTTTGACTGGATTTGTACTTTTGTAAGTATATTTCTAACTCTGCAAGGCAGGAAAGACAAAAACATGAACTGTCGATTAATTTACTAATATAACTCAATTATTATTGCAATGAACTGGCACCCCATCCAGAACTGGTTCCTGTCTTGTTCCTGGTCCTGCTGGTGGGATTAGCCTTGTCAATCTGTGACCAGTCTGCTTTGAGGATGCCATGTTTTAACTCATCTTCATGAGTCTATTAATACAGGTTAATCAGATGACTTTGATTTTCTTTAGTAGTTTTCCCAAGGCCAAAAGTCTTTACAGTTGAAGCCCAGGTGGGCACATTGACTTACTGATGGTCAGTCATCAATAAATTAGCCTCTGGGGTGGAAATGTCAACTTTGTACTTTAATATCCATGGTCAGTAACACAACCCCTTATTTACACATAATCAGTTCATAGCATCTTTAAGCACTGGAGCATAAACTGACATCACAAGCAGATCAAAGCAGTGATGAATGTTTTCAAGGCTAAAATAACAGCTGAGTTTGGTATTAATCAAATGAAGAATTTGTTAAAATGTAGCAAGACATTAAAAGTGTGCTTCAGTAGGTTTAGTTTTTTTAATATTTAAAATATTCCTTTGCAAGGATAAGTAAACTACTCTGCAGACAATTTTGGAAATTTTAATATTACTGAGAAACATCAAATTCCTTATGTAGTTAATTTAATGCAAATTTGTGTGTGAAGAGGGAAGGCATTAAGTAATTCACTCAGTCCAGCTGTAATTTTTTGGGCCCTTTTTAAAATATAAAGCAAAGGTACTGTGGCGTATCACAGTAGAATAAGGCACAAGGCATGAACCAAGTCTGAGGAGACAGCAGACAGACACTCTAACACACTTACTCATTCACTGTGCTGGGCCTCTTTAGAATTGCTGATTGATATAACATGCTTATCTAAGGGGCACAAGAGGAGGCTGGAGTACTTCAGAAAACTCACAGACACAAAAAGTGTGAATCGGGTGAGCAGTACAAGCCACTTCTACACTGTGCCACCTACATGGGAAACACTGGTTTGTGACTGTTAACCACCGAAGGCGACTTCCACTCTCTTTAAAATAAGGAGGTACTGGGCAGTGTTTATAGTGTAGTGGCAGTGGCTCAAGTTTTGAGTTCATTTCAAACTATTCCTTTATGTCATTGGTTTTCCTTCCAAGTTATTCACTTTATCATTTGGAATATTAATTTCAATTTGTTTTTGTTTAATGCCCCTCAATGAGTTCAAACTTTGAGTTTGTGTACAAATCCACAACCACCACACAGTAAGTTAGTCAGTCTTTTTCTAACCCTTTTAATCTTGAACAGGGGAGGGGGGAGGGGTGGGAGGATTCTGGAGCCTATCCTAGCTAGCACTGGGAACAAGTCAGGAACAAACCCTGGACAGGGTGCCACAGCTACAATACATTAACAGCAGAGTGCTAATCTGTACAACTTTCTCCTAAGTGAAAACACAAACTACATTAAAAACACAGTAAAACAGGGCAGTTTCAATTTAACTAATGTAAATTATGACAAACTCCATTCAAAATAAGATATGGGATGTGGCCAGTTGACAACAGAACAGTGGAAAACAAAAATTCCTGCCAACTCCATCATTGGAGAAAACAGTTTAAACAGACAAAGTCAACTGGCAGCTCCCGCCCTCTTGGGCATTGAGCAGTAAATCAGTGAGTCAGCCTTATGATGCTAATATACATGTGCTTCTCAGTGTAGTCTTTTAATACAAATTCTCCTTTTGTGATGCATCAGTTTTAGTTGATCAGGGTTTTAATTTCACTAAAAAGTAAATATGAAAGGTGCCAAGAAAAATTTGACTGCTTGGATGTAAAAAGTTGAAGGATGCAAAGAATGATTTAATTGAGAATCCATTTCTCTGTTTCTTTAGTGGTGAATGTCAAGTGCTTCTAGTGCAAATAAGTTAGTCCCCTCATGTCCTGCACATGTAGACATGAGGGAGAATGATACAAGAAGTTGTTCCTTGATGATGCAAATGTACAGCATAACTCTGCATGTTTAAGTGCTGAGGAAGGAGAGAGAGAAGTATCCTTATATGTAATTTGTTTACTAGGTTTAGTCAAATTTCTAGTTTTAAGTTTAGGTGTACTCTCATATGTACGTGGTAAGATGAAGTTCTTACTTTTATGTCTCCCACAGCTTAATGGGAAGCATAAGAATGTGAAGACTCTTTTACCTCGTCAGTAGTTGGCTCCTTATTTATCAACCAATTTTCAAAATCCTTTTGCCCACACCAAGGATGCAAGGAGCTAGAATTTAATCCTTCATTATTTGGTGTAACAAATAATTTAATGTTGAGCTTAAAAAAAAGGAAAAGCTACATTTAGATAATCAAGTCCAGTCCACAGTTGGCCAGGACACATTTAGCTGTCAATAAATAATACAGAATTGGTGTCCGTAACCATCTATCTATCTATCTATCTATCTATCTATCTATCTATCTATCTATCTATCTATCTATCTATCTATCTATCTATCTATCTATCTATCTATTTTGTTATGAATGTCTAGCTCCCTCAAATGAAAGATCATATTATTTAGCTTTTTATGGCCTCAGAGTAAAAGAGAACTCTTAATGTGTCAAAATGTTCGGTTCCATTTCAGGTTGTGTCTGTACGTCTCCAAAGTTTAGTAGTTCACAGTTTATGACTCACTATCTTTTACCTTGTGCTTTGCTTTTCGGTAATTATTGTTATTACAACTTTTGAAGGAAAATATAAGATCATATAATACCATCAAAGTTAGATGATGTTGTAAAAATGTAAATCTTCATTTTATAAAAGTCAAGTGCAGGATGTTGTATAACAGAGGAAAAACTAAACAAGTGAGCTAGTACTTTGTGGCCTTGGCCTTTTTGCCCCCTTTTAGATAGATATATGCATAGAACTTTATTGATCCCCCAAAAGGAAATTGATGCGCTCCATCAGCAATAAAAGGACCTAAACTCACATGCAAATCAGTAAAAAACAAATTAAACACCATTCCATAAGTGCAAAACAATACTATACACCAAGATTAATGCAAATGATTTAATAACATAAAGAAATATTTTTCTTGTGCCACTTTGTCTGTTATGAGTGTCTAGGATGATGACGGACAGGCAGGATGCATAGAGTCATTATGGGGTCTGATGGCTGTGGGAAAAAAAAGAGTCCCAACAGTGTCCCTTAACACACAGTGATGGAATGAGCCTGTGGCTAAAGAGATTATGGACAACATGTCATGGAGAGGATATGCTGCATTTGTCATAAAGATCTTTAATTTTACCAACTTCCTGTTTTCTGCCATTGCCTCCTGAAGAAGCTGTTCACAACATTTTGCGTCTGTTATTCCATCACTACCAGATTTTCATTATTTAAGTTGACTGAACAGTCCATTAGACTGTAACGTATGTTGTGATCACGTACTGTATCGGGAGCAGGTAGTACCTCTCTGAGAAAGCCATAGTACTAGCTAGCTTCTTCTTTAGCTTAGCCATTAACTGCTTAAAATTACAAAAATTGTCTTGAGTTTAAAAAAAGACCTGCACATTAACCAAATAAAACACCTGCTACATTACAAGAATTAAGACATTTGCCCAAAAGCATGGTCCCAGCTGTTTTATTATTTTATGTTAGGCTAGGTGTTGGGAAGACCCTCATTCTACCTGTTCAGGTCAGAATAGATTACATAGCTCATAAGAAACATTGTTATATTTTGAGCAGTGTTCAGCAACCCTGACACTGTATGACAGTTGATCCCACTGAGGGCACAACTGGAAATGAAGAGGAAGTGCTTTTAAGATGGAAATCAAGAAGCACATATACATAAAAAAGAGCTGTGGACATCCAGAAAAATGATTGAGTTGTGTTGGTGAAGAAGAAACCTTTTTTGACAACTTTTAAGTCTATGAGTGGGATATTGGGATAACCAAGCTCTAAGCTAACCGAAAAAGATGTTGAATGAACAGCCTCCTGCCATTTGTCAAACTTAATATGTTCTTATGATGTCCTAAATGACCTCAGACATTTGTTAAATTGCTTCTTAAAAATTTCAAGAAGGTCCAAAAATATCAGAATGAATCAGGAGATTGTACTGCATGAACGTCAATTTTTCTATTGTTGCCAGGGATATCTCAGATTTACTACAGGCATGAAGTTCAGCCCAAGGAAAATAGATATAGGCTTTATGGGGTGAGACTCATGCATCTTCATCTTATTGTGTTATTCTACTTTTAAGAGGTAAATACAAATGAAAACTAGCACTTCTGCAGGTCTACAAAGTTAGACAGCCTCCTCATGCATTGTTAACAGAGACAGCAACTCACCTGCATGCAGTGCTTTCCAAAGTATACTACGGAAATAGTCAAACAGAGCAATTCCATCTATCCATTTTTTTAAAACCTATGTAATCATCCAGCAGTATTGGGAAATAATCTTTGATAAGGCAGCAACCCATTACAGGGAACATTAGTGCACATCCCTAGCTGGATTCATTTTTTGGATGGTCAGCTAACCTAACAAGCATCCCTTTGGAATGTGATAGGAAAAACAAAGTACCTTGCCGAAGTGTTCAGTCCCCTTGCAAGTCATCAGCATTCTCGAGTTCCTAACTACAGTGTCATAGAGGTCTGCTGGAGCCAATCCCAGCCAGCACAGGGCGTAAGGCAGGAAACAAACCCCGGGCAGGGCGCCAGTCCACAGCTGGGCATGCACACACACACACCAAGCACACACTAGGGACAATTTAGAATCGCCAATGCACCTAACCTGCATGTCTTTGGACTGTGGGAGGAAACCAGAGCGCCCGGAGGAAACCCACACAGACACGGGGAGAACATGCAAACTCCACGCAGGGAGGACCCGGAAAGCGAACCCGGGTCTCCTTACTGTGAGACAGCAGCGCTACCACATGAATATTACATACAATTAAAAAGAGATTCAAATGCAATGACTACTGAAAGGTGTGCAACATTACTGTATGTATAATAATATCTATAATACTTATGTATACAGTATTTACTAAAAAGCAGCATGTTTGACAGTTAGCAATGAGCATGAGGTAATGCCCAGAACTAATATAATAAATAAACAGTATTTATTAACATAGCTTTGTTTTGTCAGTAATAATGTACATATGCAGGCAATATTTTTCCAGTTTGTATTTGTTACAAATGTACTTTTCACAGATTATTTGCCTGGGTTTAAAAATAGGCTGTTAGAACAATTTGGCTGTCAATAAATATATTAATGGGAGGAATATCTTTTGAAATCAGGAGGCTGATGATGACTTTCAAGAGGACTGTATGTAGAGAGCTTGCAAAATGCTCATGGTGAGTGAACAGGGGGGATTTATCGTGGAGCTGGCAGACAGCAGTTTAATATACTGCAGATACTCCACATAACAGCAAAATTCTACAGGTGTTGTTATTGTGTACAAAATATTCTAATCTAAAAATTGATTTAATACATTAAGTATATGAGGAAGATGCAGTCACTAAATGACTGAAAAGCATAATTTCTGTAGTTATTTGAGTCCCAAACTCCAGACACAGTTATACCAGACTCAGTCACAGGTTTAACTAAAGGTTGTTTATTTGCACACAACCTTCATTAAACAGATCATCACAGCCCAAAGTGTAATCACCACAACTGATTAAAGTTTCTTTCCTCTCCTTTCACTCCTCTGATGAATTTTCTCCACTCTCCTCCTGACTCTGACTCACATAAGTTTTTTTACGTTAGACCTGGGAGTACTTCCAATGTCATAACATAGCACGGCGGAAGCACTTTCGGGTCATGCAGAATTTACCCAAAGTAGGGAGACTTCCCACAACACACTTAGTGTGGGACCCTGGGATCCTACCAGGGGTGCCCTTCCAAACTACATGTCCCATAAAACCCTGTGTGAGTCCAAATTGTGACTGTAGCACTTCCTCTTTTTGCCCTGAGGGATAAACTGTCTCCTATAACCAGTCTTCCCCATCCATCCATTATATGGGATAGGATCCTAGAGCCATCCCAGTGGGTTGCACCTCCGCTTACATAAACTATCCATTATGGCCTACTGGCCGGGTAAGGCATTACTGTCCGTCTCAGTCTTGATTCCAGTTCTGCATTTATACTGGATTATACTGTATATAATAACAGAGCATTTCCCTCTGTTGCTTCCCTGGCATCTGTACCCCTAAAGCATATACAAGAGTTAGTAAACCCTAGCCCAGAAGAGCCACATTAGCTACAGGTTTCCATTCCAACCATTTTATTATTTAGAGGTCAGCCTATGCTGTTACTGAACCTGTCATTTTATTAAATATGGCAGTGAGGTTTGTAGTGGACTGTACAATTCCTGCAATTAAATCACTATTTTTACTTGGATGTACAACCAACATGCAGTATGTTACCCTTCTCAGGTGTCAACATAAACAACATTACAAGTTAAGGGACACAAAAATAACTCAGAAAAGAAAAAAAAAACTGTGGTGTCTATTTAAAGTGTTACAGTGAACTCAGCTACTGAAAAACACTTAATTAGAGCCAGCCATGATTTGAAAGGTATTGAAGCGCTCTCTTTTAAAGAAAGGATTACTGATTTCTATGGCAAAATCAGCAATCTATGTATCAGGAGGAGGATAACTTTCCCCAGAAGAGTGATACGGATTAAAAAAATCAGAGTCAGAGGACCCTGGCAGACTGAGACAAATGACATTTTTATGCATAGGAGTTCCATGTCATAATGTTTTACTTACATATTTATCTGTGAACTGCTACTACTCCTAGTACTACTTTAACTAAGTGACCCCATTGAGGTCACTTGACACATTAATGTTGCAATTACTGCATTCTAATTTTTTTAACTAATTTTGGATTGAGATCTCAGTCAAGTATAGGATAGTAATAATCAGCTTGCCCTAGCTGTATTCTCAGAAAATAAAAAATATTTGGATTTTACATCTCTTTTAAATTTATTAAGAGGCATTTTGCAGTCACAGGTTTTTAGTGCACAAGAGTGGATTTACCCCATACCTTTTGCTTTATTTTTACTCAGTAGATATTTAAGTAATACATTTTTAATTGTTTTTTTTATTTTTTTTCTTAATCATGTTTTTTCCACTCAGTTACACAAAACATTTTGTTGACTTCTTCAGAACAGTGAAGTATACACTAGTAGAAATTTCCTTTGCAGCAGGAAGAAGCTACCTAATGTGCTCCATGACTTTGAAGTATTTGGCTCAAGTGTGCAGTCAGGCTAGAGCTTTAGGGTCTGGCTAGCATCTTGGTAAATGTGCAGCTCTGAATCTTTTTCTGTGTAATTTATGTCTCCCAAATTTGTTTAAATTCCGTATTAACGCTATACATTATAATAGAAGTATGTTGTTTAGCCAGTATCAGTTTTGAAATGAAAGCTTACATTTATTTGAGCATTACAAATAAGGGATTATCTTATTTCATTATCAGATAAAATTCAGACATTTTTTTTCCCACATTTTTTCGGTGTCAGTGCTGATGGTGTAAAAAAAACTTTACTGCAGTAGGTGACACACATCCACAGATGTGAAGAGGTCCTGTTTACTACTCTACTTGTTATGCTAGCTTTAATCAACTAAAATTAGTAGTTGGCGTGATTATCTTTTTTACTGCAATCTGGCTAGGGTTGCGTGCTCAGCATGCTCCAAGATAAATGGCGTGCAAATGAACTTCACCATGGTCAGGCTGATTTTCATTGCTGCCATTGTCTGTGTCATATCTTTATCATTTTTTGACTGTTATACAGTACAGTACAACAGATCATGAAGTATCAATGAACTGATCTCTGTGAAACACAGGCACACAGACCTTTTGCTCAAGTAGAATACTGCAGCCAACACTTCAGATCTGTGTGCTTTTCACATGTTTATGATGTACAGCCTTCTAGTTGTGATCAGGTCATGTGGATAGTCGTTTCCACGCGTAGAAGATTCTTAAGTCAAGACTGACTTGGCATTTCACCTGTTTTGGTAAAATACAAGTCCATTAAGGAGCCACAGTAGCTCCAGTTGACAAGGACTTTTTTGGTTGTTTCAAATGTCATTTTAGATATCTTGCAATCTTTGTACTGTGAATAAATCAAATTTGCATAAAAATAATTGTGTATAAGAAGGGTAAATTAATGTTTATTTTTTTTTTATTTCAAGCTTGCAGTTCAATAGGAGCGTTGCATGATTAATTTTCAGCTGGGAAAGGGTATTTTCTGAAAAACATCAAATTTGTTAAATTACCAACACTGCTGTCTCACTCATCCAGAGTCTTGGGTTTGAATCCTACACCCTGTCATTGTTTATGTGGAGTTTGCATGATCTCTCATGCCCATTTGTATTTTCCTCAAACATCCTAAGAACACATTCTAATTAAATTAATTGGTGACTCTTAGCCCCATGCGTGTGGGTGTGCAAGTGGACTTGGTAATAGACTGGCCCACAGTCTAGAGCTGATTCCAGTCTTGCACTAAAGGTTGCTGGGATTGACTCTGCCCCCCAACACTCTTTAAACGGGGTTGAGAATGTTATGTTAATTAGCTGTGTGTGAGAATAAACTGTTAATACTGGCAGGGCAGTGTAAAGGGTGGCACTGATGACACTGGTGCTTATCGTCTTTTGATAACTGAGTGTATTCAGATGTTACAAGTTACAGAAGATATAGTATCTGATCAAGACTTCAGATTTACCAGAACAGTCTGCTGATGATGAATGCTCAGTGGGACAGCAGTAAGTAAGTTGTCATGTTTTGAATAAGCACATGCACAAGTGTATCTAGGGTGGCATAGTGGTGCAGTGGTAGCACTGCTGTCTTGCAGTAAGGAGACTGAGGTTTAGATCCTGGGTCTTCCCTGCGTGGAGTTTGCATGTTCTCCCCATGCCTAAAATGGTGATCCAGTTTCCTCCCACAGTCCAAAGAGATGCAGGTTAGGTGAAATGGCGTTACTAAATTGGCCCTAGTGTGTGTTTGGTGTGTGGATGTATTCACCCTACAATGGACTGGTGCCCTGTCTGGGGTTTGTTCCTACCTTGGGATAGGCTCCAGAAGCCCCCCAAAGACCCTGGTCTGGTTTAAACATGTTAGAAAATGACATAACATTTGTATTTGCTTGATATAAATAATGAGCAGCTTTAGAATGCTCAAGAATGAAAAGATATTTCATATATAAAACACAACCGTTGTCCTTTTGAATTTTATAAAATTTGCAAACGTGGAGGATTTCCTCCATTTTAATGTAAAAGATTAATCTCCTCCTAAGTAATACTGCTGTGCCACTCCAGTGCCTTTAAATGATCAACTATTCAGAACTAAAATGTTATGAGGTTGATGATTTGCTGATGGTATGAGTTTATAAAGCACCATTCAACTTTAAACCTATTAAAAAGTCAAACCAAGTGGGCCTCTCCAGGAAACCGAATTTTAAAGAGAAACCCTCTTGTATACAACCACTGCTAGTCTTTAAAATAAAATAAATTGGACAATCTCTTTAAATATATCAATATTTGAAAGAAAACAGAGATCTTCTACTCAACACACTTAAGTGAAATACAACAATTTGAACAGGGTGCCCATATTATCACTATGGCCTTACAGCTCCAGTAGCTTTGGTTCACTTCCTAGTCTGACAACTATGCTTGTCAGTGCCTGCATACATTTTCTAAAGCTACTCAAAATTCCTTTTACATCCAAAAATGTGTGTGTCAATTTGATTGCCAGCTCTAAATCTGCCCAATGTATGGGTGCCCTGAAACAACAACCTGTTCGTTAATAGTTCCTGCCATGGGCCCTATACTGTTAGGATAAATCTTCACTTAATAGAAATGTGTGTTAAGAAAATGAATGGATGTTGTAAATCTTTTAATGTGTTGGTACAAGAAGACTTAGAGATGGCTGGTTACAGGTGTATGGCATAAGTTACAGTGACTGCCTCCTAGCCATTTGTGAAAAAGAGTTGTCATTTGTTTTCTTGAGTGGCTACCTAATGTAATTTTGTAGTTTCATTTTGGATTATTCTGCCCTCATCATTATTTTCAATGCAGTGCAGCCTGTAATGAAAGCATTGAATTCAATGCAGGAGCCAGCTACAGTATATGATCACATAATATAATATTCTCAAATCCATTTAGTCTAATTCTGGTTTACAAGGGGCCAAAGTCTATTCCAGCAGCTTTAGGCACAATGCAGGAACTAACTATGCATAAGGTACCAGGTAAATCATGCACAGACAGTGCTGGATTATAAATGTAAGTTAACTTAGCTTGGAAATTTTGGGGGAAGCAACACCTTCACAGACATTGGAAGAAAATGCAGACTCCACACAAGCAATGACCAGGATTTCAATCCAGGATGCTTGATCCATGAGGAGATAGGACCAACCACTGCTGCAGGTTGCCCATAAGCAGTCATCTAGCCTTTATGAAATACACTGAGAATGTCTCTTTCTGATTCTTCTCTACTATATGTATTATTTTTTTTTTGTTTTTCACTGTTTATCGGTGGTGCTGAGCTGACACAGTCAGGCTGCCATGTCTGTCCTCTGGAAGACAAATGATACTTCACCGAGGCGCTCTGTGACAATTAAATATGGCCTTGTAATGACTGTAATTTTGCTCTGAGTCACAGCTGTGCTAAGGCGTCACTAAATGGAAAGCCCTAAAAAAACTGTCTGGGTTTTTGAGGAGATATTTTGAGAATGCGCTGTCAGTGATGCAGCTTTTCCTTTTCATCTTCAAGCTTTCCTGAGAAAACTGGTTTTACTGCATGTCTAAATTTCCAGTAGTAAACAGGAAATTGTCATATGAGAGTAATGGCAACCTTTTTATTGGAACCCGATCAAACACATAGTATGCCAACAGGGTATCCTGGGAGAGGACATTTTTAATTTTCTATAGGGATTAGAAGTGACTAGACTTTAGAAATGATTAATCAGCTTCTGTTTTCTAAGAAGACCTTAAACTGTGAAACATCTTGCATTTGTAAAAATAGGAATGTTCTGGGAATGTTAATGACTCATTTCCGACTGGTGAAGGGTTAATGAGGACAAATGTTGGATAGTTATGGTAAGTCCAAAATGTTTTAATTCTATTTTACCTTTTGAATTAAACATTTAAAGGTTTAGGCAGCATGTAGCTCCATAGTTAGCACTGCCGCCTCATAAGTCCAGAGTTCTGAGGTCACATCCTTTGTAAATGCTCTGGTTTTCCAACATGTTCAGGTTAGTTGAATGGGTTTTGATTATTTAGCCATTTATGAGTTGCCAAGGATGAGTGTGAGTGTATCCCATGATGCTCCAGTGGACGGTTCCTGTGAAGCTTGTATCAAATGGGTGAAAAATGAAATCCCTTGTGGACTTTTTAACTCTTTTTATCTCTCTATGCAAAGTGTTTGATCAGTTCTAGATGTCCAGGTTTGTTTAAAGCTAACTGCAATGTTATTCAATGTATAAATGTATCTTGCGATCTTGAAAGGTTTATTACATTCTATCTCAAAGCTAGCAATGTTGTGTTTTTGGCTTTTTACTATGGTAAAAGTGAAAGCTATGCTCTATTGTTTTTATCTGGATAAAACCTGAAAGTTGATTCCAAATCAGGTGTGGTTCTGTAAGTAGATGCTCAGTCTACTATTTCACACCTCCTGCACAATTTATAGCATTGCCAAGCTTTAGCATGATAATTACAGTGTCAGATTACCAGCACTATTATTATACTGCAAGTTTAAAATTAAGTTTATTTAAAAAAAAGTGTTTACAACAGGAAACTGCAAGTTAGCTCTAAACAATGCACTTTTCAATCTGCAGCAAAGAACTTAAAAAATCCTGCAATTAACTGGACAGTTGTAGTTACTCAGAACATCTGCCTCAGTTATTAAAGTAGTAGTTAGGTGTTATTTTAGCAAATACTAGCACATGGAAAGATAAAGACCAGAAAAAGAGACACAGTCATACAGCAAAGCTAGGGTTGTAACCGTGAGAACTAAAAGAGTCAAATTAACAAAACTTAATGTTCGGAAAGTACCAAAACCAGGCAGATATTTTAGAAGGCGACATGTTACCCTTAATCTCGGATGAGGAAACGGAAAATTACACTAATTGTCAAACGTTTAGCCCATTGTGTTGTAACGTAAAGATCTTGACCTCCGGGGACACACCATCTAGAAACAGAGAACTGCTTCCTAGTGACAAGTTCACAAAATGATGGTACCCAAAATAAAAACAATACAATGTCAAATAGGTACAAAATAAATTGGGAAAAACAACTGAAGTCATAATTATAATCCTTGACCTTGAAAACTCTCATTTTAAAGTACAAAACAATTAATCAAAATTACTCTAACGAGGCTGCAAAAACAAAATCAGAATAAGATCATAGCATCAGGTTGGTAGTGGTGGGAAGTGAGAAGAGCTGAGACTGAAGTCAAGGTTAATTTGTCTAAAAGTTTGATTACTGGGACCAGAACTCTCTTAGTGTACTGTACATGTTGGTCTCAGCAAAAAACTATAAAGGCTGGTGGCCATAATAACCTGGAAGTAGTGAAGCTCTTTAAGCTTTACAATAATTTAGTTGTACTTCTTTTTGGGTATTTCAGTTCACTTTACTGATATGATTCTTTTGAACTACTCATTTGAGTGAATCAATTTATTTGATTTATTTGATTCATCAACAGATGCTAATAATTTTTGTTTGAAAGCACAAAGAATGACAATATTGTTAAAATGAATAATTAAAATGAGACAATACATTAGAGAATGGGTGGCATGGTGGTGCAGTGGTAGCACTGCTGCCTTGCAGTTCGGAGACCTGGGTTCACTTCCCGGGTCCTCCCTGCATGGAGTTTGCATGTTCTCCGGTTTCCTCCCACAGTCCAAAAACATGCAGGTTAGGTGAATTGGCGATTCTAAATTGTCCCTAGTGTATGCTGTGTGTGTGCGTGTGTGTGTGTGTGTGTGTGTGTGTGTGCCCTGTGGTGGGCTGGGATTGGCTCCAGCAGACCCCTATGACACTGTAGTTAGGATATAGCGGGTTGGATAATGGCTGGATTATCAGAATGAGAATTGTGGGTAATGAGTTAGTTTGTGAATCAAAAGAACAATAATCATGTGATTCACTTCCAAAGTAATGATTCAGTTCGAAAATCAAAATAACAAGAATCTTGTGCCTTGTAATAGTTCAGTTTGAGTAATGAATTAGAATTGTAAGACTCGTTCACGGGTAATGTTTCAGTTTGAACTCAAAAGAATAAGTGAGTGATAAATGCACTGGTGCAGTCAATGAGGCATACAAAAATTGTATCAAAGATAAAAGCAAATAATTATTAGAAATTAAAATTAGATTTAATTTTGTGTGACTAATTTTTTGCATGTACATAGGGAAATAAATGTATATTATAATGTACCAGTAACGGCACACTGCACGATAATGTGCAGTGAATACACTTGACTTATAGTTTTCTTTCACTGTACATTTAGCATTCGTTTGCTCAGAGGTTGATGCGCTTGCAGCTTCCTGAGCAGCTCTTCTTTTCTCCACCCTAGCGGCCTGCTTCTTCTCTTTTTTTCAGCATCTTTTTGTGTTAAAACTGATTCAGTCAGTGTTTGTGTTACAATTACCTTTCTTTAATTTTTCACTTAAGCTGGCACTTAAGTCTTCAATCTGCCTCAAGAATGATTTAAGATATGAAGAGGAAGGGGAAGTGACAGCGAAGGTGGTAGGGATGAGATGCTGGCCGCTGGCAAGAGTCAATTCTATAATAAAATAAAAAAGGAATAACCTTGGAGGTCAATCATCACCCCGAAAGCGGATAGTAGATGTCACGTAGTATATGTGTAACAAATTTCAGGTCAATAGGTTAAACGGTTTGGGAGCTACAGGTGATTTAAAATCCTGAACAGACAAACGAACAGCCACGGTAGTGTATTATATAAGAAGATAATATATTTATGTTTAAAACAAGTCCAATAGGAAATTGTACAAAACAAACAATACACTCTAATATAAATGTTACTTGTATGATAAACGAGTGCCAGTGCTTTGTGCTTCAAACATCTACATATGAAACAAAAGACACTGACAACATCAGGTGCATGCTACAGCACTCCTGCTGAGCTCTGCAGAACCCATTAGTTTGTGCTTGTGAATTCATATGACGTATTGAAAAGAATCATTTAAAAGAGCAAATAGTTCACAATTATCCCATCACTAGCTCCTTTGCACAAAGTATTACGGTACCTGAGGAATACTTCATGTAGGTCTATACCCAGAAATTCCTTTAAAGAGAGAGCAGGCAGGCTGACTTTTGAATAGAGAGAAAACCTTAATATCATCTTTTGCATTAAAGAAATTGAGTAATAAACTAAGAAAAAGAAGAATGAGGAGTCATCCTATATATGGATATATACTATATGTTGTCCAGATGAAATTGGAAGGGAAGAAAAGAGGGGCACATCTTTGGCAGAAATTAAAAGAGATTTCTGCTTTAATGAGTTCAGACCTTTCCATTTTAATTAAAATGGACACTCTATCCTTGTCTGTGTGTGGACACTAAATAGGTTTGTGTTTAGTACAGCAGGTGACATTTTTGCTTACAAACACAATAAATGAAGAAGAATTTGCCCTTGCTGTTTAGTAAGCAATATGCTTTATAACTTAAGAGCCAAATGTGTCTATTTTATGTGTATTGTTAAGCATGTTAGTCTTGATAAACATGAAGATTTTGTTAGACGTTTATAATTAAATGAATACATTATATATAACGTGTATTATGGATCAATGTTATCTACATATACAATAAATATTTTATTAATAGAAAAAAAGTATATGTTTTAGAATACCAAAATTAACACTTTAATGTAGAATATAAGGCTTCTATGTGTCTGTGTGATGGTCCGGGTTGGCTTTAGCTGCCACAACATCCTTGAACCTGGAACCATCAGTAACAGGACCAAAATGGACAGTCCAATGAAGATGCATAACACCACAAGAGTATAGTGCAAAAGTGCCAGTGCTTTTATTTACATGCAAAGTTAAATAAATGAATAAGTCAATAAATATCTAAATAACAACAGGCTTAGCTGCCATTCCAACTACAGTGGGTTCCTGCCTTATGCCCAGTTTTGCTGATATAAAGCCCATCTCTCACCAACCCAGGAAGAGAAACAATTGCTCAGACAATGGATTAATGTATGGAAAATTTGATTTAAAAGAGAATATACATATTTTTTTAATCCCCAATGCACCATACTATAACAACGACAACAACATTTATTTATTTACATGTTAAAGTAAAGTGTTTTCAGCAGTTTTTTAAAGTCCTCCACTGTATTAGCCTGTCGAATTCCTATTGGCAGGCTATTCCAGATTTTAGGTGCATAACAGCAGAAGGCCGCCTCACCACTTTTAAGTTTTGTTCTTGGAATTCTAAGGAGACACTCATTTGAGGATCTGAGGTTACGATTTGGAATATAACGTGTCAGGCATTCCGATATATAAGATGGGGCGAGATTATTTAAGGTGTGAACCTCGCCCCGGACACAGACAGGCAGACACGTCAATGTCACCCACAAACACTGGTTTATTTTTCATTATTCTTTTATATAACTCTGCTCACCAACCCCAATACTCCTTAGTCCAGGCCACTCCAATGCCTTCTCTTTTCTTCTTCTCTTTTCTTTCACTTTCTCTTTTCTTCCCACCGCCTCCTTCCTCCTCCAGACGTTGCCACTCTTCCACCCGACTCTTGTCAACGACTGGAGGGAGGCGGCCCCTTTTATAGAAACCCGGATGGGCTCCAGCTGCTCCCCGGCAATCTCCCGCGGACACACCCCCATGTGGCGGAAATGCCGGCTGCGCACCCGGAAGCCGTCCGGTGTCCCTGTCGCCTTCCCCGGCACTTCCTGGTGTGGCGGAAGTGCCGGGCTCCCTGAATAAACAGGCACTGGGCGCCGCCTGGCGGTGGCCACGGGTCCCTACAGGGCTGGGCTTCCAAGCCCTGTACCCGAGGCCCCCTGCATAACCAGGACGGACGCCCCCACTCGGTCTGGAGGCGGCACAAGCCCTCCTCACGTCCTGAGCCCGGCCGGGGACCACAAAGGCTTTATAAACCATAAGCAGAATTTTAAAGTCAATCCTAAATGACACAGGCAGCCAGTGTAGAAACATCAAAACTGGAGAAATGTGCTCAGATTTTCTTATTCTAGTTAGGATTCTAGCAGCTGCATTCTGCACTAGTTGCAAACGATTTGTCTTTTTTTGGGTAGTCCTGAGAGGAGTGCATTACAGTAATCTAGTCGACTGAAAACAAACGCGTGAACTAATTTCTCAGCATCTTTCAGTGATATAAGAGGTCTAACTTTACTTATGTTTCTTAAGTGAAAAAATGCTGTCCTAGTGATCTGATTAATATGCAATTTAAAATTCAGATTACAGTCAACAATTACCCCTAAGCTTTTTACCTCTGTCTCGACATTAATCCTAATGTATCCAGTTTATTTCTAATACCCTTATTGTATCCATTATTGTCAATCACTAAGATTTCAGTTTTCTCTTTATTTAACTTGAGAAAGTTACTATTCATCCATTCTAAGATACAAGTCAGACATTGTGTTAGTGAATCAAGAGAATCAGGGTTATCAGGTGCTATTGATAAGTACAGCTGTGTGTCATCAGCATAGCTGTGGTAGCTCACGTTGTAACCTGAGATAATCTGACCTAACGGAAGCATGTAGATTGAGAATAGCAGCGCACCCAGGATAGAGCCTTGTGGAACACCATATCGGATATCATGTGTCTTCGAGTTGTAATTACCACAACTAACAAAGAATTTTCTACCTGCCAGGTAGGATTCAAACCAATTTAAGACACTACCACAGAGGCCCACCCATTGACTAAGGCGATTTCTAAGAATATTATGATCAACGGTGTCAAATATGGCACTCAGATCTAAGAGGATGAGAACAGATAAATGGCCTCTGTCTGTATTTATCCGCAAATCATTTACTACTTTAACGAGTGCAGTTTCTGTGCTGTGATTTGATTTAAAACCCGACTGTGATTTATCAAGAATAGCATGTTTATTTAGGTGGTCATTTAACTGCATAATGAATGCCTTCTCCAGAGTTTTACTTAAGAAAGGCAGGTTAGAGATGGGTCTAAAATTTTCAAGAGCAGAGGGTTTGAGATTATGTTTCTTAAGTAGGGGTTTAACTACAGCAGTCTTAAGACAGTCTGGGAAGACCCGCATAAATTCTAATGATGAATTTACTTTGTCAAGAACATTATCAATTAGCACGCCCGATACTTCTTTGAAAAAATGTGTTGGTATTGGGTCAAGGACGCAGGTGGAGGGTTTCAGTTGAGAAGTTATTTTATGTAAATCAGGTAAATCTGTCCTAGTGAAAGAGTTTAATTTGTTTATTACGGAATGCTGGGGTTTAGAAGGATCCTTAGTGTTGGGGAGATATACTATGTTATTTCTAATATCATTAATTTTTTGGTTGAAAAATACAGCAATAGCCTCACAGGTTTTACTGGAAGTACTTAGGAGGCATTCCTTTGAGTTACCTGGGTTTAGCAGACGATCAATCGTAGAGAATAAGACTCTGGGATTACTAGCATTGTTATTTATAATCTTAGAGAAATAGCAGCGCCTCTCAAGGCGGACTGTGTTATTGTATTCTGTTATTTTAACTTTTAATATTTCATAGTGGATAGTTAGTTTAGTCTTCCTCCATTTACGCCCGGTTCTACGACATGTTCTTTTTAAATCAGACACTCTTTGGGTCTTCCATGGTATAACAATGCTAGAAGATTTTTTAGCTGTCTTTTCAGGTGCAACTATGTCAACAGCAGCTCTCACTTTAGTATTAAATCTTTCCACCTTACTATTTACATTATCCTCGCTATTATAGTTGGCACTATAAACGGACTGATTGCTTAGAATGTTTGTAAGTTTTAAAGTTGCTGCTGAGTCAAAGAAGCGTTTTTTAACAATATGCTTCTCATGGGTGTTTTCTATCATTATTTCTATATTAAAAAGTAGAATAAAATGGTCCAATAGACCCGTATCAATGACCTGCTTTATATCAACTTTTAGTCCTTTAGTAATCACTAAGTCTAACGTATGACCTGCTATAGACACCCACATGTTTTAACATCGACTCATGTTTGATTCCTGTCCTGTAAAGTTACTGATTATCTTTGACCCTCTAGAAGTCTGGAAAAAGAAAATAATTGGATGGATGTATCAAATCTTTAACTATTTCTTTCCAAGACTAATTCCTCCACATCTCAGAGTAATTAGGCCCTTACAGCTAGTATGGCTGTTCCGCTAAATTGCTTAGCTGAGATCATGTGTGAATGAAGGCTGGAGTGGATACCTCCAGAGCATCAATAAGCACCTTTTGAAGTGAAGATCTAACAGCTTTTGAGCTTACACTTGCGCAAGCATATAACATTACTATATCAAGTGCTCAAAAAATGCACAAGCATTATGTTATTTTCTTAATAAAAAATGAACAAGTAACATCAGTGGTCTGTAGTTTAATTGTCATAATACCATGTCATAATAGATTAACACTTTAATGTAGAATATAATGAAATGTAATGTAAAATATAACCAAAAATAAAAAAATAAGAATCAGACAGTTCTAGTAACATGAAATTGGCAATTGGTATCAGCCGTAAAAAATCCCGATGTGAGCATTCCTGCCTAAAAGTATGTGCCTGTGAGTGCCACATGAGAATACTGTCAATTCAATGTGCTCAGTACTTCAGTTTTCAGACAAGATGACATTGATGTGACTAAGTCAGTCATACAGTAAAAGACTCAAATGGTGAAAAGTGTTTGTGCAATTCTTGTACTAGCTAAAGAGAACTTCTGAGATTGTTAGCTCTGCAAGGTCAGTGTTGTGAAGCAGCAGCACAAGATGGCGAAACAGGCCAGACCAGGGCCATTTTGTCCAACACATGTTTAGAATGCACACTAAAACTGGAAATGTGCATACACACAAAAAAATCCAGATGCATAAAACTGTGGATACACCAAGTTCTATACACTTTCCCTTTATAAATCCCAGTAAATGCGAAATTTAATACACATGCACGCTCCTACTTCCCCACCCTGACTCCTCCCATAATTTTGCATATTTGAATATGCAAATCATTTTAAATAGCCTCTGTCTAGTCAGTATTTTGTTAAAAGACAATGGCATTAGCACATGGAAAAAAGAAGAATTTCAGCGAATGCAAAGTGGAGGCAATGAAAAACTTATTATTTGTATGCTTAAGAAGTGGTATAAGCAAAAAAGAAAATTGATGTAGTGATAGAGCATGGCAGAGACACTCAAAAGTTCAAGTTCACAAAGTCGCACAGTGCCCAAAATAAAAAAGAAGTGGTCAGATATCAAAGTCGATGTGAAAAACGAATCACAGCCCACTATCTGTTTATTCAGACAATATATCAGTATGCTGCTGCTGGAGTATGTGAATTTCCCCTTGGGATTAATAAAGTATCTATCTATCTATATATCTATCTTTCCCCTTACTGTTTACCATATAATAGCACCTGCCACTGGCAGCAGCAAGGACTTTCTCATAATACACAGTGTGAGAAGGCCAGTTCTGCATATGTATAATGAGACCAGATGTTCTACATTTCCTCACTAGCTGATTACAATGCCAGGGGCTGCAACAGTTCTTTCTGATTACTCTGTTTCTAACTGGAGAAACAATGTCTGTGATAACAGACAGAAGTTTCATGTAAGACCTCTACATTCAGTAAAGGTATCTCAGTGTGAAGACATTAGGACATTAGGACTATACAAAGAATAGTCAGCTTGGTTCCTGGGTTGCCTCTAAAGGCCCTGTCAAATTGTATGAATTTTTCTAGCGATTTTCTGTTGCAGAATTCATTTACGTAATCTTAGTTTGTCAAGAGCAGTCATGGTGACTTCGAGACATGTAGCTTGACATTCCTAGTGACTCAGTTAAACCAGTCTGTATGTCACCTTGATAAAAATCAAACACTTGTAGGGGTGCCACAGTGTATGTGAGAGGTAGCAACCAACGACTGCTCACCCAGAACTGCAATGCATGTAGTGCAATCACAAGGAAACAGGGAAACAGAATATTATGGACCTTTCAAACAGAAGAGAGGTTCACCTGTGTGATTTTTTATTTTACTTACCATAACACAATAGTTAAAAAAGGCCAGAGATTGCAGCTGAACTTACAGTACATGGAAAGTGTTTGTACTGCACTTGTGCAGTCAGGTAGCCTGTGATTGGCTGTCAGAAAAAGGAGCAAGCTGGCATTGCTTTGGAGAAGTGAAACTGGGCTAGAAAGTCATCACAGAGTCATATAGTTTGTCAACCCTGCGATTTCTAGTTGTATAATCTGACGTCCTCAGATGACAAGATCCATAACTGCATTCGTCAAGTTTTAAAATCCTCCCCAGCTAGAAGTGATGTAATGTGATGCTGGCTTTAGGCTAACCCAGGATGCACAGTATACTGTATGTCTTCCTCTTGTCTGTGGTATGTAAGTCTACAGTCTTGGTGGTATGGAATCAAGAGGGTGAGAATAGGAGGAAAGTGTAAGGCAGTTTGGCTTGTTATTTGTTATTATTTAAGGTAACATTAAAACCTTCCTACTTATTATCTTTTTAGATAGGTTCTATGGGCAGAGAGCTGTGTTTACAGTATGTATTTATGTATTTATTTTTACTTTGTATGCTCACATTATTTGCCTGTTCTGTCTTTGATGACATTATTTTTAAAGATTCTGAAGTAGTGGTCAAGTTTTACTTCATCATAGTTGAAAATGTTCATTAATTTCTCTAGGCATGGAAAGAACTACCTCTTCAAAGGGCCAAGGCCTGACTGAGTGACTGCTGGCATCCTGAAGATATCCCAAGAAAAAGAAACCAAAACCAGTAACAGTAAGGATGCTGAAGCCTAGTGGCCTAAAGATCCCCAGCAAGGGCCCCAAGCACTCCAGTCCAGTGGGAAGGTCGTCTACTGGGTCCACATCCAGCACAACTGCTCAGAAAGAGGGTAAGGATTCATCATGGCTTTAACTATGTTACAGTGACAATGTATATTCACAATGATAATATACTGTATGCTTTCTCACTTTCTGCAATTTTGTTCTGTTCTTAGTTACTATTCTTAGATGCATTTAAACTTAGTAGGCATTTGACTCCACAATTGGGTGCAAAGAGCACTGAAACTGAACTTGGAATATGAAATGGGGACTTTAACTTGACTCATCTTAGCTACCAGTAAGAGACTTTAGACATTTGTAGAAATGTTCGCTTATTGTACATCTGGTCTTAGGACACTTGCCCATAGGTATCCTACTCAGACATATTGTAATACAATTCACATAAAACCAGACTCTGGAGGCATTTATAAAAACTTTCACTGTGCAAGAGACTGAAAGCATCGTCGATGACATGCAGGCTAAGAAACAACATTATTTCACTAGCCTTAGCTGAGTGATTTCAGTTGGAATTAAGACAGAGGCTTGACAACATATCTAAACTGAATACACTTACTTTATACAGCCCTGTGAAGCTTGCTGTGAAGCCAGCCTGCATGAAAGCTAAGCAAAATATATAAAAATACAGCATCTCATGTAAAACTATTAAATTACCTTTACTCAGAGACTTTCACAGCTAGCCCTGCAAGTTGGGACTAATTCTTCATGAGATTTCCTTACTTTGTAAATGCTTTGTTTTTTTATACTGGTTAGCTCATTCCTGTAGTGCAGTACTGCTAGTAAATGTCCTTCCACTGCTCCTCCTCACAAGCAATGTCTGCTTACAAACACATGTTTTCTAGACTGGTTTCAAGTTAGTGACCTGTTTTGACTTCTTCATTTTGATGTGCTTTTTTCATCCTTTTCAAGAAGTTTTAGCAAAAACTGAAGAGCAATCTTCTGCAGAAAAATTCTTCTGGGGTGGCTACAGGAAATTAATGTGAAATCTTGAGGCCACTTCATGCTCCATTCTGCCACACAGTGTTGCAGTGATATACATTAATCTTCTTCAATAAAAATGCAATACAGGTTTTTCCTTCACGAGAAACTGCAGGAGCTGTCATGAGATAGAAGTCTACCATTGGTCCCTTTATTACTGATGAATGTGCAAATATAAGTGAGGTTGAATGTGCACTTGCTTAAACGCTGATTCACCTCTACAGCCTGACCTAAGCCAACAGTAATGTGCTTCCATAAATGGACATTAAATCTAATTTTCTCTCAATGAACAAATGACAAGTGAGCATGCTGATGTTCGAAACAATGCTGGCAGTAAGTGAAACAAACAAAAGTCTCAAGGTCCTTGCCTGATATAAATAATGTTCCCTGCAGCCTCCACAGTGAGATAACACATTATAGTCAGGGAATAGAGTGGTAAAAAGTCTAATCTGTAAAAAGAAGTCTTTTTTGTGATGAATAGCAAATTACTAACTCAGCTTCTTCTACCACAACTTTGGTACGTTAGAATTTCTACTTCTAACCCAGGTATCTTGACAGGAAATTTGTGTAGACCAAGTACAATAAGATATTCTTCCTGCATATCTACATACCATTACAAATTCACAAAATCATTTGGTAATAATGACTAATGAAAGCGACGATCCTATGGTGTGTTTCTACATGGATTTTCAGGTAGTCTGACTAAAGTAAGCATCAGATTAAGCCAATTTAGAAAAAAAATGGTAATTTATTTTTTTCTGTAACCAGCTGGAAAAAAAAAGACTCTGCTGTCTACTTCACAGAGCATTTACTGGAGTTACCATTTTTGAATCACGCTTTTCTTTACCCACTCTCGCTGTTCTTCAGTGACATCAACCTGTCTTTTATTTATTTGAGTGCAAATGATTACTTTACTAACAGAAACTAAAAAGGCATTTGTTTCTATGTACCTCTCGTGCTTCTTAGACTTTACCTTGACAAGGATCACCTATAATGCACATTCGTCTCTTGCCCCAGTGAATGCACATTTGATTTCTTGAGTTCTTATTTAGAAATGCTTGTTAGAAAACTCACTTGTGGTGCTGGATACAAGGTGTAGACTGGAAAAACCCATGGTGTGTCATTGCTGCTAGCATCGCAGTAGTAAAATTACTTCGTACAAGGCCTAATTTGAAAAAGGATGGAAGGATGGATAGGTCTTACACTGTTCTTATCCAGAATAAAGAGTTTAAATGTTTTTGTAAAAATGTATGTTCATTAGCAGTGGTTGCTGTGAAAGATTAAGCTTACTTGCAGCTTAATTATCTATGCAAATGAGTGCTCATTTTACTTTTGGTTAACATTAGAGTGGTTCAGAATTAGAATTGGCTTAAACTTGGGTCCGTGTTAAACATGGGGCAGCATTTTGACACAGTGGCTAGTGTTGCGGCTTCACCACTTTTAAGGATTTACAGTATGTTAAAAATCTCAGGACTGCTTACTGCCTGGGCATTTTCATGTTTTCTCCATGTCTGTGTGGGTTTTGCCAGGGTATTCTGGTTCACTCCTGAAAAGATGTGTGCATTAAATTGAGTGTGAGCGATTGTGCCCTGTGATGAACTGGTGTCCTGTCCAGAGGTGGCCCTTGATCCACCACTCAGTGCTGCAGAGATGCTTATGACATTGATAGACGCCAGCTTGGAAAATTAAAGAATGAGCGATTATTCAATTTAAATATGGCACATACATCTGTAAGAGCCTAATGTGCTAATTATCAAAAAAGGCATTGTAATGCTGATTGAATGGGGAACGTTTCATATTCTTCAAGCAAAAATTTTGATGAAAAACATCTGGTGATGAATATTTCAATTTTAGGATTATCAGTTATCATCACTTACCAGCATGTACACGTTACCTGAATTTGCAGAGGCCTGCACTAAATGTATGCAGCTGCATTCAGTTTTGATATGACACATTGCCATTGAGCCAGTGCATTTTTATATGAAGTTTCATCACAGTGAATAAACACATTACAAAATAAGACTTGCAACATCCAGGCCTAAATTAGTTAAGAAAGTTGTTAGGAATATTTAACTACACAATGCTCTACCTGTAACCGAGTTTCTTTCCTTGCATATTGTACTACAGGAAACAATTAGTTTCTTTATCTATGTGTATTTTTTACTTAAAATACTGTCCACATTTAATTTAATATAAAACTCACACACTAACTCACTCACTTATTCATCAACAAAAACACTACTTCACATTTAGCTAAAAAACTGAAATTTGGCAGGATGGTATATCTAGGGCAGTAGGTATTCACTAGAAAAAATCATTATGATATGACAATATTCAGGGTTAAAGACCCCCAACAGAAAAATTAAATACCCCAACATCTCAAAACTGCTTTGACGAATTTGATTGAAATTTAGAGGCAATGCACTGAAAAAAGTAATCTAAGCAAGTGGAAAGACATTAAATCCCATTTTCCTTATTTTAGTTTTGCTGACTTATGAAGAAATGTGTATTTTAGATTGTTTGACTTATGTTAAGAAATTTTGTCAAATTGCTGACAGATTTTTTTGGTAAATAAAATCAAACTCACATTTTAAGTTTTATTTTGTAGATTTTGCATATGCATTTTTGCAGTGTGTAGAAAAAAGAAAATTAGCTGACACAATTTTTGTATTTGTTGTTAATAATGCTGCAGCAAGCGTGTCTCCAATCACAACAGACCGTCTGCTTAAGCAAAATGAAAGAAGCAAAGCTTGAAGAACACGTGTTCAGCAAATGCTATGAAGGTCAATTGTTTTCCAAGTGCTGTGACTGTAAGCATAGTCAATTTCGTGCAGCAGATCCAGTAGGAAAGTTAGTTAATATATATTACCCCCTCTATCCTCCTTCTTATCTGCAACCTTATAGAAAACTCCATTGTGGTGACTACAAGTCCCATAAGCCAGTGGGATGCTCCACAGGATTTCATCAGCACTCACAAAGTTTAAATAATAGCATCAATAAAAGCAACATGTTGTCAAAGGTAGCCAGTGCTTTGATTTTTTTTTCCAACCACTTTGGGAAGACAATTTCATTGTGTCACTGGATTACATCGTTTATCTTAGAGAACTGTCTTTTTTTCTTGTCTTGAATTATGTTTAGACTTGTTGCATTTACAAAAGGCCTGCACCCTTTTCTAAGAAATGTGTTGTCAAAACCAGTGTATGCAGTGTTGCCAAACCCTTAAAGAGCTTTCTTCCTTTCTTTTATTAAAACCTCCCAAACCCAAACACCTGCTTTTAGTAAGTTTCATTATTGTAACGTATTCAAAAAGAATCTCTCTCATTTTGATTATCATTAACTATTGTAATATTTATATTTGACATAATCATGTATCCAGAAAGTGTGGGCATGTACTTCATTTTACTCTGTCCACCATATATGACAATGAATATAAAAATTACATTACATTTTTTATCATTAAGTTTGCAATATTAATAAAGGTCACTGTTATTTAAAGTTAAAAAGCAAAGAGAAAGTTTAAAAAAGGAAGAAACAAAAAACATGGCCTACTGGAGCCAAGTCACGATTGAAGAGAATGAGGCGCAATTTGTTTGTACAGCTGATGGAGGTTTTTTTTTTCAGAATGTGATAAGAAGAGAATAGAACAGTGGTTCTGAGTGAATAAAGTTATTTAATAACTTTCTTTTTGGTAGATATTTATTCAAATCCATTGTATACCGAGATAGTACTAATGTTAGGCTTTGATGCTAATGGAGAGTCGAAATTTTTAGCAGTTTGTAGTTTTGAATAAATAAACGTTTAATCAGTTTTTCAATATTAATGAATACCGGAATTTGGTTGATGCCCTTTAATACAGAGTTCTGCTGCAATCTCTTTCACACCAGTGCCATCAAGGACTGTGTGTAGCATGTTTAACAGTAAATAGCTCAAGTAAACTGCTGATATTAGTCCCTGGCAAAAAAAAAAAAAATACAAATATTGTATGTAGAAGAGTACTGAGTTACTTAAGCACTTCTGATATATCAGCTTAGCCAACAGCGCTATAACTGAGGCCCACTGACTTTTTCAGGTGAAAAATTTCCCAGGTGACGCCAGGTAACACAGCTAGTATTTTATAAATGGCGTTCCTCAGTGGAAACTATACTAAAGCAAGTAATGATAGAATAAATAGCCACGGAAGATCAAACAGATGACAGGATAATTCTATTGCAGAATGTTTTAGGCTTTATCTTTAATGTGGGACTGTGCAGTTTATGAAATTATCCACCCATTCATACATTTTCAGAGCCAAAGTCTTTGTTGGTAACATCAGACATAAGGAAAGAACCAGTAGTGTCATTATTGAAGTGCTTTAGCCCCTGATTTTAAGCGTCCAGACCCTGATCTCTGAGAGCCTTCACTCCAACCTTTCTAATAGACTTAGGCTTTCAGCCTCTGATTTTTATGCCCATCCCAAGAAGTTCATGAGGACACCGAACAATTAACCCCCCCACCATTTAATTGACAGCATGAAAACTCCATGAAGGGGACAAACTGCTGTTCCACCAGACACGTATTTTAAATTAATTATCAGCGACAGTTGGGGGGTAAACCCCTATAAAGTGTTGAAGCCAGTGATGTCCCTGGAAAGAAGCAGCAGTGGACGGGATACCAGAAAACTGTCAGGGTTTCTTTATTAGATTCAAACAACAGCAAAAGTGTAAATAAATTATTGCTTTAAATTACCATATATTAATATGATTTGAGTTACTGATTAATGTTAATGGCATTAGTGAACTAAATGTTGACAAGGGTAATGATTGCATTTTTGTTCATAAAATGAAACATCTTCTACTTTTGTTTTTATAACTTTTCAAAGTTTCAAGCCCTCTATCTCTGTTGAAACCTTTGTGTAATCAAATATGCAGTACATTGTGAAAATTCTCTTCGAAGGCACAATGCTGTTGTTAGCACGTGTGTCCGATGACCCTGGAATCCTGGTGCTGATTTCTATCTTAGTTACTTGTTGTGGATGTGTTTGTACATTCTCCCTTTGTCTGCATCTTAGAATATTATACCTTTTATTCATTTACGTTTACCCTTTTTTATAGAACATACATTAGTTAGCCCTTCGGCCTCACAGCTCCAGGATACTTGGTACAAATCTTAGCTCAGTCACTGTCTGTGTAGAATTTGCATGTTTTCATATATAAAACTAGTCTTTAATATGGATTTGAAGATGTAATTAGCATAATACAAGTGAAAATTTATTATGGATTGGTTATACAGTATTTTATGTAAATGGTATACTTCTTAGTGGATAAAGATGTTTTAATTGCTAAATTTTTGCTTGTTCTTATGAGCATTCTCCTCAAACCTATATATTTGTTTCACCAGATACTTACGTTTTGTATCTTTTTATTCTTTTTTTGTATTTTAAATTTTGTTTCTTTTTATTCTTTTTTTTGTATTTTAGATATTTGATAGAATGACCAGTGGGGCCTGGGCAGCCTTTTGGTCTCAGAGGTTATTTTTTGTTTTTTTTTTCCTTACTGGCCATCACACCCTTCATATTGTTTATTTGATTACTGTTTTTATTCTTTGTTTCCACTTACTGCCATTTGCAAAGCATTATGAGTTATTCTCTGTATTGGAAGACACAACTGTATATAAATAATGGTTGTTTCCTCTCATATGTCACACCTCCAAAAAATCATGCTGTTATCTCAAGGTGAGTGAATGTAGGTGTGCACGCATGAATAATCACTGTGATAATGTAGCATTGCTTATCTGTGATGTTCCATTTGATGTTTGTTTTAGTTTAGTCACCTATTGACTGAAATGCAGTTTCACTTAAGACCACACCAGTATGCGTGCATAGTGATATAGTAGCTACCCGCATAATAAATCCATTCAATTCTGTCTCTTTTTCCAGTGGACATCTGTGAATCTTTCATTTAAAATTATTTGTAATTATATTGTGACTAGCTGAGATTAAAATCACATACTGTATATATTTAACATGGTTAAATTAATGTAATTTTTGGTACTCAAAATGCAGTTTTAATGAGACAAAATGTAATTGACCACATCCGAAATGTTTTCAATTTTAACTAGTCAAAATTAAATTACAAATATGTCACTCTTATTTTTACTAGCTATATATAGTTTGCAGATACAGGCTGTTTTTGCATAGTTAAAATGTAATTTAGAACTTTCAGCCTTTTAATTATGACTAATCAAAAGAAGTCATTCAATACTAAAACACTTGCCATTCACACAAGTGTTATGTTCTTTAAAGGAGAAGCAGTACATGAGAGAAAATATAAGTGTCTCAGTTTACAAGCAAACCCACCCACTGCAAGAGAAAGCTGCTGCATTTGCATTTTAATTCAGTGACTGAATCTTTTAAAGTTTGTGTGATAGGCAGTACTGAAAAAGAGTGACTCATAATATATTTAAACATTCATTAACTACTTGTTGCCTATATACCTCTACATTTCCTTGACATTGTGTGACTTTAAGGAGAGAAATCAGTCATCCTGAAGCTCAAGAGTAGATTACAGCATCTTCACCTCAGCACCATTAAAACAAAACCTCATGAATGCGAAGTTAAAAAAAGAGTATTTATAGAAAAGGAAGGGATAATAATGACTATTATCCAGGCACTAACAAACCATAAGCCTCATCCACTGTCTTAAACACTTTATCTTGCGTGCTTTTCAACTGTTCCATTGATTTGCCCCCTCAAAGGTGAATTCCATCAATGGTCCATAGTAATAATGTCACATCTTTTCTTGAAAACCTTTCAGTGAAAAATTTTAGTACATTAATACTGCCTGATTACTAGTCTGACAATTCCTTGGACTAGCGGACTGCCAGCAATCCATTGAACCTTGGTGGAAGCAGATAGAGTTGATTCCACCATATATTACAGGTTATTACATTACTGTTATCTGTAATAGAAAAAATTTAAAATGTTGCAAAACTAATTTGTAAACGACACACATTGTAAAGGCAAATTAACGACTGGAACCAGCAGAAAAAGACGACTTTTAGGGCCGCAAACAGTAGAGCAGGTCCTAGAAACACAATCAAAAAGTAATCTTAATACAGTATTTATCTTCACAGACACTCAAAACAGTATGTGCCAAAGCATTACACTCCTAAAATGTACAGGCCAATCCCAGGAATCTATTTATGGAATGTGTAGTGTAAAAAACTAAATGATACCACAACAGCTTCTCTCATCCTGTCTGACATGAAACCTAAAGCAACAGAAACTTTGTGTCATGACAGATTGGTCCAAGGAGAGCATACTACATGCTTTTATTTTTATATTTTTGCTCCCTCTTAACATTTTAACAGACAGCCATTAGTTTTGCTAAATAGTGAAAAGCTGCAGATTCAGTTCTCACCACTGAGTAAAAATGCTTCGCCAAGCATGTAACACAACCTGCCTGTGAATATTTGTAGCCACTACTGCTGGGAATGTACAGCACTTTTGGATGCTGACTCCATTCAAGACAACCATAAGAATTAAGAAATTAGAGTAAATACCATAGCCATTATTTTGTTACCAGATTTACTAGTCTTACAAAAGCACTGTTAGTTTGACTTACAGTGAACGTAATTCTACTACTGGCGCTCCCCAGAGAAGAGTATTCAGAAAAGCAAATAGCTCATCAGAATGCTATGGCTGACAGGATTCAGGACTTTAAGTCCTGAACATTTGCTGAGACTTGATAAACTTGACAAGTGATCCTTGTCATACCTTACCATGGCTGACAGTAACAGCAGTTCTGTCAGGTATAAACTGTAAAGCTCTATTCAAGTGGATTATAGCAGCTTAAAGCACAGCATTGCTCATATCGTGCAGGTTGATTATTGACAATTTTTCCCTTTGGACTAGCTGGGCAGACTTAATATATTTTCTGACTCCCATTGAAGTTTAGACTCCAATAATGATATGGAATGAACATAGGCATTTAAATGAAAAATGGCTACATTAAGAAGCACATGCCTAAAGTAATAAACAGCAGACATCCAGCCACATATCAATTTTTTGTCCTCTCTTTCTTTATGGAAGAATTGTCATAGACAGGATGCCAATCCACTGGTGATCTCACTCCCACAAACACCTACACTTCCTTACACTAGCTCAATTTAGAATTGACAATTACCATAAAAGCATGTCTTTAAACAAAGAAGGAAAGAAGAATTGCCAGTAGAATCTCTGAAATGATATAGTAGTTAATTATATATTTTTAATATATAAAGAAAACATCAGGATAAAATATATACTTTGGATATCTGATTGTAAGTTTTTCACTCAACATAATGAAGTGTTGCGATGAGCATGGGATAAAGGAACAGAGTCAGCATCGGACAGGTCAGGATACCAGTACATAGCACAACCCACTCATACTTACTCACTCAAGGTCAGCTAAGATCCACTAAGTATTGTAATGTAGACATCTTTAGAATATGGGAGAAAACTGGGCTTCTTAGAGAAACCCCTACAGACACACTGAGAACATTCAGGAAACAGGCCCTGAATTCAACCAAGATTTATAAAGTTGTGAAACAGTGGTGCAACCACTGTGTTACCAAGTGTGACCATAAAATATAAATTGATTATTTCTGTCTTTTGATGTTTCATATTGCTTATGCTCTGATGTTTATTTCATTTTCTGCATACTTTAATATGCAAAATGCAAGCAGAGCAACATTTTCACCCAGCATGGAAACAGTAACTTTTGCATATTTTGTCACTAATACAAGATGATGATTTCCCTTTGGAGCATATTTTTTATCATGGTTTAGATGTGAGCCAATGTCTACTATCAGCTGATAAAATGCTAATCATGGTTTGAATATTTCATTAGTTTTTAATAAGCAAGGCTTTCAGAGTAAATTTGGGACTACATAAATCAATGGGAGGAACTGGTAGCTGTAGAATCAAATATATCTTTGTGTGATTTTCTCCTAATGTGTATAGCAATTCTTTAGATTAACATAATGTTGGCAATATATAGCACTTGGGGTATGAGGGCTTTTACAGGTACACATGATACATGAAAATCCATCCATTTATCCCTCTGGCCCACTTAACCTAAGCATGGTTGCAGGGAAGCTGGAGTCTTTCCCAGCAAGCAATGGGCAAAAAGAAGGAACGATCACCGGACAGGGTGCTGCTAGTCCGTTATAGAGTGATCACACACACAAGCACACACATTAGGAACAATTTAACAGTGCTAGTTTAGCCGTCCTGCAAAGTGGGAGGAAACTGGAGCACCTGGAAGACTCCCATACAAACATTGAGAGAGAATGCCAACTCCACATAGGGTGCACCTGGGAGTTGAACCCCAGTGTGCTTATTGTGCTGCAGCTACGCTACCACAGCACAACTGTGCCTCCCACAATACTCTTTGTAATTGCAAATATTGCATTTTATTTAGTGGTTTTCACAAATATAATAACCCTAAAAAAGTCACTGTGCACATGAATAAGGGATGAGGCCACTTTATTAGGTAAAGGCTTGAGCAGTCATATTTTGAAATGACATAAAACTACCATACAATACATCATACTGTTGTAAATGTCAGTAGAGATTATGACTTCATGAATATTGTCACTGATGTTTATATGAGGAGTAACATCAGACAGTGTCTTCTTTGTGCAGAGATCCAATAATAATTTGTTCAGGCTCTCCAATGTATATCTTATATAACTAAGTATAAGCAGGAGTCAGTATTATCAGTAACAAAAGTACATAATGAATAATAAAATTAAAGTAAACTAATACATATGTAAAATAGAAATGTAAAAATAATATATTTAAAGACAAATACATTAAAAGAACAGAAAGAATATAATATTCAAAGGAAGATACAATCATATAATTTGAATGCAGAAGTGATAAACAAGTATACACCAATCAGCCACAACATTAAAATCACTGACAGGTGAATAATACTGCTTATCTTGTTACAATGGTACCTGTCAAAGTGTGGGATATATTGGGCAGCAAGTAAACAGTCAGGTCTTGAATGTAATGTGTTGGAAGCAGGCAAAAAAGGCAAGCATAAGGATCTGAGTGACTTTGACAAGGGCCAAATTGTGATGGCTAAATATCTGGATCAGAGCATCTCCAAAAGCAGATCTTGTGGGGTATTCCCAGTCTGCAGTGGTTAGTACCTACCAAAAGTGGTTCAAGGAAGGATAAACAGTAAAACTGCAACAGGGTCATTGGCGCCCAAGGCTCATTGATGCATATGGAGAGCAAAGGTTAGTGTGTCTGGTCCAGTCCCTCTGTCGAGTTAATGTAGCACAAGTTGCTGAGAACATTGTCAGAACACAGAGTGTATCATATGGGGCCATGTAGCCACAGACCTGTCAGAGGGCCCATGCTGACACTTGTCCACCTCCAAAAACACCTACAATGTAAGCATCACATTTGGTCCATGGAGCAATGCAAAAAAGAGACCTGGTCTGATGAATCACATTTTTTTTTTATAGTGTTGCTTGAAAGTTTATGAACCCTTTAGAATTTTCTATATTTCTGCATAAATATGACCTAAAACATCATCAGATTTTCACTCAAGTCCTAAAAGTAGATAAAGAGAAACCAGTTAAACAAATGAGACAAAAATATTATACTTGGTCATTTATTTATTAAGGAAAATGATCGAATATTACATATTTGTGAGTGGCAAAAGTATGTGAACCTTTGCTTTCAGTATCTGGTGTGACCCCCCTTTGCAGTAATAACTGCAACTAAACGTTTCTGGTAACTTTTGATCATTCCTGCACACCGGCTTGGAGGAATTTTATCCCATTCCTCCGTACAGGATAGCTTCAACTCTGGGATGTTGGTGGGTTTCCTCACATTAACTGCTCGCTTCAGGTCCTTCCACATCATTTCGATTGGATTAAGGTCAGGACTTTGACTTGTCCATTCCAAAACATTAACTTTATTCTTCTTTAACCATTCTTTGGTTTGGGAAGAAGGCAAGCCAGCAGAGTTAGTGTGATGATGTTGTGGACAATTTTCTGCTAGAAAACCTTGTGTCCTAGCATTCATGTGGATGTTACATTGACACATACCACCTACCAAAAGTTAGTTGTAGACCACATACACTACAGATATTAATAGCCTCTTTCTGCTGGATAATGCACCCTGTCATACTGAAAAAAATTGTTCAGGAATAGTTTAAGAAACATAATAAAGAGTTCAAGGTGTTGACTTAGCCTCCAAATTCCGCAGATCTCAATCTGATGTTATCTTTGGAATGTGCTGGAAAAACAAGTCCGATTCAAGGAGACCCACCCACCTTATAACCTACAGGACTTAAAAGATATGCTGCTGACGTCTTGGGGCCAGATACCACAGGATGCCTTCAGAGTTCTTGTGGAGTCCATGCTTTGAAGGGTCAGAGCTGTTTTTGGTAGTTGTGGCTGATATCCATCCATCTTTTATGCAACCCGCTATTTTCTAACTACAGGGTCACAGGGATCTGCTGGAGCCAATCCCAGCCAACATAGGGCACAAGGCAGGAAACAAACCATGGGCAGGGCGGCAGCCCACCGCAGAGCACACACACCCACACCCACACACACACTAGGGACAATTTAGAATCGCCAATGCACCTAACATGCATGTCTTTGGACTGTGGGAGGAAACCCATGCAGACACGGGGAGAACATGCAAACTCCACACAGGGAGGACCCGGGAAGTGAACTCAGGTCTCCTTACTACAAGGCAGCAGCGCTACCCACCGTGCCACCATGCTGCCTGTGGCTGATATATGGTATATACGGTAACATACTGTACTTATATATACAATTAAAAGCTGACTGAATCACTCACTCACTCACTCACTCAACAAAAACACTATTTCCTGATTAGTAAAAAGCTGAAATTGGGTACAATAGTATATCTTGGGAAATAGGTATCTGCTGAGAAAGGAAATTAAGATATATCACTATATAGGGGTAAACACACGACCCCCACAATGAGGTTGGTTTGGGGGTTTGACTCGTGGAACTGCAGATGAATTACCAAAAGGTGAAAGGAAGGATAACAGCTGCTTGGCAGTTTAAAAATGCTGCGAAGCACACAGAGAAAGGGTGCACAGCTGTAGCTTAGAGGGAACATAGCTGATTACCCGTTTCAGTTCAAAAGAATACACTTTCCTGTAAAATTGTGTTTTGCAGTGATCATCAACTAAATACAAGTCCCTATGAAAAGGCAGGAATTGATCTAATACAGGAATGTTTTACTCATGGACAATTGTGTACAGCCTGTTCCAGAGTAAGCAGCTCCAGTGACCTACTAATATTATTATTATTATTATTATTACTTGACTGATGCCTCTATCGAAGGTGATTTACAACATAGGAGATACAATTGGTTACATTTCCTTTGTTTCTCCAATTGGAACACAGGCAGGTGAAGTGACTTGTACTTGGTCACACTTTTTTAGTAGTGGGATTTGAACTTGTAGCCTTAATGTTTAAAGTCCTTGGTCCAAAGCCTTAACCACACTGCCTGCTGATAATATTAGCCCTTGGTAAAAAAAAGTGTTATATACAAAAAACAGTTAGTTATATAGTACTTCTGATATATCTGATTAACCAACAGCGCTATAACAGATAGCCGTCTCTTAGGAAATTTCCTGAAGTACCACAGATAGTTTATACAGTATACAGTATATGTACAGTATGTATGTGTGCGTGGCCCAGACACAGACAGGCAGACACGTCAATGTCACCCACAACACGTTTATTACGAAGTGCCATATTTACAAAAGTGCCACACAGACCCCAAAGTTCCCAAAAGTCCTGGCCACAACACAGTGCCTCACTTCTTCAGAGTCAACACGCTGCCTACAAAACACAAAACGCGCTCGGCCCCCCAGGGCCGGCCTCCAGCAAGCAGGCAACTTACCTCCCAAGTCCTGTCTGTCCGAGGCAGCTGCCTCGGCGTGGCCTCTCTTGACACCGCACCGTCCCAGGCGCTCATGGGAGACCACTGCACTCCGGTAAGGTTTGTCGATGTTCCTCCGCACCAGGAGAGCACGTTCTGTAAAACAAAGTCTATAGGACAGTGAAAATAAGAAAGAAAATTATTACATTGGATAATCCAACATAAGCACTCTTAAGCCTATTTCACAATGCAACTGACGCAGGACAGTTTGAATATGTATTTACTGCTTGATGTTTATTTTTTATATTTTAATATTTCTTTCATTATATTCCACTTTCATAGTGAGTCGTTTGTTAATGTATACATGACATTTCTATTATTACATCAAACACTACATTTTGTCAATCTTTGTTTTAAGGTAAAAATTTATTTGATTTAGATGAAAGAATTGTGTTATTTGCATTATTACAAAAGCTTGTAAAATAAACCGAATTGAAAAAAAGAAATCTCTTAAGCCAAGTGCTATAAACTACAATGCACATCCCTTATAAATATAAAGAGCAAGTAGGAAGGTAAAATGACAAATCCTCAGATAATGTAAAACAAAATTCTTTGTGCAGTGGTCTGTAATTTCCCTTTTCTTTACGCATTACACTAGTCACAAAGCAGGTGATAATTATGGCCAAAAAAGGCTGTTGTTTTTGTCGTGGTAATGAGCGCTCTGAGCAGGATTCTTTGGTCCTGATTCTGTCAACCACACAGTAACTGGATTATGGGACTGGCTACGTGGGTGACGTGCACCCGCAAAAACATTCTTTGGTAATAAAACATTTGTGTGGCCCAGGTATGTTTTGGACAGTGTCAATTTGTGAAGACATGCTTGCATACATGTGTTTGATCTGATAGTTTGGCTAAAATATGCATGCACAGCAATGATTCTCTGACTTTTGTTTAGTGTACTGTACTTGCCCATTTTTAGAGTCTAGGACAGTCTCAGGCCCAATTAATGTGAGGCAATTTGGGTCCTGTGCTACACAATGCTTTCTGACTAGTATTCTTTCTGACTTTAGGTAACTGGTATTACAGTAGCAGGTATCGGATTATCTGATGTGTTTTTTTTTTTTAATGTAGGCCATTTCATAGTGGCTGAAAACAGCAATGTTTACAACTATTTTTATGCAATGGCTTCATTACAAAATGCCAACCATAGTAAGATGTTTCTTGCAGTTTGTAAAAATCCTTTTTTTCAATTTGCTGGATTGTAGAGATCTAGTCTTCAGAGTACTGGGCGCAACAGACTTGAGAGAAAGGGATTGAACAGTTACATTCTTGAAAGTTATCGTCTCTTTCTTCTGAGGTTTCATTTTGCCGACGTGCTCACCTCACTTGTGTATTAGCGGCTGGAGGAAAATTAAAAGGGATACCGTTTTGGCCAATGTGCTCATCTCGCTTGTGTATTAGCGGCTAAGCGAATTTCTGTCTTTTCTCAGCAGTTTCACTTTCTTTGAGCTTCATGCTGTAGCCTCACACTTTCAGGCCAGACAGACAGACACACACACTTTCATGCGTAGACGTTTATATATAAGACACAAAGCAGTAACTAATCCTGCACAGGATGTCAGATAATAATTAATTGTGCATACACACCATTGGGATGTGTGAGCGCAAGACATAGGGCAGTAAAAGCACAATCCAAAATTCAAACCCAGGTCTTCTGAAGGGTGAGATGACAACACAAACCACTGAGCTGCTTTTTCTGGAAGTTAATGATACAAGATTTACTAGTCATTGAAATGAAAAGGTCACAGTCCATCCAGAGTAGCAACAATTAAAAATTCATCTGTGTTGTTAATTCCCTGCTGTATTTTCATAATGGCTGTCTTTATATCTCTCATGCAGTTAGTACAACAAGGCTCTTTTGCACCTTTGAAATCAGTAGGGGGCTGTCAGGCATGCTGTATCTTCACAATTCTTTTGCTGGATTCTCTCTGCCAGCTTTGAAGAGTGGTAAAATCATTTCCTGTTCCACTAAGCCAAGAGACTAGGAAAGGGATAATTTCAGCTTCTTGTGACCAGACAATCCAGCTTACTTTTGTTTGTAGACAATATTTCTAATTCTTCTTCTGTGTTTTTGAAATGCAGCAAACCTACACGTGACAGGCAGTATTGCTCTGTGAAGAAAGTTAAACAGATATCAGAAGGTTGAGGCCAAATTAGCTGCACCATAGCCTTTTTGGACCCTTGTTCTGTGTGTTTGAGGTGTGAATTATAGCTTTATAGGGTCATTATTGTCACACGTACGGAGTGCAGTGAAATTCTTACTTGCATGTTTGTTACCTTTTCTTTCTTATACTTTGCCGTAAAAGTATTAAACATAATTTAGAATGAAACCTGTATGTGATACATGGGTACCCTTTTCCTAAAATAGTAACAGCCTAGTAAAAAAATAGTATTTGTTAAATAAGTTAATATTGTTGTCTTTTAAAGTTAAACTTTATGCTTGCATTGTAGCTGTTTCTCACTTGGATGTGTGATTCTGTGTGAAGGATGCCATGGTGCAGCTCTGTTCTGCGTGCCCCTGGTGACACGTGGCGGTCTCCACCAAGCATCTCCAAGAGCCAGATGAACGTCTCCTTTGTTGGGGAACATTGGAATTCAGAGCTTGCGACCCCAATGGGAGCGTTCAGGGCACAAAAGGAAAATGAAGCCTGTGTTCTCCTTTCTCGTATTTTATTAGCACCCTCCATCGTCATGGCAACACAGTGGCGCCTGTAACACCAAGCAAAGAATTCAATTCACACCCTTGTCGTATGCCCAAAAAGCCAACAATGAAACGCACAGTGACATAAAGAGAATGGAAGATCAGATATTAATACAATCTAGTCTGTTTGCCTCAGAAATGTTCTGGCAGCAGGACACTTAGATGGTTACAAGACTGTTTAGACATGCTGTAAAGTGTAATATATAAAAAATTACAAGTTACCTCACACATTTTCAGGAATAGGGAACTGAGATTTGAATGCCACTGTTTTCAAATACTTGATAATCTTTTTCCTTTAGTAAGGTGACCCTGTTTCCTTCCTACAACTTATTACTAGAGACAGTGAGTTTTGAAGGGGTCCATCCAGTTGTTACTGAAGCGGCGCAGTTCAGAGACATATGGCAGTTGGAGCCTATCCTAGCAGCTCTGGTCGCAGAGCACAAACCATCTTTGAACACGATGCCAGACTGTAATAGGACATGCTCAGTCACACTCCAGCACTCACACACTCTGGGTCAGGTAATCTAACAAGTTTGCTATTGTGTGTGGAAGGAAAGGAATAAAGGAACAGGGATAAAGTAGAAATTCCACCTAAACAGCAACCAGTCAGTCAGTCATTGTCCAACCCGCTATATCCTAACACAGGGTCACAGGGACAGGTCTGCCAATCCCAGCCAGCACAGGGCACAAGGCAAGAACGAACCCCGGGCAGGGCACTAGCCCACCGCAGATACAGCAACCAGGTCTTATACAAAACCCAATCTCCTAGTGTTATGATTTGGTTCTTTTTTAATTTGTTTTAGCTGTCATCTGAATGTACAAATTTACTTATTGACCTAAATACATGTTTTGGAATATGGAAATTTGAAATGTTCATGTAAAAATACAGAAAAAAATTTCTTTAAGGTTTTGGAAGTTATTTCTGTACCTTTTGCTTTGCCATTTTGTCTTCCATATGGGCTACACCATTTTGTGAGCCATAACACAGGGTCCTGGTTGCTGGGGTGTGTGGTCATGCGGTTCCCTGGTGTCAGTGGTCCGTGGTCATGTGGCTTGCAGTGTCTGATGTTAATGACATGATGGCTTTTAGTTGCTGTTTCTGAGTTTGGAGAATGCCATGAGCATTTGTTGTTTATAATGTCTCCGATTCTAGACATTTTTTGCTATGCAAGATCTTTGGTTTTGGTAATAGTGCAATCCGTTTTTATGTCACAAACCTTGTGCAATTTTTGACCGTGTCTCATCCTACTGGTTCTCCACACCAAACTACTGTCTCACCTTTTAAGTCAGTTAATATACCTGGAGCAGTGAAGCAGCAACACCAACCATTGTGCCACTGCGCTGCGTGTATTTTAAACAAATTTTTTAGCACATTTCACTGATATGCACTGCTGTGTCTTCAGAATGGTGTGATGGATGATTAAGAATCTCCATATTGTATTTGCAGACTCAAAGTAACTGTCAGAGAATAATTATGTTTGAGGCAGATGTGGTGCTTATGAAGGTGATTAAATGATTTAATAAGTTATAAAGTTGTTTGCCTTACTTTTCATTCTGTTTCATACTAGTCTTAGCACAGGCTCTTAGTTTGCCTGTCCTAAATCTTGATATGCAACTTTCATATACTGTACAGGTGTAAGATATGGCTTGTGGCATCTCTCCACGTCTTGAATAAAGGGACGTAAAAATAAGGAACTCGATGCATCAAAAAAGATAAACACATCCAATCCTAACTGCCCCCAGGGTCTAACTACACAGAGTTGGATCCTTGAGTTTCTGGTCCGGTACTTTTAATGTACAACCAAATACTGCTTTTCTCACCTCCCACTTTTTTTCTGTCGTAATCCTAACCTATTACTCCTGCCATTAGCTTTGCCCAAACTGTCCTCCTACACTCAAGAAGGCCTTGAAGTAAATTTAAACTAGGCTGCGGAATACAGGACGCTCTTACTGTTATATTAAAACATTGTTTTAAGTGTATTTTTGTGTATTTTATGGTTGTCCACCTGTGTTTTTTTTCATTTTGATTTAATTTGACAGAGTTTATCTTTGCCCATGTCTTGTTTTGTTTATTTACACAATTCAAACAAATGGAATGACCAGAGAGAAGTCACTTAAACAGGCAAGGGAACATAACTAGAAGACTAAGAGTGACAACATTAAAACTAATTGAATCTAAGAACCATAACTGAAAAAGAAAATCAACAAGTCAGGCAAATAAGGAAAATGTGAAAACACACTCACCACGTGTTTTATTGGAATCCGTCAGACTCCAATAAATACAGTTCCATCTGGCATATTTATACTGACTCGACAGCATGATGGTTGACAGGAAATGTGTATCATATTTCCTGGCATCCATAGTTGCAAAATGGCTATCACAAGACAAAATAGTGGAGGCTGGAAATAAAAAAACTGCCAGTGAGTCTTTTAAAAATAATTTAAAAACTTATGTACACTGATTCAAAAAAAATATTCACAAGAACAAAACATGTGACAAGTCAAAAACCAGACATGTTTTGGAGGTGTCACGTGACCACAATCATTGTACTGATGACATCATGGATGTGACAGTGTATATATGACATGACACAATGGTCACAGTATGCATCATCTATAGGTGGGTACAATTCAAAATCAACTTTCCTTTAGTGTAGTTTTAGTAATTTCTATTTTCAAGTAGGCTCTAATGCTAGGTTTGTGGGTCTGACTTTAGCTTTGTTTAGCTTTGCATTTCGTCTCCTCAATTTGTTCTTGGTTTCTGACCAGTTTTATTGTCTGACTGCTTCTCAGTTGTAGTTGATCATCCCCTGGTTTACTATTTTCTCACTATAATACCCAGACATAACTTATGTTCCTACACTCAGGGGGTTTGCAGTCCCCAGTCCTCAGGTACGTCTCCTTTCTGAAATGACTGCTGAAATATGCCTAATGGGGGTTTATAGATAACATGTTTCATTTCTTTCAATACAATTGGTAAGATCCCATCAGGGCCAGGGGTTTTATTTGTCTTCAGGGTATTATCTATTTTAAAATCTATGAACTCAGAGTTTTTTTATTCCACTTGTTTCTACATTTATCAGTTATTGGTTTTTTTTTTAAAAAAAACAAGTCCATTATTGGGAGTATTGGGAAAGGTACTACAAAAAGAACTTAATTTCCCAGCAGTTAGCAGTAGTGTGCAGGAGCTGCCAGGAGAAGGCCTTGTTTGACTGGTGCACATTTTACAACAGCAGCTGTAGTGGCTGTTCTGTTTGATGTTGATCAGCAGTACAAAGGCACATGGCTTTTCTTTGCAGATAGCATATCCTAGTATGATGTGCTTCATCTGCTTAAGATAAACATATCTTAAGAATAGCATTTATTGTATATTCCATAGTATCATAGTAAGATTTCTAAGTTCACCCAACAAAGGAACATTAACAAAATCCTCTTGCTGGATTCACTTCTTAGGTTAGAGGCAGCCCAAGGCACACCAGACTAGAATTCCTTGTTGTATTTAAATGGAAGAGTCTCTATGGCAGCCTAAATGCTGTTTTTTTCCTTTATTGAGCAGCAGAGTCCCCACTCTCTCAGCTTTGAGCTGTTCACTACCATCTCTCAGCCTAAAACTATCGTGGCCACTTACAAGATCTCCATGGCTCCTCTGTCATTCTGAATAGAGGGACAGGCATTCCTGTGAACTGTTAAATTGCCCACCTGTTAACATCCTGTTATCTGCTCAGACACTACCTTGGTCATTGCTCTCTCAGTTGTACTGGTACACCTCCCTGTTGCAATTCCAGAACTTCATTCAAAATAGAGTCTACCGACTCTTAGTGGTCACTCTCTTTCCACACCTTCAAGTTGCTATCTCCCCTGATAGTTGTGGGTCTTACCTTCTAATAGAAGTTTATTCTATAGAAGTAGTACTTCTCTGTATCTTTTGCCATATTAATGCTGCATTGTCTCTGGCAACCTCCTACCATCTGGGAAGCACTTCAGACATGGTTTCGATATAAAATTAATCACAGGCATATAGAGAAACACAAAGAAGCATCTGCAAATGTAACAGTTAGATGAATGTGCCTAGGAGTAAACAATAAGAGTTGATAAACAAGACATATGAGTGAATTTCAGTGTGGTATTTATGGAAGAGCCTGTAAAACCAAAACCTTGAAATGTAAGAGGGAAATGTTCATGGATTTTCTTGACAGACTTGAGAAAAAGTTACATGGATTAGCATTTACTAAGAATACCTGAGAATACTAGGGTCTAAAGAGCTCAGATGTTTGTCATGTTGATACAAGGAAAGCTATGATCACAGGCAGGCTAGGTTTTAAGGATAATTGACATGACAGGTCAACAATTTGATCTAAGTAATAACTGTGATAGCAGAAAAAAAAAAACACGAAAGAAGATTTACAGTAATCCAGCCTAAAAATAATGAAGACTTGCAGTATTGCAACAGAGAACAAGTGGTAGGATTGGACAATGTCAATGTTCTGACTACAGCTGAAAAAATACATATTTTATATTAATATACTAATGACATTTATAAATCACACCATCATGTTATTATTAATGTTAATCTGCAAATTTCACTTTACCATTTTTACAGCAAATAAGATGTGCTCATTGGTGATCTTGTTGACCAAATATTTTTCTGGAATTTCGCCATGTGCCCAGTGCCTCATAATATTTTGCGTGGCTAGTGTTACATCACAGAGCTGTACCAACTATGCCAGTGGTTCTGAACCTGTGGGGTGGGCCCCCGTAGGGGTCGCAAAGATGTGAAAAAAAGAAAACAAGAATCAAAAATAGGAAAAAAGCATCTGTTGAAACCAAAACAAATTAACTTAAACTACATTCTGATACTAGAACAATAAATATAGAGTTAGATAAATGTCGATAAAAGTTAAGTAAGTATAATAAAATATGCATCTACATTTCAAAAAAATGTTAGGCGGGGTGTGATTAAAACTGTTATGAAAACTCGGGTCGCAAATACTTAAAGGTTGAGACACGCTGAACTATGCACAGAACTTTCTGTAGTGTACTGTCACCTCACATTTTACACTGCTGCCCAATCTGCTTTGTGCATGTGTAATGCCACAACCCAATCTGTACTCCAGCTAGATTTGCTTCTCACATGCATTAAAAAAAAAACAAAAAACTTGCAGTTCTCTGTTTTCTTTTGATGGGTACTTTAGATGACCATAATAAGAATATTATGAGTAATACCACCAAATATGTAACACTTATCACCGTGCGCTCACTCACATGTCACGTAGTTAAACTTGTGTCCTGGTCGAATGCATGCATAATTAGCCATATAGCACAGCCATAAAGGAGTGCTCGTCCTTCTTCTTCTTCCCAAGTCAGAAAACACATGAGACCCTGTGAAATAATAATTACGTATAAATCAAGATATTTTACTATTTACAAGGCCTTTTTTTCTTCTTGATTAAAAAAAAAAGTTAGAAGCAGATAGATCTGAAACAAAAAGGAAGTTCTAGCTGTGGATCCATAACTTCAAACAATACAGTAAGTCTGGCCAACAGCAGCACTTCATGGCATGGCAAATGTGTACTTTGAAAATTGGAACTCTGTGGCTGCTGTTTTATATATATAAATATACTGTATATTTATTTATTTATTTAACTTATTGCTAGTGTGTAGCCATTTGTTGTATGTCTGCATCTTTTTCTTTTTAAGACACAGTGGTGTATTGGTAAGCACTGCTGTCTCACACCTCAGGTCACATTTTTGTCCCCAGTAATTGTTGGCAGACATTTCCCTAGCCCTCAGGGAGCCTTAAAAGACCTTTGCATCATTATAATTTAGCTCCTCCTTCTCCATTGGCTTCATGGCATTTTGCTGAGTTTGGCAAAGTTCCTGAATATTTCTCAATTTCATCGAACTAACTCATCAGTTATAAATGCTATATGCAATATTCAGAACTCATAATGCTGTCTACTATCACACCCTTGAGCTGTGAATGTTGTAAATTGGGCTTTTTGCTGCTTAGAGTTTATTTTACACATTTGACATTTCTTGTTTATAATGTTATATGTTTATTAATGAATGCGGTCATTGTTGTTATGTGTACAGAATACAGTAAAACTCCTACTTGTCCTGGTCAACATGACACCACTCTGTCACCATGATTAGTGCATGTAACTACCTTACCTCAAAATTTCTGTCTTCTTTAACTGAAAAATCTGAGAGCATGTTTTTCATAGAAATATTTTAATAATAACGATGTCTAACATTTAGAGTTAGATACATATGATTTATTTTTATCCTTGTTAAGATGACCTCCTCATGCCTCCATTTTGAAAAGTTTGAATTTATCAAGGTCAAACCCATCTTGCACTACACTAGACTGGGTGTAGCCTATTTGTTTTTTAGAAATGGCTCCATTGCTGGTCAAGTGGCCTGTCTGATTAGGTGTGACATCACCAGTTATGTTCAGCAAAGCAACATTATTTAAGGCAGCGTTTCCCAACCTCGGTCCTGGGGGCACACTGTGGCTGCAGGTTTTTGTTCCAACCAAATTCCTAATCAGTGACAACACCTAATAGCACTGATCTCATTTAATTAGCTAGTATTCTTTTTCTTTTATTCTACATTCAGAAAAGCATAGCAGCATGATTTTTACATTTATAAGACATTTAGAAATATTTTTGCTTTTGCTATAGATTTAAATGCTTAACTCTCTTTTGTTGATTTCATTATATTTTGCCCTTTCTCTGTGCAGTTTTTCTCCTTCTTTGTATCTTATTAATGACAATTAAAATGAGCCGAGCAGACATTCTGGCAAACAACACTGAATAATCAAAGGCTGCAAGTACTTTAGCATCAGACCCACTAATTAGTAAATAATGGATTAATTAAACAATTAGAACACCTAGAAAAGTAGAATGAAAATCAAGATGAAAATATTGTTAAAAAGAAAAAAATACATTATTCCCATATAACTGCTTGGTACATTTTAATATATATATTGTAAGAAGATGCTATATAGCGCCAGACCCAACACAAATTGGACACGGAGGCACGTTTAAAAATAAACCAAACATTTATTTTCTTCAGCTGGAGGTCACGACTTCCTCGTAATCCCTCAAACCACAACATAGTCCCAAGCACAGTAACCACCACAAAACACTCTCTTCTCTCACCACCACTCCTCTTCTTCAGCAAGCTTTGTCCTCCTCCTCCCGACTCTGGCCGCTGAGAGGTGGTCGCTGGCTCCCCATTATTGGGTACCCGGAAGTGCTCCAGGTGCTTCCGGGTAAGGTGAAACCAGCAGCACCCCCTGGCGGCGCCTGCAGAACCCCACACAGCTGCACAGAACTCCATGCAGCCTGGGGAAGTCTGAGGCACTGCTGCAACCCAGGGAGGCTGGCATCTAGCATCCAGGGGGAGATTCAGGGCTTCCCACCCTTGTCCCCCTGGCAGATGTGGTTAAGGGGCATCACGGCCACATATATGTTTTTTTTACCAAACTTAGTTTTCTAATTTCTATATTGTTCCCAAAACACAGAACTTGGGAAATAACACATCACTTAATTAGCCCAGGAGTCCAATTAAAAACAGAAGGTGGTTGGAACAAAAACCTGCAGGCACAGTGTGCCCCTGGACCGAGGTTGGGAAACACTGCTTTAAGGTGGTGGCACAAAATATATGGTATCCTAGTTGCAGGTTTTAGACATGAAAATGATCATTCTCTGCCTAGTGATCTTTTAATTTTTTTGGAGTGTTTTTGATTTCCAAGCTCCTTTCTTAATTGTTCAACAAAGATTTTTGTCTAATATTAATCGGATTGACAATCAATATTTCTAATCTTTTCCTGGTATTGTGAATTTGTTTTTCTCCCCCAACTTTCCTTTTGCCTTTTCTTGCTTCTAGGCTTTTGCTTTTTTTGGCGTTAAGTACATGTTACTTAGAGTAAAAAAATCTATATATTTTGGATTCTTTTCATTCCGTTCTAGCATCAAGCCTTTGTCCAAGTTTTTTGGTTCATTGCGTGTGTTGTCCTACACAGACTAAACTTTAGAGTTAGTTCTTTCTGTTAGTGTTATATAGAGTTGAACCAAAGTTCAGTTTTAGTTTTAGCTCTAAGGAGTTTACATTTTCAGGGAGGCTTTAGGAAAACAAACTATTAAAAACTTGGCTGAAAGTTTATCTTGGCATAGGTAAATATTGCTAAAAGGGCAACAATAAACTAAATATAGTGTGCATCGTTTTCAAATAATGTGCTGAATTTTCTTATTTTAAGGGAAATGGTCTAGTTAGCATGGTTGAATCAACATTTGAAAAATTCTGCAACACTGTCTTCATTTTTGTAAAGATGCCTGACCCGGCTTACTGATTAAACATTTTTCTGTGTCAGCGAGTGCATTTGTCTTCGTTTAATCATTTTCTTTCTGCTGCTTATCTTCAATACCTATTCAGATAAAGTGACAGTGAAAACTGCCAAAATATATTCTGTACATATTGATTTTAGTCAGTCAGTCATTTTGGATAAACGTGTTTACTAAATAAAGCCAAACAACAATGATGATAATCTGTGGAAGTGGCTCTCTGATCCTGACATGACATACTGACTCCACTGGAGCATTTTAGCTCAAGTCTGTTGTGCTTTCTGTGCAGCAGCTGTTGTGAGTATCCATTCAGCATCATTTGCTTTAGAAACAACTAGATTCCAGCAGTTTTAATGGCATTAAGATTATCTATCTGAAAATGTGTAAAGTAGTGAAATAAATGTGTGCTATAAAAAAGAAAATAAATTTCATTAATATCAGAAGAGGGCGGCACGGTGGCGCAGTGGTAGCGCTGCTGCCTCGCAGTTAGGAGACCCGGGTTCACTTCCCGGGTCCTCCCTGCGTGGAGTTTGCATGTTCTCCCCGTGTCTGCGTGGGTTTCCTCCGGGCGCTCCGGTTTCCTCCCACCATCCAAAGACATGCAGGTTAGGTGGATTGGCAATTCTAAATTGGCCCTAGTGTGTGCTTGGTGTGTGGGTGTGTTTGTGTGTGTCCTGCGGTGGGTTGGCACCCTGCCCTGGATTGGTTCCTGCCTTGTGCCCTGTGTTGGCTGGGATTGGCTCCAGCAGACCCCTGTGACCCTGTATTTGGATTCAGCGGGTTAGAAAATGGATGGCTGGATGGAATATCAGAAGAGAATTAACATATCTGGTGTCATTACCAGACTGCCATATAAAACGTAAACTTTCAGAAGGCACATATAATATGATCTGAATTGTTGGTGTAACAGAAATATTTTCCAAATATATCACATTCTGTAAAGCATTAGTACAGTGCCTTGGAAGTTTCCACATTATATTGTTATATAACATTAAATCACTGGGGATTTAATTTAGGTTTTTTGACATTGATCAACAGCATTAAAGACTCTTTAATGTCAAAGTGAAAATAGATTTCTGCAAAGTGGTCTAAATTAATTACAAATATAAAACACAAAATTATTTATTGCATAAGTATAATATGACACACCTAAATCATCGCTGGAGCAGCAGGTGGTTTTAGAAGTTACACAGTTCAGTGGTGATATCCTGTGTGGGGTTTCAATTGCACTATAAATACATCTTATCAGGAAGGCCACACTTGTGGTCAGTCAGTATGATGGCCTAATCTAAATAATGAAGACAAAAAGAACACCCCAAGCAACTCTGAACAGGTGATGGAAAAGCGCAAGCTGTGGATGGAGACAAGAAAATATCCAAGTCACTGAATATCCCTGGGGATAATTTTAAATAAACTAGTACAAAATGGAAAGAGTATGGCACAGCTAGAGCAAGCCATCTACAAAAACTGATTGAAAACTCTGAAGAAGTTTATAAGTTACTGTGGCTATGGTTGGAGAGACTGTGCAGACAACAACTGTTGCCCGAGTACTTCACCAGTCACAACATTATGTGAGAGTGGCAAAGACAAAAAATACACATGACGTCATGGCTAGAGTTTTCCTGAGGGTATATGGGAGTCTTTGAAGTCAGCTGGAAGAAGGTTTTATGGCCTGATGAAAGATTTTAGGACATTTGTTTTATAAATGGACACTAAATTAAATTCCTTGAGTCTCTTTATGTTCATTTTCAAAATATCTGAGAAAATGTTTGATAATCTTGTACTTTTTAAAGTTTAGTTTTAACTCTGAATGTCTTCCTTACTTCTCACCTTGAGTATTTCGCTTCTGTTTTTATTACCAGGGTTTGAGGCAAAATTTCATTTGAAATAAAAAAAAAGAAATAACAAAGCAAAGTGCTCATTGACATATTTTAAAACCAATTGTGTGTTGACTGTAGTGTTGTCGGGTCTTGGCAATGTCCTAGATTTCTTACCCCATGATACAAAAAATGTAATTCTATGCTGTTTTTTAAGTCTACTTTATTTATACCCTTGACATAATACATTTTCTTCCTGATAATTACAAAAAATATTGCTATATTTCATTGAAGTACTGAAGCACCTCACCAGATTTTGAAGACATGTCATAAAATAAAAAATAAAACCAAAGTGAAAGAGCAGATGAAATGTGAAAAAAACAGGTGAAAGTACTGTACAGAAAAGTCTAAGAAACTTCATCACAGTAGTAATACAAGAAACTTCTGTTTCATGCAATAAAATAGAGTACATAATAGAATAAGACAAATCTCAAAAAGATAAAGTCTAGTTAACCACAAACATTAGTGAATACATTAAAGTCTGGATTTAAAGTCATAAATCTGTATAAATGGCTGATGCTGGGAAAGAACTGCAAGGGAAGAGGCATGGGCAAATTTAACAGTACATTCAACCAATTGACTTATGCTTCTTCAACTTTCAATTTGTTTTGTAGTACTAGGGTGTTGTACCGTGTTAGCCATTATGAATGTAGAGAAAAGCCAAGCAAAATGACACCTTTTATTGGCTAACTAATTTGCCATATGGATGATCAACCCTGAGGCGAGAAGCTATTTCTATTAGAAAAATGGACTGTAAGCTATTAATGGAAAGGACACAAAAAGTAAGAGGAGAGAGTGGGAAATCATCATTTGCTTCACTTAAGGATCTGTAATAGGATGGTTACTTTTGTCCAGTTTGTATTTCAATTCCCAGATGATAATAAAGCTGGAGAGATACCAAATACTGTTGAAGCAGTCAAAACAAAGTCAAAAGATCTGGACTTCAAACCTGAGCAAGAAAATAGAGTTTAATGTGGGTTGTTGCAGCGAACTACCTTATTTTAAATACAAGATGAGAGACAATGAACTGAAAGTGACTTGTGGTTCATATTGATATACTGTCTGCCAGACCAGTGGTCATCAAGGTTAGTCCTTGGGGCATCCAATAGCTAAGGATTTTTGTTCCAAACGGTTTCACACTCAGTGAGTCATTTTTATCTCTACTTGGTCTCATTGTTTAATTAGCTTACCGTTTTTTTGCATTTAGCCCCCTAGACAGGGGTCCAATTAAAACAAGAAGTTAGTTGGGACAAAAAGCTGCAGCCACAGGTTGGGGCACCAGGATTGAACTTGAGAACTCCTTTTCTAGACTGAGGATTCCTCAAGTTCAGTCCTCTGACACTATGATGCAGATTTTTGTTTAAATCAGTTTCAGAATGTGGGAGTCATTTCATTTGTAACTGATCTCATTTTTAATTAGCTGGCCTTTTTTCTCGTATTTTGCATTTAGAAAATTGATCTAGTGGGCTGCACGGTGGCACAGTGGTAGCGCTGCTGCCTCGCAGTTGTGAGACCCTGATTCGCTTCCCTGGTCCTCCCTGCGTGGAGTTTGCATGTTCTCCCCGTGTCTGCGTGGGTTTCCTCTGGGCGCTCCGGTTTCCTCTCACAGTCCAAAGACATGCAGGTTAGGTGGATTGGTGATTCTAAATTGGCCCTAGTGTGTGCTTGGTGTTGTTTGTGTGTGTCCTGCGGTGGGTTGGCACCCTGCCCGGGATTGGTTCCTGCCTTGTGCCCTGTGTTGGCTGGGATTGGCTCCAGCTACCCCTGTGACCCTATTCGGATTCAGCGGGTTGGAAAATGGATGGATGGATGAAAATTGATCTAGTATGATATTTACATTTAGAAGAAATTCAGAAGTAACGCTTGCTTTTTTTACTATTTCCTATTTAAATTGTCTTTTTCTCTGGAGATTGCTTTCTTAATTATATCCAAACGATTAGCAATGAGCACGCCAGACATAGGGGTGAATGACACTGAATGCGAGAGGGGATCCTACTTCAGTGTCTTGTTCATTTGTATAAGAATTAGTCAGCAGGAAGATTTAGAACAAGTATGAGTAGTAATGGAAGTATAGCGGTTAACCCTCAGAGTATAGCATTTCAGTACTTACTGTAATTCTTCCCAAGAGTTAGTGTTTCCACATCAGTGATGACAGGAATTGAGCTGTGATTCAGTCATCAAATGTAGATCTTTCATTTAAAAATGTATTTTTATGATAGAAGATTATTATGAAAAAGTAGACATCCATCTATTTCTAAAATTTCTTTTTACATTATAAATTTGCTTGGGCCAAAGTTTATCCCAGCAGCATCAGGTTCGAAGCATTAACCAATTTGGAGCTGAACAGACAGCATTAACTCACACTGGGACAACTTGCAACTATTCACCAAACATGAAGCCAGCTATCTCCAGTTAGGTCTGCCCATATTGACCTTGAAATTATCAAGTATTACTTGGCAATGTTTTCTAAACCTTAAAAGCTGTTAGAGATGATGCTATAAATAGATTAATTAAGCAACCTTTGGTTTGTGCTGATTGACATTCCAAAATACTTTAGCGCACCAGGAAAGGATATTGAAACCTCTGGTTTAATGAGCTACACAGCAGGACAAAATCAGAGAAGGTTACATTGGATTTCTTTAGAACTTTGTGACCATTAACATAGATGAGTACTTAAAAATTGTAACGGTACAATCTTAAATAGCATAAAAAATAAAAGCTGACCAGTGCTGCAATATTACTTTGCAATGCCCACAAGTGTATTTTAACACAATTCCCTTTTTTTTCAACTTGGTGTATGCAGAGTGCCTTGTTCTCAAACTTGTATGTTAATTGACAATACAGAATACAAGTTTTTCTGGTAGAATATGGTATGTGGCCTTCTTATAGTTTGTGCCTATAAAATGCTATTCTGAGGTACTGTATGTACTTATAAAGTTTATGATATAGGATTTAAATACTGTTTACTTACTGAAAAAAGATGAATCTGTATGCAAAGAATTGTTAATCCTTTAAAGTCATCCCCATTGTTTTGGACCCACTGGTAAGACAAAACAATGATGCAAATAAAAAAAAAACTTCTTAAAATCATTAGTTTCCTCATTGCTATAATTAAATTTCAGTGTTTTGCAGTTAAAGTGCCATATTGTTTAATTTGATACCAGGTTTTTCTTTGTTTCCTGAAAGATGGCCAAATTGTATCACAGCAACACCTAAACCCTACCTCCCTCAATGGCTTTCTTAAATGTCCTGATTCAAATGTGTACAATTTGTTGGACAGACTATTATCTACTAAAAGGGGGTGTTTCAACTTTTAAATGACACCACAATCCACTTTATATATTGCAGATTTTTTTTGTAAAGATGTTTTTGAATCTTGCAACTATTGGTGTTGTAATTTGGATACACAGTGTAATTTCTGTACCAACTGTATAAACTCTGACAGTTAGATCTGCCTTTTAAAGTTATACAGTGCCAGGGGTCATGAATGTGTATGCTATGGAAACCTTTTTCAAAACACTAAAAATGGAGAACAAAATTGTGTTTTTTGTACTGCTTCAAAACAGTAAAACTAGACATATTACTTGTAGATATTTCATAACAGTTTTTTTCTGGATATTCCTGATACAATCACTGATACTTTTATAGTGATTGGAAGCTTATTCCAATATCAGTGGAAATAAGAAAAACATTCAAAGTGCATTTTTGGTAAAATGTTACTGAATTTTGCAACTTACTCTCCTGCAACATATGTGCACAACATGCCTAATAGAATAATTCTGACAGAGAAACATCTGACCTTTATTTTTAGTAGTAGAACATGAATGTTGAATGAAGGATGATAAAAAAGTTATAACCAGTTAAATCAAAGTAGCAGAGAATGGACAAAAATGAAGCTGAGTTTAAAGGGTTAAAGCTTGATGTCTTAATCGCTAAAGGTCAAAATGTGAATTTTGAAGAAAAAAAATTATCTTTTTCCTACAAGTGTTTGTATTTCCTCAAGTTCATTAGCATCACTTTTGTTATTAATTATATAATTTATTTATTTTTAATACATTTTTAATACTGATTAAAATTTGTTTATGTTTGGGGACCTGCATCCTAAGAACATATGTTTTACAGAGAAGAACAAATATCAGTAAAAACACTTCTTTCAACACATTGCTTATTTCTACATAAGCCTGAATGAAGTATTCCATATATTTCTTTTTTTAGTAAATACTTGCGCAAAATATTTCTTTAGTTTATTTGTAATTTCTTGCATATTCTATTTTCTTTGTGACTTTTTATACTATTTTTTCCTTTTTTATTGAATTACCACAGAAAAAAATGATTGGTCTTGGTTTATCATCCACCGATCGTCCAACCCACTATATCCTAACACAGGGTCACAAGGGTCTGCTGGAGCCAATCCCAGCCAACACAGGGCACAAGGCAGGAACAAATCCCTGGGCAGGGCGACAGCCCAATGCAGGGCACACCAAGCACACACTAGGGACAATTTAGGATCACCAATGCACCTAACCTGCATGCGTTTGGACTTTGGGAGGAAACTGGAGCACCCGGAGGAAACCCATGCAGACACGGGGAGAACATGCAAACTCCACACAGGGAGGACCCGGGAAGTGAACTCAGGTCTCCTAACTGCGAGGCAGCAGCGCTACTACTGTGCCACCGTGCCGCCTGGTCTTTGTTTTACAGGTCAAAAATCCTTTTTTTCCAGTTCCTTATTGAAACTTTGCAAAGCTTTTTCTCTGGTTACAGGTTGCAGTATTCCTCTTTTGCCATGTTTTTTGCTCATTTTAATCTTCCTGTAGAGTGATCTGTTTAGTCGTATTCCCTTTTTTTTGGTCTAGTCTAAATATGTCTTTGTATACTCATTTAGACTGTTTATTTTGCTTTTCCATTTTATTTGTTTTGGAATATATTTATTCTTTTACCTGGATGAAAATGCTAAGTGCAATAACACAGGAGACTTACAGGTCCAGTGGTCTTGGTTGAACTGGTTGTTGTTTGTGAAGAATTCTAGTTGTCCTTTTACATATTTAAACACATGTAGGTTAGGTTGCCCCACTTGACTATGAATGTTAGTGGCACCCTGTCCAAAGCGGGTTCATGGCTTGTACTCAGTTTCACAGGGGACTGGTTGCAAACCGCTAGGACCTTGAATATAATTAAACAAATGGAGAATGTTATGTTATGTGGGACTGTCTTTGAAGAGACACCACATTTTATTTTTAGCACCAGTGTTTTTGTTTTGCCATTGTGTGTTTCCAAGTAGTTCCTCAACCCCAGAAGTGTGTAAATGATGTATTTTTGTAAATTGTAAGTTAAATTAAACAGTATGAGTACTGAAAGCATATGGAAACAGTCGTTTTGAATATAGATGATATCAGGTAATGGATTGTAAAAAAATAGCCATCCAAGGCCAACACTGGAAAGAAATTATTTAGTAAGCACAGCCCAGGATGAGAGACAAATATCATAAGTAGATAATCACAGCAGGCTTGCCAGAAACCAGAATAGTGAAAAAAGCCAAAAAACATTAGATGTAAATCTTAATTGGGTGCAGCAGAGAGTTCAAAATCCAGAAATTCTTTAAAACAATCAAACAATGAAGGTAAGTATAAGGTTGTGTCTACAAACTTGAACAATGAGCTCTGCCTGCTGCTGGCTTATAAGTCATCCTGCTGATTTTGTCATTCGGCGCAACTTCTTCCAGAAATCAACTACCACCTGTAAACACATCCCCAACTACAGGAGATCAAAATAGTGGCACCCATAACAAAAAGAAGATGGTGCAACAGGAGAATATATTTAATTATCAGCACCATTAAAAATGCGTCTGATTCAAAACTCAAGTGAGGGCCAGATTCCTTGAGTTCCAAAACCCCTAAAATCAAGTCTTAAGAGGGAACTATAAAAAATTAAAAGTAAATGCCAGATCATGACTATATCTGCATTTTAATATAGTCATAATTGATGTCAAATTTAACTGTGTTTTGATCGTTGCTGCTTAAACAATCTATTTTCTTTTTTTTTTAATCTTTCTTTATTAGAAAAGGTGAGATCCAGAAAGACCTTAATTTGTTGTGGGCTTGAGACAAATGCAGTAAGGAGATAACACTTGTCATGTGCATCATTAACAATTGATAACATAAAGAGTATTATTTATGCAATGAATCTGTAAATTTAAAAACACATATATTTAGAGTCTAGACAAAGCACCAGGACACACAAGTAGATGAGGCTAAATACTCCTTGTTTTTCTAGATGTTTTGACAATATATGAAGTGAAGCAAATAATGCAAAACTGAAAGTGCCTTTTATAAGAAATCCTTCAGTCTCATGAGTGTATCTGTCTCTTTTTTTTTTAGCTTCTGGCTCACCCCTTCCAAAACAGCAGTCCTTGACATCAGCTGCTTCCACAGATAAAGCTGGCTCCAAGCAAACAGAGGTTGGGGATGATGTTTTGGGAGATTTTGTACTGAGGGAACGCGTTTGGGTGAATGGAGTGAAACCCGGTTGCATCCATTATCTTGGTGAGACTCAGTTTGCCCCTGGACAGTGGGCAGGAGTGGTTCTGGATGACCCAGTGGGCAAAAATGATGGCTCAGTGGGAGGTGTCCGATATTTTGAGTGCTCTCCCATGCAAGGTATCTTCACCCGGCCCTCCAAACTGACCCGACAGCCTGTTGGTGATGGCACCGAGGCCCATACTGCTGACTCTCTCACAGCTCAGAATGTCAACTTACATGGTGGCACTGGAAACAACTCTGTCACCTCTGGTCAACGTGTCATTATGCCTTTGAGAGAAAATGTTCTCAACAGCTCTGTGAAAACTGGGAATGAGTCTGGATCAAATCTCTCCGATAGTGGTTCAGTGAAGAAGGGAGACAAAGACTTCCGAGTTGGAGATAGAGTGCTGGTGAGTACATTTGAACATATGTGAATATGGTGGGGTCATATGAATGGTACAAGGTGGGGAGGGAACCATTTGAGCTATTTAGTTTGAATCAGAGTGACATATCCAAGGAACATGCCGATACTCAATGTATAGAGTAAGCAGAAAAGGATGTTTCTTATGGAGAAAAGTAGCCTGTGTCCTGGCTACCTCTTCAAGGGAATAGTGACAGTGCTCAAAACAAGGGGACTGGTGAAGACATTACATGTTGGACATATTTGATAGAAGTTAGAGATCTTTTCCATGACATATATTTTGCTAGTTGTGTTCTGGAAGCACTAAGGTGTTAAATAGATATGAATTATAAAGTGAAAGCGTCTGACATTATACTACACCAGTAATGGCACACTGCACGATAACATGCAGTGAATACACTTGACCTGAGCATTCATCATTTTCATACTCTTTCTCTGTACGTTTAGCATTCCTTGGCTCAGAGCTTGATGCGCTTGCTGCTTCCTGAGCAGCACTTCCTTGCTCCACCATAGCAGCCCGCTTCTTATCTTCTTTCGTCGGCATCTTTTCACATTAAAAGTGATTAAATCAGTGTTTGTGTTGCAATTACTTAGTACTTTTTCCTTAATTTTTCACTTAAGCTGGGACATAAGTCTTCAATCTGCCACAAGAATGATTTAAGATATGAAGAGGTAGGGGAAGTGATGGCAAAGGTGGTAGGGAATGAGAATGACGCTCGTATGTATGTGCTGTACGGCTGCCCTGCCGGCCACTGCCAAGAGTTGATTCTACAATAAAATAAAAATAAAAAGAGGAATAACCTTGGAGGTCAATCATCAGCCCAGAAGCAGATAGTAGATGTCATGTAGTATATGTGTACCAAATTTCAGGTTAATAGGTCAAACGGTTTGCGAGCTACAGGTGATTTAAAATCCTGGACAGACAAACGAACAGCCACGGTAGCATATTATATAAGAAGATATGGTTTACTAAAAAAACCATAGACACTAGGAATAAATTAGTAGCAAGTAGTTTGGTTACCAAGGAGGACTTTAGAGACCTTCAAATCTCAAATCAATGGTATTTTGAAGGATAGTAGAACAAGAGGTACTGGAAAACATTTTTCTAAAATGTCTGCACACTGCTGTATCTTATCCAACTTGTGTGCCCTTGGGTTTATTAGAGAAAAACACAGTTAGAGAAAAACACAGCAGAGGAGACACAACAATAAATGTGACATCAAGGTTTTTAATTAAGTTTTTATTTGTTTCAACACTTTTATCCCAGAACTGTTGTGTAAGGAAAAAAGAAATCAAGGTCGTTCTGCATCCTATTATTCCCATTTATAAACCTTTTCCTCCACTTAAAAGCCTTTTCCAAATGCAGATCAGCAAAGGAAAATTGCCTTGTGTGGGTGTCTGTGGGATGGGTAGGTCTGCCCTATGGCAGTAACATAGGAATGTGTTTCATTCCATCAATCAGATCTTCTAAAAGCCTGTTCTGCATTCAATCAATATGATCTTGTCAAGATATATTAATGTCCTGCATTTTATTTTGCGGCTAATTGGAGGACAGTATAATAAACCAGAGGGCTCTGGGGGAGGGAGTAGTGCGGCAGATGCAGGGTTTGGTCAGGTTACATACTTCTTACTAAAGTATTATTTCCACTTTCTAGCTATCTGTCTGCACTAGCACCAAGTGCATTTAATTCCCATTTGCTAGTTTTGTGGAATATCCCGAGGGGATTATGCAGTAGCTCAATTCTGCACATCAAATGTTATGGGATTTGGCTAATGATTGGCAGTCTGGCCCATCCCCCAGGTTCTAATAAAACTTTGCATGTAAATAACTTTCTGTTATATGTGGAAAAAATGTAGAACCAAGCCATGCAGCCAGAGTGCTGACTTCCAATACGTGGAATATGGAAAATTCAGATATTTATTGTAGATGTCTATTATCCTTGCCAGTACAGAACTAGGTGATTCAGGGTTGATTTGGTCACTGTGTCTACACAGATTAGACAGGTAGGTTAGAAAATTAGGAAAGGCAAGGATGGGATAGGAATCAGCCAAGTATTCAGTGCTGCAATGTGATTTTAAACACAATGAACTTTGCAGCTGCTCTTGAATTAGTTACATTTACGCAAATGAGCTAGAAATACATATTTATAATATCCATCCATCCGTCCATTTTCCAACCCACTGAATCCGAACACAGGGTCACGGGAGTCTGCTGGAGCCAATCCCAGCCAATACAGGGCACAAGGCAGGAACCAATCCTGGGCAGGGTGCCAACCAACCGCAGTATTTATAATATTATCCCTGAATTAAAATACAGCTTCAACTTGAATATCGGTTGAATAATTAAATAAGCTTGAGATGATGGCTATATGCATTAAGGCTCAGATTCTGCTGAGTTGTTCTCCCTGGTTACACAGACAGGAAAGCAGACAGCCTGGCCCTCAGTTATTCTGCAACAGCAGAAAAGGAGATGCAGGCTGGGGTGTAGGATGAATCAAAACTTCTTCTCCCATTGGACAAATGACTGGATACCATAGATAATGCAGTTGTTTTTCGTTCATTTTTTTTTTAAACTGCTTATGTCCTCAAGGGATGCCTTGGGGGAAGGTCGCTCAGCTACAATGCTACTTTTCATTGTCTGCTGACATTTGCTTGTTTCATAGCAGGCTTTTTCTTGGCCTTATAATAGATGCCCATGTTTCTAATGAGGAATGAAATGCAGACAAGCTTCTCAGTAATGAGACTGGGAGGTCCCAATAGGCTGGGTTTGAACTGGCTACTTGGAAATCCTGCATTAGCTTCTTGTGTATGAGATACGACAGAATGAATGGGAAATGCAAGATGAATTATTGCAGTTGTCTCTGGGTGGAATCTTTGTGCAGTTTGGTCTTCTCCTGTGCTTCTAAACAGCTTACTGTAATTCACCTGGAACCGTCACTGACACCAAATCTGTAAAAACCAATGAAGATCTAGAGTTCCCTTTTTTTTCGCATAGAGGTGATATGCCATCATGACATTTTAATTACAGAATATTGTAGCACTTAGAGAAGTACAAGAACTGCTGAAATTTGGCAGCAATATGAAATGAGATTAAAATGCTGGGACAGTAAAGGAATCATGTGGATTTTGTATTTTGTAGCAAATCATTCTTTTATGTCTATTGCAGCTCACAGTAGTAAAAGAGACTCCAAGACACTGTTGATTTTCTATTTAGTGCTGACTTTTTTTTCCAGTAATGATCTTGGCTGCATGTTAGCACAGTACTATAAGAGCAAGTCCATGTATTGTAATGCCATTCTACTGTTAATAATTATTAATCTTTTATATTGCATATCACAGCAAACATTATCAAGGTATGTTTTACAAACAAAACAAGAATACAGTAGAGTGCAGAAAAATATAACAAGATAGAGTATAAGATAATTCAACCAAAAGTGAACTATTGATATACAGGAAGAGAGCGTTCAAATGTACTGGAATCAAGATATACTAATACTATAAATAATCAACTGATCACACATCAGAATGGTTAAAAACAGAATTAGTGAAGAGTGCAGACGAGCCAGCATCAAAATTGATTGAATAGTCCTTTTAAAACAACTAAATACAAGGATAACAAATCTAAGCCATTACAATACTTGTAAATTATTATAGGTATACTAATGTTCCCCTTTGATATTATCAGGTTACAGTTATTCGCAAGATTCCATGCTGTATTCAGTAAATTTGACTCTGAATATGTGGAGACCGTGCAGTAAGTCTGCAGTTTGTGTTGGCAACCCTTCAGAAGAGAAAACTCTTGCTACAATTTTTACTTTGTCCAAAATGTTCAAAGACCAGATTTTGTTAATAGACTTGATGTGAAAATAGACGTTTCAGTTGTTCATGTCTTTGGAACTGTGTAACTTTAACTTATATAAAGACAATCAAATTCTAATGAGTATGTCATATGCCACATATATTTTTATTTGAATAAGGTGTAACATAGTGTGAAAAATATTTTCCTTAATGTTTGAAGTGATTTTAATTTGAATTATTTACATCTAATTTATTTTTCTAGTTATAAGACTATTAAAAGCAATAATTCTTCTATAAACATAAATGGGTGGCGCATTGGTAGCTCTGCTGCCTTACAGTAAGGAGACCTGGGTTCGCTTCCCGGGTCCTCCCTGCGTGGAGTTTGCATGTTCAACCCGTGTCTATGTGGGTTTCCTCCGGGTGCTCCGGTTTCCTCCCACAGTTTAAAGAAATGCAGGTTAGGTGTATTGGCGATTATAAATTGTTCAAAGCGTGTGTGCCCTGCGGTGGGCTGGCACCCTGCCCGGGGTTTGTTCCTGCCTTGGGCCCTAAGTTGGCTAGGATTGGCTCCAGCAGACCCCCGTGACCCTGTGTTAGGATGTAATGGGTTGGACGATGACTGACTGAACATAAATGATTCATAAATCAGTTTTACTGTTTGAACTTTGGCCTTTAATTGTAGAAACTGATTTTTAACATTTAGTTGGACAAAATACATTTTAAGAATTTTTTCTTTGTATGAAGCCATTTCAATAGCTAGTCCTCAAAATAATTAAAGATCAAACTTGTGTATGTGATAGAAAGCATGCACCGAAAAGCTGAGGATGGTCAAATGGAGAGAGAAATGAAGAGAGATTTGTTTTTTTATGGAGTACACAAGAGAACAGTCAGAAAACTGCACAGGGTTAAAATACTGAAAGGGATCCCTCAGTACAAAATGGAAGGCAGAATCCATGGTCAAGAAACAACGCTGTAATCAAGTTCCAGCCTCACTGGGTCACATGTTTTGGGCCTGCATCAAGTGAACATCATCCTGGACAAAAATTGCCTTTTAGACAGCCTTGGTGTCACAATCCCTCCTAACCCATTAACAGCTGTGTTTGGTGTACTTCCAGATAGGCTTAAAGTGGAGAAAGACAAACAAACTGTGATTGTGTTTACTACACTATTGTCACATAGACTTATTTTGCTAAACTGGAAGAATCCTAACTTTCCTCTTTTAAGTCAGTGAATAACTGATGTTTTATATTATTTGAAATTGGAAAAAATCAAATACTCATTAAGATGATCTGTGCAGAACTTTTTCAAAACCTGGCAGGATCTAATCAATAATATTTTAGAATAAGCTCATAAAGCACTGAGGAAGCAGATTTCTTTTTCTTCTCCATTTATCTTTATCCGCTTATTAAACTCATCAATTTATTTATTTTTACTAGCTTTAAGTATTACTCTGTTGGCCATGCTCTCTTTCTCATGGGTGGGGGTTGATTTGTTTTCAATCCTGTTTTTGTAATAATTGATCTATTTGTATGGAATGATTACAATAAAATCAATACAATTAAAAAAAAAGAAAAAAGAAACAAAGCTAGAATCAGAAACCTGTAAGTCATTTTAATAAGTCAATAAATGAGAGGAAACTCTTGCAGGATCCAAAAAGCTTGGACACTGATATTATCTTGATGCCATCTATTAGAACATGAAGTTGCAAACGTAGTTTGTCATTGGAACATTAGTCATTTGATATAGCTACCAATGATTTGGTTTAATTTCTATTTTTGTGGTACTAACTAGACCTTTTCAGAGTTATTTTAGGTTTTGGACCATAGAGATTCTATTATGACAGCTAGGTTTTGGAAAAAATAAAGAGAGGACGAGGAAGCGAGGTGAAAGGGATAACCAGACGAACTGCAGGGAAACCAAAAGAAACCAAAACCAAAGGGAAAAGACTAAACATATTAGAAAAACATGCAGAATTCAGGGCAACTCACAAACTTTCTTTTAGTATTTCCACACTGCTGGAGAGTGCTTTATTCAAAATGGTAATCTTAATGAGTAGATGCTCAGTTTGTGACTGTATAGTTTTGATGTTCTAACAAAAAAGTACATAATTTAACAAGAAAAGTTTGAGAAAAATACCAATCAGCAGTGAGAGATATAAATTATTGTTTCAAATTATAATTATTTGTTGCATTTGTGAGCATTTTAGTCAAAGTCAGTGGGACCTCGAATTGTTCCACCTATTGATATTTAAGATCAATAAATTCAAATCTGCTCATTCACAAATTTGGATACCATCCTACAGGTTGGAGGAACCAAGACAGGAGTTGTGAGATATGTTGGAGAGACCGACTTTGCCAAGGGGGAGTGGTGTGGGGTGGAATTGGATGAACCACTTGGAAAGAATGATGGAGCTGTGGCTGGGACCAGGTATCGTGTTACTGTTATTTTAAAACCATGATAATCTGCTTGAGTAACCTTTCTTTTCCATCACATTTGCTTTCTCATCTAAAAATCCTCCACATCAGCAGCACTCAATGAAAGTAACCCCTCTCAGTGTTCCCTTTCTTTCCATGTACATGTATTGTGTTATACCTTTTCAATTCCCACCTATTGTAATGGAGCAGCACAGAAAATAGAAAAATGGTGTGAGGCCACTAAAAGACCCACAAAACCAGGTCAGGGTCTTACTTAGCCTATCATCAGGCTTTTGGCCTGTCAAGGCCCCAAAAATGGGGAAGTTCAAACAACTTTCAGTGTCTCAAAATATATCGAAATGCCTGTCAAGGGAAAGGAAACCATAAAAAAAAAACTTTGGCTTGAGAATTAAGTCTGCTCCTACTTCTTTGCATCTTCTGTACTGGATGGTGAGGCAGAAATGGCAAATGCAGATTTTGTTACCCAGATCTGTTTTGAATAAAAATGGAATTATCAAGCTATATGACCCAGTTTTAACTCCCAGAATCTCTCCCACTCCAGATCCTTTCATATTACCCATTATTTTCATAAACATTTTTGCTCATTCTGTCACTGAAGGAGCTGCTCTTAGCTTCAGAATATATAGGGTGAGGGTGGTGCTTTAGGAGTGCCATCAGAGTGACTCCGCCTCTTGATGTTCCACCCATAAAACACAAACAACATAACAGAACTAGCACAATACATAGATACTAAATAATAAACAAAAGTGCATAATTAAAATAGACACATGAAAAATAATAATTTAAGATAAACAAAGAACTCACAAAAAGAGAAAATAAACCCTGGCTCTATCTAACATTACACCGCCATCCTTTGCTATATTGTACATTTCCCTTCCTTATTAATAATTCCTTGTCATCAATAGAAAATGCATTATATTTAATGAATGTTTCTACTGTAAAAGTTAGCTAACAAGTTTATCAAGAACCTAAAGGAAGGAGCATCAAGGTCTGTATCTGTCTATTGCTTGCAGGTATTTTCAGTGCCCTCCGAAGTTTGGCCTCTTTGCTCCCATTCACAAGGTGATCCGAATTGGGTTCCCATCCACCAGCCCAGCCAAGGCAAAGAAAAGCAAACGCATGGCAATGGGCGTCTCATCTCTGGCTCATAGCCCCAGCAGTTCATCGATCAGCTCCGTCAGCTCTGTTGCATCATCAGTTGGCGGCCGTCCTAGCCGCAGTGGTCTGGTGAGTGTTCTCAACACACAGGCAGGAAGGTCATTATTTCTTAAAACACAATTTTTTTTTTAATTTAGTGACAGAGTAGATGTAACATATGGGCATCAACAAATCCATTAGATTAAGTGTTGTATTTCTATAAGAATCTTAATCATCCAAGCTTACCAGATAGAAAAAAATGTTAATACCTGTTCATACTTACAGTATAGTTGTTACATTCATTGTTTAAAAAAAGATAAGCACCTTGATAAATGAGTGCAGGCCTAATGGATTACTAAAACTTTTAAGCCTTAAAAATGAATGGAATCACTTCACCTTTCAGTAAATGACATTAGATGAGAGAACATATGGAGATAAGATGTAACAGTATGTATACTGTGTGTATCAAAATATGCACATTTCAGATATGTAGTCAGTGTTTCATTCAGGATAAAACTTTTCACACAACTGCTTTGCTGTTTATGGTTGCAGCTGACAGAAACATCCTCCCGGTATGCACGTAAGATCTCAGGTACGACTGCCCTACAGGAGGCCCTTAAGGAGAAGCAGCAACATATTGAGCAGCTTCTGGCTGAGCGTGACCTTGAGAGAGCAGAAGTCGCCAAAGCCACCAGCCACATCTGCGAAGTGGAAAAAGAGCTAAGCGTGCTCAAGACTCAGCATGAGCAGGTAATGGTGGGACACATAGTGCCTCACTTCAAACCTCTACTTTCTGATTTTGTAATGAGCTACTGAAAGAGCAGCATATTCTCTTTTAATTACAGTATGTCTCAGAAACAGAGTCCAACCTGCAGCAAGTGCGCACTCTGCTGTCTAGTGTGCAGAAGGACAAGCTAGAGCTGCTAAATCAACTAGAAGAAGAGAAAAGGTAAACAAAAAATGACCTTTATGTCATTGTCTGGGTTTTCATTTCTACTGTGAAAAATGAAGGCTATGGCACAGTTTGTTTTGTTACTGTCACTCTGCAGAGCCTCCTAAAAAGGAAACTGTAATGCAAATTAAGAAGCAAACTATAAAATGCGCACTTTAATAACTACCTTCAAATCCTTTATTAACTTGTCCATACAGTCCTTTTGCATGACTCAAGGAGGTGGGCTGATTTGGCTCAGTGTATCAGTAGCTGAGCTGAATTTTCAGCTGGCGGTACCATTATCTCAAATTCTTTCAAAGAGTCAGCCATTTTTAAAACCATGTGACCTCGGTCTTTCATTTCTATACAACCTTCTGGAAGAAGCAAGCTGTTCATTAACTGTTTTTGACAGTTTGCTCTGTTCATTCATTCCTTACCATCTGGCCATAGCTATTGTTCAAAAATAAATGAATGAATCTGTCACATCATTGTGTGACAGATAAATATATAATGGATTTAGCAGATTTTCAGTTTCCCTGTGTATTTTATTTACTTACTTTATTTTTGGATGTTTTTTATAATTATTATTAAGTCGATTGGTATTGTACTTTTTTTGTAAAGCACATTAAGCTGCATTTAATATAGTATATCTTATATAAATAAATATTATTATAATTTTTATTATTGTTATTTATAGAAAATGCATGGTGGAATTATATTAGTTTTAATTATTCTTTATTAATATTTGTTACTGATACAATTCAAGATGATCTTTGCAGTGTGCCATTTCCCTAAAAAAATCACTGCCTGCTGACCTCATGTGGTTTTTGACTGTTATTGCAGGAAAGTTGAAGATCTCCAGTTTAGAGTAGAAGAGGAGTCAATTACTAAAGGAGACCTTGAGGTAAAGAGTTATATTTTAATTTGTCACATTCTTCCTTGCTTAGATATTGCTGGATAAGAGCCTATTTCATTCAGATTTTATAAAATCTGCTATTTTTTATCAATTTGTGTTACCAATATTTATTTTTAACAATTTTCCATTATTTCAGAAATACCTGTTCTGCAATTTGCACTAATCTTCAATGAGATGCCATCATCTATTCGTAATAAAAATTATGCAGATAAAGCATATGTCTACTGACACCAAATATAGACATTCAGGCTGTTACAGCTGTTCTTGAATGCAGCTAATGTGAGCTTTATTCAGTGACATGCCTCTTTTTTTGTAAAATATGAACCATTTAGTGAATCATATGTATTTTATGTACTTTTGTACTTTACTCTGTTTTAAGGTACATTTGCTTTTTAATAATTTCTATCCAATGTATCACTAGATTTAACCTCCCCATAAATGGATGTTGTATTTTGTGTTATACTAACCTTGATCTGTTATACTTCCCAGCTTTATTTACTGTAGCAAAAAGCTAATGAAAAGTGTGTCTTTTCATTTTGGTACAAAAAAAAAAAATCATATATAATTTACAACTAAAATCTTGTTTCCCAGCTATACTATTATGCATGGCAGCTCAGCTGTACAGAATGTATTCTATGGCAAAGCCTATCTGCAAATGGCCATTTCTCTTAGCTACTCTGGTACAATTCAAATTGTCTCTTGATAGTTACTCTACATGTCATAACTATTCAATGACTGTATAGTATATATTAGAGTATATATTTTCTTTAGAATGTACGTGTACTTTGTGATGTGACCCAGGCCTCTTACCTATTATATTCTCTCCTCCAGTCTGTGTTTGTGCACTCCTGATGCTGTCTTCCAGTTTGTCTCTCCATGTACCTTTTCCTTGTTTCTCTCCTTCTTTGTTTCTCTCTTCTCAGACTCAAACGAAGTTGGAGCATGCCCGCATTCGGCAGCTCGAGCAAAGCCTTCTGTTTGAAAAATCAAAAATGGAAAAACTTCAAAAAGAGTTAGAGGACAACAGGGTAATCGATAGAAAAGCAGCCTAAGCAATGCTTTGTGGGGTGTGATTGAGTGTTCATGCACTGAGTTTGCTTTCTTCTGGGTTGCACAAAGCCCACGGTCTCCAGCATTGACTTGCAGAATCACACATTTCCTTATGGATGTCTTTGATATGTGGAAACTGGCCCTTGTGCTCCAGTGTGGCAAAGATGGCACATTGAAATAATTTGAAAAGAATGTGAAAATGTCCCTGCTCAGCTACAACAATCGAGAGGGTTTTGTTCACTATATTTAGCTTCTGTCTTTATATTTCCATTTGAGGCTGATGAATGGGGAAGTACAGCCAAAACCAATATCATAATATTGGATCTGCACCATACTTAACAGTGTAGACTCTCATGACTCCAAGTTGGGCCTGTCTTCATAAATCATTAATGATTTGCAGTGAAACTACATATAAAATTAAAAAACAGATGCAATTTGTGCTGTAGCAGTGATATACTCCCACTAGGTCAAATATCTTTGTATTAGTCAGTCTGTGTAATGGCGACATCATCCTTTGTTATTGAAATATTTCCAGTTTGATATTTTTTTCTTTCATGTATAGTACTATGGCCATGCAACCCATGCACTATGGGCATATAGCCAAAGGAAACCAAAGCAATGAATGCTTTTAGTTTTGGTAAGGGAGCATATAAAATTTCCCTGTCTCTGTGTGCAGTCCCTCGTTAATAGAAAGTTTACATTTAATCAGTTATTAATTAATCTCATTACATTTATCAGTTGTTGCTTAATCGAAAGTTGGAAGTATGTCAACTCTAGACTTATGATATCACAAGGTTGGAGGGACCTTAGCCTTATCATAGTGTTTAAGGAATACCAGAAGTCCTAAGGTGCAGAAATGTGATTCCACATTTGTTTCATTAAGCACAGATGCATTTCTTCACAAATTCAATTAAAAGAATGTAAAGTTTTCCTTCCCGTATCCAAGGATGTCCCTTGCGTTTATTTACGTGGTATAGGATGGCACGCTTAAACATTGTAGCTTTCCTAAAGTCAGACAAGCAAATGCATGGAGCAGTAACATGCAAAAGTTATTTATTCACTTTGCTAGTTGAAGTAAACATGCAAGCTGATGTTTAGTAATTTCTAAAATCAAGCATAAGAAAGTAAGCTACAACATGATCATGTTAGACAAGGCTCAAGTGTCATGATCTGGGGTTTGAGTTAAATTTTTCCAGCCTTTCCTTGGTCTTTAAAAATTATTTCACTATAGCTTCTTGTTTTGAAGGGCAAATAATCCATCTGGTAATATTTATTTTGTGTTCACATTTGTGTTTTTAATGTTGCTTATAATAACTGCCAGTGCTATCTTATTTTGCATATGGGTGCCGCCATTTTTGACAGTTTTTTTGAGAGTTGCTAGGTTGTTCTAGGCTAGGCAACTTGGAGTGTGCAATGCATGATATCATTACTGCAGTAGTTTAAAGGTCAGTGTGAAGCATTTCCTGATCTTCCAAAATTGGATTCACTTTAGAGTGACTTCTTATTATTAGTTTTAAATTTACTATTTGACAATTTTTCGGCCCTCTGACTATAAATCACATATTTAATGTGAACCAGTCCAGCCATCTTCTGATTTCTTTCTCAAAACTGCTGTTGCCTTCTGCGGCAATGCATCAAAGCAAAGCAGTGCTTCATGTAAATGTATCTTGCTTTATCAAGTGTGTCCAGAGGTTGTTATCTGAGAGCATCATTCACTGATTATGTCAGCACAGCAACATGTGCCTCTTATTTCTAAATCAGAAGCAGAAGAGAAAAGTAGGAAGCTTCTGTTGCTCTTCCTCTTAGTTATGTGTACAGTCTACTGTAACAAATTAACACATTGGCAAAAATATGACTGAGAAGAAGCAATTTGCAACTGATCAGTACTTAAGTTAAAACAATCAAGGAAATGAAATGCTTTGCACAAACTAACCCTCACATTTTCCACACTGCACCATTATGGACACATCTTTCGTAACTATGAAGTGCATAAAAAGCAACATTAGCCTCTTTCCATATACTTATTTTCCTGTTCAGTTGAGAAAGCTGTCATTGTGTTTCTTCCTGCAACATTTCAGTAATGTATGCGTTTAGCAAGCAATTTACTCCTCAACATTTGGCACAGTTTGATACTCCTAATGAAAATAAAGGCAACAGAATATCATTAGCACATCACAATGTCAATAGCTTCATGGAAAGATTCTCATACATTTTCAAGTGCTGAAGGCAAACTGGAATCTTAGATATTTATAAAAAACATGTTTTATTTTTTGCTGATATCACCTGAAATGGGCACAATTAGCCAAACTACACCAAGAGAACTTCATTTATAATGACTTTACTACCATAGCTGAAAATTAACACAGAAAAAGAATTCAGCTTGTACATTCTGGGACAAGTCAATTTATAGTGCATTAGAATACAGAACATTGGTTAATGGGTTATTAAATGGCTATCAGATTCTAGGGTGAATGGCCACTTACTCAGATGTGAATGATTTAAGTATTTACGTTAGAAAATTAGAAGAATTGTAATGAGAATAGGCTATTCACCTCAAAAAACTCATCCATGCTATTCACCTAGATTGTCTAAATTAACATAAAGTCCTGTTTTGAAGGTCCCAAAAGTCCTAATCTATACCACACTACTTGGTAGTTTATCCCATGTGTCTGTGGTTCCCTGTGTGAAGAAGAACTTTATATAATTTGTGTGAAATTTCCAGCTGTGTTCCTGTGTTGTTGATAATGTATTTTTAAGTAACATCTGGGATCCATTGTACTAATATACTTCATAATTGTAAACTCTTCAGCCGTGTCACCTCTTAATTTCTATTTGCATAAATACTTAGAATATCCTCATAAATACTGAACCTCATGCCTCTCCGTCCTTGAATCACTTAAGTTGCTCTTCTCTGTATTTCCTCTACCACTGTCCTATCTTTTTTGTAGTATGGAGACTAACACTATACATGGAACTCCAGATGAGGCCCTCATAAGCATAACATCTGTTAACTTGTACTCCACTCATGGTGATTGTATATTAATGTATTCCCCCTTCCACCTATTTTGGAATCATTGGCAAATTTGACCAGCTTATTGGTTATATTCTTATCTTGATCAATTAAATATATTGAAAAGAGCATTGGACTGAGTGCTGACCCCGAGGAACACTACTTTTACCACCACCTAATTCTGAAAAAAGAAAGAAAGAAATTTTGCACCCACCTATACATTGATCCTTTAATTCCCTCTTCGTTTAGTTTGTTCACCTTAAGTGGTACATTATGAAATGCCCTTTGAAAATAAATATAAGATCATATGCACATCTTTTACCATATGTTTTTGTTGCCTCCTCATAGAATTCCAGTGTATTACACAAACTTCCACCTAATGAAGCCATGCTGATGAATTGTTAATACAACTGTTGTAGACAAGTGCTGCTTCATTTTGTTCATAACAATTGCCTCCATTAATTTACATGTGACACACATTACAATAGGCTCTCGGATCAGCTGGTCACGTTTATTATACAACAGAATAATGATGTTTCTGTGCAGGGAACACCAAACCACATCATAGATGAGCTGCCAATGATCATTTGTGATAAGATTTAAAATATCACTGATCCCGCGTTAACAAAATTTAGGAAAAGCAAAATATGAGTCCTAACAAGGGCAGGAGATTCCCTACACAAACCAGCTGATGTAGTCAGAGGGCATTTGAAAGCCCGAATAACAGTCATATATCCTTGCATTTGACCCATGTATCTAAAATTGATTCTCGTTCTGTTCTTTACAAGAAAAAAACAGTTTCAGGCAATGCTAGAACCTAAATTTCATTCATTTCAGCAAATAAACAGAAATTTATTTGGTTGATTTCTGTTGTACAGTGTTCTTAAATAACAAACAGCAAAAAAAACAGAACATTCAAATAATATTGATGGCTAAATACTTATTATCCAGTACTGTTGGGAGTGACCCAGTGAAGTCTGTTGTATTTGGCCCAATGTTACTCTCTTTTAGATATCTCTAATTGTGGCTAAACTTATTACTGTAAGAATGTTAGTTATCATTGCTGGGCAAGATTCCTTGATGCAGTCTGAGCAGCCTCCTCCAGTGCCATATTATTAAAATGTACATACTGATTGACATGGAGCTAAGATAAGAATTAGCTGTTAAGGTTATAAATTTATAACCTTTGTATACGGTATGTGAAAAAGCTAAATCACTAAAATGAAGAGTGGGTTAATTTACCTTATATTGGTAGATACAATGCCAACATGATTCAAAGTTTGAGTGACCCACCATGTCAGCCTCAGTCATGTCCAAATCTAAAGATGCCAAGAGCTTGAGACCCGTCCACATCCTGCAATGCTGGAGACTGACCTACTTGGACCCTTTGTTTTGGCTGGATGATTGTGCACATGTGTATTTTATCAGTGCTGCTGCTTATTGCATATGGCCTATAACTGCATCATAATTTGCTGACCTGTAAAGTTTTTAACATTTTTTTCCATTTCCATTTTTTTATTTTTGCAAATAAATTCATTGTCAAAATTTGAAGAATGTATTTTGCTATAATCACAATTTCATAATGGCGCATGTTCACAAATTCAAGCCATTATCATTTTTTGGGTTGTGATGTCCACTACTAATATGTAATTAGTAATAAATGGTAGAGTGTTCTCTTAGGCCTCTCTTTAGAGCAACATTATGTTAAACAATTCTGTCAGTTTGGGAGACCATTCTTCTTTGACCACAGACAGCCTGATTAATTTGAGATTTATGAGACAACAAAGCAGTCACTGGATGTGGGTGCATAAAAAGTAAGAGTGTAGGCTGTATTTTGTTGTGCTTTAACTTTAATGAATTATATTACAATGTAGTCGTTAAGACTTTGGATTTCACACACTGATGTTGTGGGTTCAAATCCCGTTGCCAATACTGTGTGACCATGAGCAATTCACTTTACCTTCCTGTGCTCCAATTAGAAAAAAAAAGAAATGTAACCAATTGTATCTCAGATGTTGTTAGCAGCCTTGGATAAAGGCATTAGCCAAATAAGAAAATGATAATAATAATATAGAAAGATTCTACTAATCAGCTTAACACAGTTTTCAACTCAGACACAAAAATCTTTTACATTGCTTTTGAAGTAAATATTCTCATGATTACTGAAATACACATAGTACTGCCTCACTTCAGTTACGACAAACCTAAATCACATATTTTACCACACCAAACTGTACCCTCTACCCTGCAAAATAAGTCCTCCATATAACTGAAATTGAGTCTGTTTTCAAATTATTAGTGTTTCATAGAGTAATCTGATCTGTCTGATCATCTTTTATTTCACATTACTGACAAACATGAACAGTAAAGTCCTTACATTTGATTGCAGCAATTTAAAGTGCCTGTAAAAATGATTTTCCCCTTGAAGGTTTTTACATTTTATTGTTATACCATATTGTTGTGTTTTATATTTGTAAATACTTTAGATCACTTTGCAGAGATCTGTTTTCATTTTTTTCTGCTGATTAGTTTTAAAAAAACAAATTAAATCCACAATGGATTCGATGTTGTATGATAATGAAATGTGAAAATGTCACAGGTGTGCCTACTTTTTATAGGCACTGAACTGTCCTTTTGCTCATTTAAATACAATAGGAACTCTGAGCAGATCCATTACAGCACTGGAATTGTACATGTCTTTAACTGGTTACCACTCCTGTGGTAGTTTGTAAAAGTCTTTGTAAAGTCAATCCTAACACAAGAAAAAGGCTATTTTTACACAGGGTACTAAATTATTAGAACTAGTCAGAATATCTCACTAAAGATACACAATGTATCTGTGAGAATCTTATAATAGTTTTAGCTATTTTCAAGCAGAAATCAGTCAGCCCGTGAACACTTTGCAATCTGGTGTGTTGCTTGTTCTGTAATGTTTCATTTAGTTTTTATTGATCTTTATTTATTTTAGCGTCCTGATTTTAGATTCACACTTGACTATGTGACTTGCAGAGGATTTAAAGTGAAATTCAAATTTTTACCTAAAAGAATTATTTTCAATCAGCGAATTGGTGCAAATGTTACCTCCGTTGCCTCACAACTTCAGAAATACAGTATACTAGATATGTTCAAATTTTAATATATGTGTAGTCAGCACATTTTCACACTGTCTGTATGACTTTTCTCTTGGGTGCTTCAGTTTTCTCCCACATCCTAAATCATTTATGTTATTATAAATGTGTGAGCATAAGATTTATAGTATCAATAGATTTATACAAATGAAAATGGGTATTGGCATGAGTCTGTTGTGGAATGTTCTTGTGCCCCATTTTGAATTGGCATTGATTCTCCAGAACCCTGCAGTGGAATAAACAGGGAGTAAAATATGCTGATCTGTTTATCAGAATACTATGTACTCCTCACTTCAGCTCAGCATGCATCTACAACCCAAATTACAGTCTATTACTAATTGATAATAACAGATGTTCTTTTCATTACATTAGAACAATTGCTATAAGAACAAGCCATTCAGCCCATCAAGCCCATTCTTTTCATTTAGATTATCCAAAAGGACATCACGTCAAGATTCCAAAAGTCCCTAAAGTCCTGGGACCTCATGTATAAACGGTGCCTACACACAGAAATGTTGCGTAAGAAAGTTTCCACGTTCAAATCGCGATGTATAAAACCTACACTTGGTGTAAAGCCACACACTTTTCCACGGTACCTTGTACCCTGTCATATGCAAGTTTTCTGCTCGGTTTTGCAGACTGGCAGCACCCAGCGTCAAAGCAGTGCTACTGTTCCTATGTGGTTACCCTTTATTTCTTAGAACCACATTCCTGACGCGGCTTAATAAATACACTGAAACTAACCGCATATTGTTTATTAGTGCAATGCATCTGATTGTAATTAACCTGTAACAATATAATGGTCCAGGGAACAGCCATAGTATTCCAAATACCATAACTGCTTTAGGGCGGCACGGTGGCACAGTGGTAGCGCTGCTGCCTCGCAGTTAGGAGACCTGGGTTCGCTTCCTGGGTCCTCGCTGCGTGGAGTTTGCATGTTCTCCCCGTGTCTGCGTGGGTTTCCTCCGGGCGCTCGGTTTCCTCCCACAATCCAAAGACATGCAGGTTAGGTGGATTGGCGATTCTAAATTGGCCCTAGTGTGTGCTTGGTGTGTGGGTGTGTTTGTGTGTGTCCTGCGGTGGGTTGGCACCCTGCCCAGGATTGGTTCCTGCCTTGTGCCCTGTGTTGGTTGGGATTGGCTCCAGCAGACCCCCATGACCCTGTATTTGGATTCAGCGGGTTAGAAAATGGATGGATGGATAACTGCTTTAGCGTTGTAAATCTCACTGCACCTTTTTTTTCTTTCTTTCAGCTGCTTCCGTTAAGGGTTGCCACAACAGATCATCTTTTTCCATATTACTCTCACTGCACCACTCGGAGTATTTATATCACTGTATCTGAGTGGGGAATCACAGCAGCAGCTGATCGGAAAGAGAATTATCGGTATACAGCATCAAGCTCACTCTGCCTCAGCCACGGCAAAACGTTTCAAAGTCTTTCCTGTATGGACCTTGCGGTTCAGAAACAGTTTCATCCCAAGAACTATAAACACACTCAATCAAGTGCTCCTTGTAGAACTGTTTGTACTTATAAGTACAATACCCCACTGTAAACTTCCACTACAGTTATAATATTGCACAACCTGCGCCACTTTATAAAGCACTTATTTACATATGATGACAATATCATTTTTAAGATGAAATGCAGCAAAATATGTTGATTATATTATACAGATATAACTTTAACTTCATTTAAATAATCTGTATTGTTAATAATTAAACATGTGAGGACATGGTGCCGCAGCACTAGCAAGCTCACGGATTGTTCCTGCTTTGCGCTGTATATTTGCTGAGGATGGCGCGACAGTGGAAGGATAGACGGATAGAATAATTAAACATGTACTATGAAGATATTTCAATGTTCCTTAAAAGTTTTGAAGGATCGTCGTTGTAAGCTTACAGATGGCTTAATTTCTATTACAGAGCTGATTGTGTGGCGATTGGGTATTTGGAGAAAGAAAAGTAAGGACAGGTATTGGAGGATAGTATGTTTGAAAGAGACAGTACTGCTACAATAATTTCATCGAAGGTCGCACACAATCACGCACCGTGTTCCCCTGTTTAATAACATGTTTTAACTCCTATCATCATGAAAAAGATATCACGTATACATCTCAGTATTTTAATTATTCTGAGAGCTGTAATATCACGAAAGTAATGGATTCTGTGTCCTGTCGGAGAAAGAGAAAGAACGGAAGCACGTAGTGATTCACACACATAGAGCACATTGAAGATCAAATACAAAACAAAGCATTTAACAGGCTACTTTAGTTACGATGGGATTTGAGAAACTAGTAAATTAAATGATTTTAAGATGAAGTTTATGTTCTACTTTAATGACAAAATAAACTACGTGATTAAAGTGGATATTTCGAGATTGAAGTTAACATTTCATGCTTTTTTCCTACTCTGTGCCTTTTTTTCTCACTGTACTCTAATAAGCTTCCATACAACACTCAGACGGTGGGCTACGTCTCGCCTTTTCACGGCGACTTTGATATGTGACAACTTCTTTTTTATGTCGGACACTGTGCGACTTTGTGAACTTGAGCTTGTTTCTCCAACACGCTATGTCACTTGATCAACTTCCTTTTGTTGATTATACCACTGTATAAACCAACAAATAATACGTTCTTCTTTGCCTCCACTTGGTATTCGCTGAAATTCTTATATTTTCCCTCTTGCTTTTGTTATTGCCTTTTCACAGAATGGGAAGCTTAAGGTCTATTTATATTGATTTGCATATTCAAAGAGGCGTAATTCTGGGAGGAGACGGGGCGGGACAAGAAGGCGCGTGCACGTACGTTAGTTTTCACGCTGATCGGGATTTATGTAGCGGAAGAACACGGAGGTTGGAGTACGCACAGATTCCTGCATCTGGAATTTTCTGTACGTAAGCACATTTCGGCTTTTGTGCTTACGTCATGTTATAGTGCGAATTCTGCGCACGGCATTATGCATGAGGCCCCTGCTCTTTACTTGTGTCTATGGTTCTTTGTATGAAGCAAAACCTTGTAATATTTAGGTAAAATATGTCCTTAACAAGTTTCCAGCAGTGTTCCCTTGTGTTTTGATGCATAATTGATTCTCAAATAACAGCTGGCATCCACTTTACTAATTCTTTTCATGAGTTTAAACTCTTTGATCGTGTCACCTCTTAATCTCTGTTTACTTCAATTCTATGTTGGCAAAATCCATGGAGAAAAAAGATAAATGTACTGAAAGTGACAACGTAAAAAAAAAAATATATATATAAAAATAAGATAATCACATCAATACAAACATACAGTATAAGCATTACAGCAACCACCAACAGCCTCCAAGGAACTAATTCAACAAAAACTCAGTTGCACACATTCAGCAGAGCAAGGTTTTAGGTTGATACATCAACTTTTAATTAGTGCAACATATAAGATGAAGACTACATCTTTTAACGGCTACTGTAAACAAAGTTAGAATAGCCAGAATTTGTATAGTTCAGGTGGCATAACTGGGTATAGCTGACAACTAATAGTGTGTATTCAGTCTTTCACTCTCTCTGAGGATTTATTTCATTCCCACAGTCCCCATGTCTGTCTGAATGATTTAATAATCATGCCAGTGCTTTTTATGTTTAATATATATTATGGTTTGTTTTTTTTTTTTGTTTGTTTTTGCATGAGGCATAGTTTGCCTGACTTCTTATATGCATTGCAGCTTCATGATGGGATTAGTGTACTTTTCATAATGTGCAGCATCCAAACATGGAATTTATTCACATGACCAAAAAGCTCAATTTTGGTCTCATTAGACCATTGAACCTTTTTTCTGGCCAACTTTAGAGTCTGTCATATGCTTTCTGGCAAACTATTGTCGACTTGCTATGTGTGCTTTTTCTCTTTGCCACTCCCCCATAAAGCTGTGACTGGCAAAGCACACAGGTACCAGTTGTTGTATACACAGTCTCAGCCACTGTGGCTTATAATTCCTTTAGAGTTCTCATATTTTAATAGCCTCCCACACTAGTCTTCGTTTTGCATGATCACTCAGTTTCTGTGGACAGCCTGCTTTAGGCCGATTTCCAGCTGTGCCATGCTCTCTCCATTTCATAATTACTGATTTAACTGATTCGGTGATTTGGATAGTTTCTTGTCTCCATCCCCTGACTTGTACTTTTCAGTCACCTTTTGACAGAGTTGCTTGGTGTGTTCTTCTGGCTTCATTGCGTGGGTTAAACCCTGATACTGACTCAACACAAATTGGTCCTTCCACATAAAAAGGAAAACTGTACAAATTGTAAAGAAAAACAGGTTTTACTGAAAACAGGAAGCTTGTATTTATTTTCTGTATTGTGGATGCCGTCATTTCTAAAGATTTTGGTCTACTCTGGTACTTGTCTTTCTTAACTAAAGGTTTTATGGCTCCTTTCCCTACAATGCCACTTTTGTGGATTTTGTAGAGTGTGGAAAATATCCACATTGTGGGCCTGAAAACAGGCTGAAGCCTTCCTATAGAGCTGGGTGGTCAGATTGCCTGGAAAGAGGCTAATTCTAGGCTGGCTGAGAAGGCCTGGCCTGAATTGACTTGTGAATCCTCTAAAAGGGCTCACACTCCCTTTTCACTATAGGAGTACACTTGAATCAAGATAGTATAGATTCTATATTCACTCATTATATTTTTAAACATTACTTAATATGCCAAAAGCAGATGTAAAGTAAATGAGTGAGAAAATTATACCATAAAACCTGGATGTTTAGCTAGTCTCTTAGACAGTATTGACCTATGCACCCAATATACATTGGTGTTCAGGTGGTTCTCAGCTCTTGTGGTTATGCTTCTGTAGCTCAGGTGTCTGATGGCATAAAGGTTACTTGTTGGCTGTGTGTTTCTTGTTATTGTCAGTTCTTTGCGTGACCTTAAAAAGCTGGTCTAAGGTGTGTTTCTGCTCCAGAGATGGTGCACTTGTCTCCTTTCATTGTGTTATTTATGAGCTGTTTGGATCCAAAGTGTGCTTCTGACATGAGGCTTCGCTAGCTAATTGTTAAGCATTACCTTGATTAACATTTTGTCCACTACAGTTCATGTGTAAATACCCAACGCTGATTTCTGTACTTTTTTGGTCAGGAGAGATGGTGATTTAAGAAACAGACTGGAGGTAACATCAATATTTACAATGTATATTGCAGAGATCAAAGATCATGGCATTGCAGTTACAACTCTCACCTGCTTGTCATCTTCATGCCTCACTGTTGCATGATTCGTGGGAATCTTTGTATTATTGGCTTGATTTAAATTACATTTCGACTGCACAGTTATAGTGGAAAAATTTGGCAAGCACAGTATACCCTTTAGGAAAAACTGTGAACTGACAGACTTCAATTTACTTTCAGCAAACCACAGTGGAGGAGAAAAGCAGGATCATGCAGTTGGAAGAAGAACTAACCTTGAGGAGGGCAGAAATTACTGACTTACAGCAGAGGCTTCAGAGTCCTAATCCTTCTGAGGCAGGTGTTTTCAGCCCAGGGCTCAATACAGAGACGTTTTTGCTACGGGAGCAGCTGCTGGCAGCAGACCGTGAGCATCATAAGGTGAGCAGCCAACTGAAGGAGAAATACGAGACTGCCCTGAGTAGTCAACAGCAGGACATTGACAAATTTAAGGCGATAACAGAGAAGCAAGCGCAAGAAATTCAGGATCTGAAGCAAAAGTTGCAGCAAGCCACCAAAGAAAACATGGAGATGATGGACAACTGGAAGTCCAAGCTGGACAGCCTTGTAACAGACCACCAGAAGTCTTTGGAAGATCTAAAGCTCTCCCTAACCTCTGATGGCACAGGATCCCAGCACAAAGAGGTTGTGGAGCTCAAGGCATCCTTGGAAAGCTTGAAAATGGAACACCAGTTGGAGCTGGAAAACCTAAAGGCCAAGCACGAAATTGAGATGGCAGTTCACATTAAGGAGAAGGAAGATCACAAAGCGAAGTGTCTGGAAGCCAGGGAGGAAGTAGCTGAGCTTAATGAGAACTGGAAAAAGCAACTGGAAGCCAAGACAAGCCAGCATTTGCTGGAAGTAAAAGACCTTACTGAAAAACTGCAGAAATCAGAGCTAAAGCTTACCGATTTGGAGAAGTTGCATTCAGAGTGCAAAGATCAGTCTGAAGCCATCGGTTTCTTAAAGGAGCAGATTGCTCTAGCCGAAAAAAAAATGGTTGACTATGAGGCCCTACAGAGTGCAGAGGAACAAAGTAAACAAGAGATCAGAACTCTCCAGGAGAAGCTGCGGGTAGCAGACAACAGGCTACAGGCTTCGGAGGCTAATCATGTTCCAAAAGATGCAAATGTAAGTTTTACAGGTTGATTTATTCGATAATACAAAAAGAAAATGATCTGAAATGTTTTGTAAAATTAAAGTTGTCTGATTAGTCAATATTTTCAGTCAATTATAAAAATTAAATTTAACTTTAGCGTAGATTATTTCCTTCTACCAGATGGAACCGTTCTGAAAATTCAGGCCACAAGAAATAAATAAGCCTGTCTAGTTACACAGAGAAATCTAATGTATTTTTGTCTTGCAGGTAATTGAAAATAATGATATCTCTGAAGAGAAGATTAAAATGAAACAGAATGTTGAAGGTAAATCTGCATAATAGCCCTGCACACGCTTAGACTTGCTTAACAGTGTACATGGCATAGGAAAATGAAAAAATTATTCATATGAACTTGAGAGTCTGATTTGTTGCAGAGCCATAATAACTTGAGTCTTGCACTGCATTATTCCTAGTTTTAAGTAATAAAAGACTGAGGATATGGTATGTTCATACAGTAATTCACTTTGTATCATCTCATCCCATTTGTATGATTATATTTTTTTTGGATCAGACATTCTAATTTAATACTGAAAGTATCGGGTCATGATTACAGGGGAAAAACTAGTTTTGCTTAATTTCTGTGCATTTTTTTAGAAAAAACTATAGTATAGTACTGCACATCTAGACAAAGATTTCCCGTCATAACTTTTACAATCAATATAAAACCAATATGAACTTCTGGTGATCTGGATGGCCTAGCTTGATTTTGGCTCCTTGTTCATATTTCATTGAAGCCACCAAAGTCCATTGACTGCCTGCTTGCTATAACTACATGTTGTCTCACTGTGTTGAGGAACTATAAGTTCAGTTTTAAGAACCCTTCTTAGCTTTATTAACTTAAGTGGGGACTCTAATGTCCACGACACGACACAAGGTAGCAATGCCGATTTCAAACAGACACTTCAAGGAAAAAAAGACCATGTTCATTTTTACTTCAGCTCCCAAAATGCGTGATTCAGCTCAATGGCATTTCAAAAGCAACATAACAGATTTCAAAAGAGATTTCATCAGTAATTTTAGAGTGTGTTAAAGTGTCATCCTGTCTATAATCAAAATGCTTTTCTTTACTTAGAAGGTATTTTGGTCTTCTATTTTTTTTATTGTTGCATCATTCACACCAAAAATAAGAATCATCAGACATTTCTAGCTATGATATATACTTCTGTCCAAAGTATTATTTTAGGTAACATAGATTTTCATTTAGGGGAAAACATATCCAAAGGGCCTAAGTCAAGACTGGATTTTTCTCAATTGGTAATCAGGAAAAACATACAAAATATGGTGTCAAAATGTAGTAAGCAGACATCAAAATCTAGAAAATTAAAAAACAAATCCGTGCCTAATATCAAGCAATATAAAGTAGAACCAACACATTTACTGTAAAAGCTGGAGATTGCCAAGATGGTTACTGTCACCACATGATATTATTTGCATTTTGCCATCTGGATGTGCTTGAGATATGCTAAACCTATACCATAGGTTTACACCAAAAATTGTTGAAAATGTTACCATAGCATAATAATTATAATAAGCTAAAATAATAAGAACACATCCTGCAGTTTGTAGAAAGAAGGCTGCAATAGTGGACTTTTAGCTGTAAGAGCAAAAAATGGATTACAAAATAGACAAAGAACACTTGCATGCTTATGTAATTTGTTTGCTTAAATGCTTCTTTTATACACACTTGTATACTTAGCGTAACTTTAAACTAAATAACATTGTGTTCATAAGAATGCTTTGAAATGACTTTTTTTTTTTTGTCCAGTACCTTTTGATTCATTGGCATAAGAAAACCCCCACATATTATATACCGTTTGACTCGTCTAGTTATGCAAAATGTCAAGGCTTTTAGGGTTCTCCCCCGTTTTTGGCCCTCTAGACCCAAAACCCCCTCATTTTTAGGCCACTTTCAAACCATATTTTGTGCAGGAAAATACACCCTTATAATAAATAATTAACCAATAGTTGTCTCCAACAAGAATGATCAGAAGGACTTGAAGCTGTGCATGCTACTTCAAACGACTGTAGGGATTCACCCCCGATTTTGATACAAGGGATTAAAGTTACCATTTTTCACAAAAGTTTGAACAAATAGGGATCAGTAATATAGGCATGTGGAGTGTCGTTTTATGCTATTTCAAGGTTTCTGATCACAAATAACATAATATTTTTGATATCTGATTTTTTACCAGTGGTCATAGCCCTCTAAGACCCACTCCCAACAGGTTAGAAGTGACAAAAGCATGTGGGGGGTCATTTTAGACTATTTAAAGGTCAATACACTGTAATTAGAAATATGGTGTTATTTTTGATTTTTGATCCTTTAGGAAGGATCTAGCCATCTATGGACCTCTATCAGGCAATGAAAAATGACAAATGTCTATTACAATCAAGAATATTTACACGTTAAACATTTTAGCTGAAGTACACATTTTAATATTTCAGATATTTGACACACCTTTAATTGTTTATTATTTACTTCTACTTCTTATGAACATCCCGAATTAGGGCAGCTCACGTTAATTCAGACTTTTATAAGCAGAAAATACTTCTTTGTACACAATATTTTGAGTAAACATTTAGTTGTCAGTGAGATTTTATTTTCATTGCTTTTCTGTTTCAAGAACTTTTACTTTAGCTTTTTGCTCTCAAGGTTTCTCTAGACCAAATAACATATGCCTGGTTATGAGCTAGCATTTCCTTCTTCTTCATCATCACTTGGCAAGCTTTAGATATTTTTGGTATTTATTTATCTTTGCCAGTTTTGGCACATAGATAGATAGATAGATAGATAGATAGATAGATAGATAGATAGATAGATAGATAGATAGATAGATAGATAGATAGATAGATAGATAGATACTTTATTATGTGAATTTCCCCTTGGGATTAATAAAGTATCTATCTATCTATCTATCTATCTATCTATCTATCTATCTATCTATCTATGTGCCAAAACTGGCAAAGATAAATAAATACCAAAAATATCTAAAGCTTGCCAAGCGATGATGAAGAAGAAGGAAATGCTAGCTCACTGAAATGTAGTATGAAATTAATTCAGTAATATCATTATAATCACACAGATCTGCGTCAGCATGTGTTCTTTATGTAACCTGTACCGGCAAGGGCTTTTATAGAAAGCATATATAGTATTTCTTACTCTTTGCAACCTCTGTTGGCTTGCTTTACATATCGTTGTGGTTTAGTTGCTAGTTAATGAAAACAAGGGTACTGAATCTTAATAAATATGTAAATATATAAATACCAGTAACTATGCACTGCACAATAATGTGCAGTGAATACACTTGACTTGAGCATTCATAGTTTTCATACTATTTCTCTGTACGTTTAGCATTTGTTTGCTCAGAGGTTGATGCGCTTGCTGCTTCCTGAGCAGCTCTTCTTTCCTCCATCCTAGCGGCCTGCTTCTTCTCTTCTTTTATCGGCATCTTTTCGCATTAAAACTGATTAAGTCAGTGTTTGTGTTGCAATTACTTAGTACGTTTTCCTTAATTTTTTACTTAAGCTGGCACTCAAGTCTTCAATCTTCCTCAAGAATAATTTAAGATATGAAGAGGTAGGAGAAGTGATTGTGAAGGTGGTAGGGATGAGAACGGCACCTGTACAGTTGATTCTACAATAAAATAAAAAGAGGAATAACCTTGGAGGTCAATCATCACCCCAAAGGCGGACAGTAGACGTCACATAGTATATGTGTACCAAATTTCAGGTCAATAGGTGAAACAGTTTGCTAGCTACAGGTGATTTAAAATCCTGGACAGACAAACGAACAGCCGTGTTAGCATATTATATATAAAGATATGGAGTGAAAACCTAGAGCCACTGTGGCCTTCAAGAATCTGAGTAACACTCCTGATATAGTCTTCCTTGCCCTTTGTTGCCCCTTACCGAAGCTGTAACAAAGTGTAAATAAAAGTTGCTTGTAGTGTTTTAAGTTGCTTTAATGTTTATGCTAATTCAGTATCAAGCAGATATGAAAATATTTAAGTTAGAAATGAATGGAAATAAGTAGTAGCATGGTTTAAATAACCTTAAACCAGTGAAAATATTGAGGTTCCTGAATATTTTCATTATTCCTTATTACAGTAAGCCTTGAATCCTTTGTTAGAGTGCCCTTAACATAAATAATAATAATCAAAATAATAATATTGTTATATAAATAAACATATTGTTATCTTTCCACAGATCTTATGGAAAAGCTTTTGAAAAAAGAAAAAGAAGTCTCATCAATGTCTTCACTGATTGATGTTCTGAAGTCTCAAGTGACTTGTAAGTTCTGGAGGTGTGGAGGGACATTCTCTTTGCTGCCTGTTGTTTCCGTTTATCTGTTCTTCTCAAGTGGATTTTCATTTTAATTTAGGATGCTGCAGCTCTGTTACTTTATGAAGTGAATCATGTTTAGGTCTAGAAGCCAAACAGTTGCTGTGTTGCTTTTAGATTAACCATGACTATATATTTATGCAAATTGTTTTTAATCACTGAATCACTGACCAAACAAATGCTTGTTTGTGGCTTTGAAGTGGGTTTATTTATCTGCATGTTTGATGAGCCAAGACAGTGATCAGCTTTTGAGGTAGCTAAAGTATGATGTTACAGTCTGATCATGTAAAATATCAACTGAAATTTTAATATTAAGTCATCCTCAAATTGTTGCATTTTTGTTGTTTATCTCCTGCAAATCTCCACAGATTAAAATTGCACTCTCACCTGATGAATCTTAGAGGCTCTCCACTTCTTTGAAAATTGTATGGTTTTGTGTTGTCTTTTGGCTGTCTTACATTTTAGCTGATAAGATCTGTTTAAGTATGCTATTTAAAGTTGCCAGGAAGTTTGGTTAATTGTGTAACAATGTAACAAGCATTTATGTATGTTACATAATTAAATTGTATTTTTTTTTAAATTAGTTAATTAGAACACTCTAGAATAGAATAGGCCATTCGGCCCAACAAAGTTCGCCAGTCCTATTCACTTATTTCTTCCAAAACAACATCAAGTTTTGAAAGTCCTTAAAGTCTTACTGTGTACCACACTACTTGGTAGCTTATTCCAAGTGTCTATCGTTCTTTGTGTAAAGAAAAACTTCCTAATGTTTGTGCGAAATTTACCCTTAACAAGTTTCCAACTGTGCCCCCGTATTCTTGATGAGCTCATTTTAAAATAACCGTCTCAATTCACTGTACTAATTCCCTTCATAATTTTAAACACTTCAGCCATGTCACATCATGTCACATTGTCTTTTTAAACTGTAAAGGCTCAGCTCTTTTAATCTTTCCTTATAATTTAGCCCCTGTAGCCCTGGAATCAGCCTAGTCGCTCTTCTCTGGAGTTTTTCTAGCGCTGCTATGTCTTTTTGTAGCCTGGAGACCAAAATGGCACACAGTACTCCAGATGAGGCCTCACCAGTGCGTTATAAAGCTTGAGCAGAACCTCCTCGGACTTGTAACTCACACATCGTGCTATATAACCTAACCTTCTGCTAGCCTTCTTAATAGCTTTTGAACACTGTCGGGAACTCGATAGCTTAGAGTCAACTATGACTCCTAAATCCCTCTAATAAGGTGTACTCTCGATTTTCTGACTGCCCATTGTGTATTCAAACCTAACATTTTTACTTCCTATGTGTAATACTTTACATTTACTGACATTAAATTTCATCTGCCACAAATCTGCCCAAGCCTGTATGCTATCCAAGTCCTTCTATAATGATATAACGGGTTCCAAATTTCCTGCTAATCCACCTATCTTAGTATCATCTGCAAACTTTACCAGTTTGTTACTTATATTCCTATCTAAATCATTTATATATATTAAAAATAGCAGCGGCCCTAGCACGGACCCCTGTGGAACACCACTCTTAACATCGGCCAGTTCTGATGAGGTTCCTCGCACCATCACCCTCTGCTTCCTGTGTCTGAGCCAATTCTGCACCCATCTAAAAACATCACCCTGAACTCCCACTTCTTTTAACTTGATGGCCAACCTCTCATGTGGCACCTTATCAAATGCTTTCTGAAAGTCAAGATAAACAATATCATAAACTCCACTTTGATCGTATCCTTTTGTTGCCTCCTCATAGAATTCCAGCATGTTAGTAAAACACGACCTCCCTCTTCTGAACCCATGCTGACTGTTCAGAATAACTCCTGTCCTTGCCAGGTGTTCCTCAATCTTATCCTTAATAATTCCTTCCATTGATTTTCCTGTGGTGCATGTTAAGTTTACTGGCCTATAGTTGCTTGTATCTGCCCAGTCACCCTTTTTATATAATGGGATGATATTTGCCATTTTCCAGTCCTTTAGAATCTCCCCAGTGCAAAGTGACTTCCTAAAAATATGTGTCAAGGGTTTATATACAGTATGTACTCACTAGCCTCCTTAAAAAAGTTTGTAAGGCTTTTATCATCATCATGATTTTCATTTTGCTTTTTGACAACATTTCTGGTTATTTAATTTAATGATTACTAATGAGCACATTAGTGGCTCTGGTGCTGGACTAGCTGCACCCTTTCAGCATTCAGTACTGTTTGTCCAGGTGTCTGCTCTGCTTATTGTTAAATGTCATTATTATGATACAATTAGGAGAGACAACTACACAAAAACTGCAGTGAGCTGGTGCCCTGCCCGGGGTTTGTGTCCTGCCTTGCGCCTTGTGTTGGCTGTTATTGGCTCCAGCAGACCCCCGTGACCCAGTAGTTAGGATATAGCAGGTTGGATAATGGATGGATGAACTACACAAAAAATGGCACATTAATAGGAAAACAACTTGGATGTTTAAACTTATAGCAAAATACATATTTATGAATGTCTTAAAATGTAAAATACACACTTTACTGTTTTTACATGCAAAAATAAGGGACAATTTTAAATTAGCTAATTAATGGGATCAATTAGAGGTAAAATGACTGACTGATTGTGAAGTTAATTAGAAGAAAAATGTATCGCCACATGGAGTCTCTGGGACTGAGCTTTAGAACCACTGGCCTAAAATATAGAAAAACAAAACCTTTATTTAAAAAGAACTGCACCCGCTTAATTATTCTTAATGTACAGTATGTGTGTTCAAACCTAACTCCATTTGATATTTATTTTATATTTTTTGAACGGAGGTGCAGTATTTAGTACTCCAGATAATCTCTGTATTTGTTGAGTTTATTTGCTCTACCTGTATCTGTGTGGGTTTATTTTAGATAGTTCAGATTTCTCCTACATTCTACAGACGGGCATGTTATATCTTAGTTTATAAACCTGGTCTGATAATACTGTATGTGACTGTATGTGCTTTTTTCTCAGAGGCATTTTGATATTGTCTGCTCATTTTCAACATTGTAATTGAAAAACAAGATGTAAATGTTGATGAATATTTAGGTTGAGACCACCTCTTGTGTAACTCTTAACTGTCAAAGTTAATTTTTTTACCAATCAAAAACAAAAACTGAAATATTAACAAAAAAAAACAAGCACACAATACACAATAAAAAACTGTGTAACCTACCGGTCCTGTATGGGCCATCCTTAGCTTTCCAGTTTTCCTATTCAATATCATTATTGGCTACACACTATGACTTACTTATAGTCACCACCAACATAATTTTCTCACACCTTCATCCTTCTCTACTCTGTGGAAAGGATGAACACTTTTCTACCCTTTTAGAGAGCTGTTTTCCTCCTTTTCAAATCTTTTATTCTGAAGCAGGGTTAGTCATTTAAACATCACCTAGTGTTTACTTCAGGACACCCACTTGGTTAGAAGTGGTAGACCTTGATGTCCTGAGACAGCTGAATCCTAAATACATCTTAAACAGCCAGGTACTCAGGCCAGCAAGTACCCTGCAGGTCTCCTAAAATGTACTTTCAAGATGCTCTGTTACCATCTCATGTGCCACCTAGCAGGGCCCTAACTGCTTCATGTTAAGCTGTAGAGGCCCTCAAAATGTGCCTAACCTCATTTTCATTTCAATATCTGCAAGAAACTAAAATTGTCATACACCTCCTGACCTCTTAATATTTAAGACACAGTTTTTTTTTCAGAGCCATATACCCACTCTTTAGATTCTGCTCCCCCTTGATAGCCACAGTTATGAACATCAACAGGCTGTAAAAAGCTAGAGGTGCAGGAAAGGCCATGGGTTTGTTAAAGAGAATGGCTCTCTAATTTTGACTGTCTTAGAACTGCCTTCCACACTTCACCTCTGCATACTCATTTTCCTCCCTCATTCCCAATGTCCCAAACTGGAGGAAGTCTCAGTTTTCCACATCAGTTTTGTAGCAGTAAAAATACATATAAGTGCATAGTATGGTTAAATTCCTACTTGCATGTCTGATTAATATGTAAGATGTCTCCACATTCCAGGGCCATGATAAGAATGTACTAAATTTCATAACTTCATGTGTTTTAATATAAAACCATTGCTTCTTCCAGTTTCAACATGGAGTACCAACACCTTTCCGTAGCACCATGACACATTTTTGCAAGTCTTAAGGGGGAACATACTGAAATCTTTGATCAACTAATGATTTGTCCTGGTGCTTTAAGCTTTACAAATCAGCCCAGTTTTTGAATGACTGTCACTGTATCGCTGTTTTAAACAATTCATCATTTACACTTTGACTGTGTTGATGTGTCCTGGCAATCAAAGCTTCATAAGGGACTTTTCTTAAGTCCCCCCACCCTCCAAACACTATGATTGGATGTCACTGTATCGCCATAAAAACAGTACCACAATTAATTTCATGCATCTTCGAGCACTGTATAACACAGAAATCAGCTTAGGTTTCCATTACCACTTGTAATGTGTAGTAAAGGAAGCTATCAGATGTATTGATGGAAATGATTGCTGGGACAGTTTAAAATAGCAAGGATGCCCTTCCTATTTATATTATTAGCCTCTTCTGTCTGTTCCTAAAATGGGCAATAGTATAGTGCCTTTCTTGGTTAGGTGATCAGATCAAAACATTTTTTTTCAGTGTTATCTAACTGATTTTTTAAATTAAAAAAAATCTTTAAGCAACTCTTCAGTATGCCTGATTGGAGATTCTAGTGACTCTACATACCCTCGGTAGATTTAAATTTGACATTAAAAGAACAAGTAACAGCTTTCTTGATTTTTACCAGTATGAACGACGTTCTTAGGTTACACAAATTATATTACAGTTTTCTCAGTACATGTGACAATAATGAGCCTATAAACCTGGAAAGCATTAGAGTCCCGGGAAAGTCGACTGTGCGTGCGATTTCCGTCATGTGTGGCAGGATCAGTTTTGTCGTTTCTCGGTACCCATAGTTTCCCAGCTGAACTTACTCTGATCTCATAATTGAGGGCAGTGTCCTTCATAATAGTGCTGAGCAGTACTGAGCGCATATTCACTAGTGTAGTGTTGTTGCTGTAGTTTTTTTTTTTTAAGGTGTGGCAGAAAAGTAATGAGACTGGCAACACTGCAAGCGATCTGGCAACGCTGTGCTGTTGTCCTTGATAGAGCACGTGTATCAGTACCCTCCCATAGCTCAGTGCGAGTTTCAACTCCTTCCGTTAACTACGTGATTTTGTGACTGCTATTAGCGAAGTTGTGTTTTTGGTTGTGCGTCACGCAAAATGGATCAGCGGAATTTGGAGCAACGTTGTGCCATTAAATTTTGTGTTAAGCTTGGAGAATCGGCAAGTGTGACGTTTGAAAAGTTAAAACAGGCCTATGGGGAACATTCTTTATCCCAAGCTCAAGTTTTTCGCTGGCACAAATCATTTTTGGAAGGCAGAAAACACGTTGAAGATGAACCCCGTTCAGGGAGGCCTTCAACTTCGAAAACCAATGAAAACATCGAACGTGTGAACACTCTTGTGAGATCAGACCGTCGTTTAACATTAAGAATGTTGAGTGAACAATTAAATTTGAACAGATTTACCGTTCATCAAATTTTGACTGAACATTTGCACATGCGAAAGGTCTGTCCCAAAATGGTGCCGAAAAACCTCACAATTGAGCAGAAGGACATTTGAAAAAACAAGTGTCTTGATCTTCTTGACAGAATCGCTAATGAGCAAGATTTCTTTAGTCGTGTGATCACAGGTGATGAATCATGGATTTTTGAATCGTACGATCCTGAGACCAAGAGGCAAAGTCAGGAGTGGCACACTGCAAACTCTCCTCGACCAAAGAAAGCTCGAATGAGCAAATCGAAGATCAAATCAATGCTGATTTGTTTTTTTGACAAAAGGGGAATCGTCCACAAAGAATTTGTTCCTCCAGGACAAACTGCCAACCAAGTTTTTTATAAAGACGTCCTTGAAAGGCTCAGACAAAGGGTCATTCGCGTGAGACCAGACATTGCAGACAAATGGATGCTCCATCATGACAACGCCCCATGTCACACTGCCCTCTCCATAACAGAATGTTTGACCTCAAAAGGCATTCCTGTGGTTCCCCAGCCCCCTTATTCACCTGACCTCAGTCTGTGTGACTTTTTCCTTTTTCCTAAACTGAAAAATGTCCTCAAAGGACGTCATTTCGGGACTTTAGAAAACATCCAAAAGAGTGTAACGGACATGCTGAATACCATACTGGTTGAAGACTTCCAGCGCTGCTACCAACAGTGGGAACAACGTCTCCATCGGTGTGTAGCTGCCCAAGGGAACTACTTTGAAGGGGATAACATTGATGTTTGAAAAAAATAAAAACTTTGGTAAATAAAAAATCAGTCTCATTACTTTGCTGCCACACCTCGTAGGTCGGTTACAAAACCACAGTGGGGCGCGCTGCTTGTAACATTTGTGTTGTCGACCCGTGCTGTGAAAATCTCTGCTTGGTGCATTTCTGAACTCCGTTGTTTCAATAAATATGTTTACAGTCAGAGAAGTAGACAGTTATAAAACAGAATGTGGCAAGGAATTATGGTTTATAATTATACAGCCTTATGGTTTGAACGATCACTGCTTTACATACTAGTTTGCAGTTTATACCTTTTGTTAATTCGAAGCTGTTGCAAGTGACTGCATCAGGTCTGGCGAACCAAAAACGTGAAAAATAGCTGTGCGTAGTGTTTTTTTTTTTTTTCTTTATTAGCAGAAGACTCCCAATCCCACATACAATATGCAACATAACATATTATATTTGTGCCTTACGTATTATGCACTTTTTTTTGAATTTCACAAATTGTCTTTTCCTCAACGGTTTTGTTTTTTCTTGTTATTTGGGTGAGTAAATTCTTAATATACCAATAACAGTTCACTATTTTTGCTTAAAGTTCATTACAGTACTTGCAGATTACTTTTTTATACTGTATACTTTAAGTTGTTCATGCTTGTCTAATAGGAGAGTAAAAATGCATATTAGCGTTGCTGCATTGCAACTCCTTTGACTTGGGTTCAAAGCATTTGCTGGACAGGGTAATTTATGTAGATCAGGGGTGCCCAATGCGTCGATCGCGATCGACCGGTAGATCACAAAGGTAGTGCAGGTAGATCGCGTTGCATTAAAAAAACATTTTTAAAACGTTAGTCTACCCTGTATCCACCCTATGGCATTTGCCACTTGATTGACATACAGGCCGGCCAGTCTGAGATCTCTTCTCTTCTAACACACTGGTCATCCCGCACGCGCGATCAAACACGCGAGCTACTGTAAAACTCTAGTTAGCCTTCCAATTTACATCGACTAAAGAAGGGATTTAAAAAAAAATGTTTGGGGAGGGTATGGGCTGGATGTGGAGTTGGAAGAGGAATTTATTCTCACAATGTAACCATTTTAAGTGCGTTTGTCTGATCTGTCAGTCGATCGTTGCTATTCCAAAGAGGGCAAATTCTAGTATAACTGGGTCCCACACGGCAAAGTTCATAGCAGATTACGCAAAACTAAAAGTGCTTCTTTGGTATGTGGTCATACCTCTCGTAGAGCGAGAGGTGGCATGGTCACTGAACTTGTTCTTCCTAAACAGTGATCCAGTAACACTAACTCCTGTATGCGCTTACATGTTATTCAGAATCTGTAACTCAAATTGATTAGTATTTGGTGGCTTTATCTTTCATTTCTATCTTTTGGGTTTATTTGTAGTAAATTAATTTCTATAAAATAGTATATTTTCTTAAGAACCATTACTTCCACTGAAATCTGTAAATGGGACATTTTGACATTTTAATAGCTCTACTGGATTATGGCCCTAGTTGACTAAAGCATAGCAGATGCATTCAACAAAGTAATTTGTAGCAGTACAGCAGGGTTTTTGTGTGGGAAGCTATAGCAGGAGCACACTAGCCTTATTTAATTAAATTTAGTTTATCCTTTAATAGTTTTTTTTTTTTTACTGAATTTAGGTTTAAAGTTCTGACAGAACATTTACATATACAATGTTGCAAAAGTAAATTTCATAACCTTATAAAATATACATACATAAAATATATTCAAAAATAACAATAATGCAAGTATACAATACAATAATACAAATGTCTTTGATATACAATACAGTATAAATACATTTATATAAATACTTTATATATACAGATTACAGATTATTAGTTATAGGCACCATGAAGCCATCTGCAGTTCACTAGCCATCTTATGACAAAGATCATATTGCCTTCACTGATTTGCTTTCCTGACCTTATCTTCTCTTACCAGACCTCACACTCAGTCTGCGGTGATGGTACTCCATTCCAATCCCGTCATTTAAGGTGAAGAGAACAGTGTGCTGACTGTCCGCTTCCCTATCGCTATTAAGCCACATAGGTTTGTAGGTTCAGAATTGTCACATGCACAGTGAACAATGAAATTCTTATGGGCATGTGGTAATCAACATGCAACTTGCTGCCATTCTCCAGCACCGTGATTAGTAAGTACAGTAACCTTACCTCAATACTTCTGTTTTAGTTATCTGAACTAACTTTGAACATAGAATCACATCCTGACAAAAGGTTAAAGTTATGATAAGCATTACATTAGACTAATCAGAATTGATGACTGAGATATCCATATTCAAGTTAAGACAGAACATACATTTATTTTGAGTCTTCATGTTAAGTTCTAAATATACCTTACTTACAAGTATCTCCCCTCTTTCGTGGTTGAAAAAATGTTTGTTTGACTTCATGTCATTTGATTACAGTTTCACATACAAAATTGTTCAATGAAATTTCAAATACAGGACATTATTGTCAGATATTGTATTCTTGTGAACAGTACTGCCAGTGTTGTGATCCTTTCCTGCCTTGAACTGGGACATTCCATATGCCATTTCTGTAGTGCTGTCTCACTTACAGATTCTGAGAAGACCTTCTGCTGCAAAGTTCCCTGTAGGAGTCTTTGGATAACATGGCAGCTTGTGGCTTCAAATGGGATCCTTTAGCCTCTAATCATTTGAATTGGCACATTTCACATGGCTGAAATTCCTGGATTTACAGTATTAGTGAGAGCAATGGAAAGAGTTGGACATTTTTCTTATAAATACAACCTTTGGTTAGATAGATAGATAGATAGATAGATAGATAGATAGATAGATAGATAGATAGATAGATAGATACTTTATTAATCCCAAGGGGAAATTCACAGGTTATTGTGAAAAGTGATAAACTATTTAAAATTTTACAGCCATTAAACAATTAATGAAAAAAATATATAAAATGGAACAAAAGAGCAGACCAGTTATGTTACTGTCATAATTCAGGTAGCCACATTGATATTAAACTCTGCTAAGTTGTGTTGCAATTACCAAAGAGAAGCCCTTCTGAGGCACTCTGACAACTCTGTGAATTATGAGACAGCACAGCATAGTGAATCACATGCCATCTAGTGGTTGAAAGGAGATTTACATCATTACAGTCAAACCAACAAAGTGGCTGCAAGGAGCTCTGTTGTAATGGAAAATCGAGTATTTGGAAGCATCTTTAGGATTTTGTCATCCTTTTGGAATGGCCAATAAATAATAATACCTTTCAAAGATGTGTTTGAACATAGAAGTCTAATAATGTGTTAAAAGTTTACAGCTATCCTGGTATTGTGCAGACGAGTCATCCTGAGCAAACTGTCAGTTTGTTAACCAGTGTTTTCCAATACAGGGTCATAGAAATGTCAGAATCTGTGCTTGCAGCTGGAGCTAAACCTGGATAGGATGCACATTCACCATTTAATATATACAGACAATCATTTGGCCAATTTAGCATTACCAAGTTGCTGAAACTGCTTGTTTTAGGGATGTGGCAGGAAACATGTATCCACACAAATCCCAGACAATTTTGTGGAAATAATTCAAACTCCATAGAGAAAGTGACTTGACCTGTGAGGCAGCAGTGCTAGCCAGTTTTATTATATTTATATAATAAATATATATATAATATATTTATATTATATTTATTATTTAATATATTATTTTATTCTATTCCACACCTGAGATGATAAGGGGCCCTCCTTTTTTACATTACATTTGCTTTAAGCTATGGTAAATCTCGGTCGTATTTAATTTTCTTTAAATGAATATTCAGTTATTACAAGAAATATGTTTTCATATTTACTCAGTTCTACATCCTCAGGTATGCTATTAATAAAATAGCCTTTGCAACTTACATCTTTATATTGATGATTTTCTGATTTTGCCTTAATAATGATTTGACATAAAATGCCAAATGTGATGCAATATGTGGGACTCCGTTATTAGTAAGCCATGGTATTGAGCTAAGCATCCTACACTCTACCAAATATACAAGCCTTTTTCCTTATTCTTTCTAATCTTGCACAAGGGTCTGCTGATTCATTGGGTCAAATCCAATTTGCTTAGCTTACTTTCTGTTTTACCTTATTAATTAATTCCTAGTACGTAGTGACGTCTACAACACCCTCCACACAGACTGACTTTTATTATAGTAATTTTATGAATTTACATTCAAACAGAATTTTTGGAACCTTTGATGTTGTGTGTTATCAACTTATTATAGTAACCTTCTGTATTGTAATCAGTGCGTTAACATAATATTAGGATTATGCTGTATTTTGATTTTTTCTTTCTTTTTACCCTCTTCATAGCCCTGGAGAGCAAATATCGTTCTGCTGATAAGAAGGCAGAGGCAACTCAAAAAGAGAAACTTCGACTGGAAGCCGAACTAGAGTCCTTGGCAAAAAAGTCCCATGATGCTTCAGGCCAGCTAGTTGTCATCAGCCAGGAGCTTCTGAGGAAGGAGAAGTGAGAGGTTTCCTTGAAATTGTTTGTCTTAGTTGGCTGAACATTTTTTTTAATAGTATAAAGGAAAAATGTCTCTCTCTATATATTTATATACATTTTTTGCATTCTATTGCATTCTAGATTGAACTCCTTATTGACACAATTTAAACTTTTTTTGAAATTCTTGATAATATAATAAATTTGTAGCAGTAGTTTTATTGAAATTCTGCTTATGTGATCTTCTAATCTACTGTAAATTACTTAAAGCATAAAATATGGTACTGTATATATTTGCTTTGGTAGTGATGTGTCAGGAAGGATAACAGAACTGACTTTCACAAAAACAGTATTAATAAAGTTAATATAGATCTCATTCAGTTGAATAGTATAAGTTCAACAGGGCAGGGCAGTGTTTTTGAGAAATACATTAATAGATTGCTACATTCACATTACTACTTCTAGTAATTGTAGTATAAATGAGAATGGTTATTCTGAGTCTTAAGAGAAGTAGTCCTGTCAAATACTTCATAATGAATTCTGTTTGGGAAAGCAGTTTTTCATGGAAGAGTCAGCCTCACAGTTTCTATTGAAATTGTAATTGAATAACCAAGCTAAACCAAGTCACAGAAAACAGTTTTATAGCACTAAACTCTCTTTAGCAGTTAATTTCAATTTTAGTCATGTTTACAAGTAGGATATGAAAGAGCAGCTCTCAGCAGATGTTTTATATTAATAGGAAATTGACATATCTTGTGACACTTTCATTTCTGTTTCAAGATGGGAATAGTATGCTATAGAGATGACATTTGGCATAGTTTATTTAGACAATTTCACAGCCATTTAAATTCTTCTTACATGTATATTATGAATATGATTTGGTCCTAATTTTTTATGGCAGAAGATAGCAGTATCGTGCCTTATTCATACTACAAGTTGTTTCCTTCTTGACTGAAACCAGCAGACTCAGGCTGACTAGCCCAGCCTCAAATCAGAAAAACAAATCCCTAGTATTTGACTGCCCTAATTTATGAGCAGCACTTTGACTTTTATTGCAGTAGTATTCGTATACAATTGTAACCCATTTGAGAAGATGAATTGCTCCCCCTTAGAAGGTCTGCTTATTCTCTGCTTAGTAAATTTACCATTATGAGTAATCAGTATCTCAATTTTTACAGAAGCAATACACCTCAATAGAAATACTAGAGGGTCTTTGTAAAAATTAATAAAGTAATTTCTACAGTAGAATGACTGGAAAATGGGACTTGTCGTCCCTGTCTGGAAAGGGAAGGATAATCACCTAGATTGCAGCAACTACAGGGGGATAACACTGCTCCCAGTGCCAGGTAAGGTCCTTGTCAGGTCATCCTCAATCGGATCCATGATCGCTCGCTCACCTACCAGCGATTGGAGCACTCTGGTTTTATGCCTAAGAAGCCTACCATCGACCAGATCACTGAAGGTTCTCATGGAGCGCAAATGCGAATATCAGCAGAGTTTCTTTGTAGTCTTTATTGATTTTCGTAAAGTTTTTGACTCAGTTGATGAAGCTGCCCTGTGGCACTCAAAAGACTTGCGTTCAAAACGCATGTACTATAGATAGATAGATAGATAGATAGATAGATAGATAGATAGATAGATAGATAGATAGATAGATAGATAGATAGATAGATAGATAGATAGATAGATAGATAGATACTTTATTAATCCCAAGGGGAAATTCACATAATCCAGCAGCAGTATACTGATACAAAAAAACAATATTAAATTAAAGAGTAATAAAAATGCATGTAAAAGCAGACAATAAATTTGAGTAATGTTACCATTTACTCCCCCGGGTGGAATTGAAGAGTCGCATAGTGTGGGGGAGGAAAGATCTCCTCAGTCTGTCAATGGAGCAAAACAGTGACAAAAGTCTGTCACTGAAGCTACTCCTCTGCCTGGAGAGGACACTGTTAAGTGGATGCAGTGGAGTCTTCATGATCGACAGGAGCCTGCTCAGCGCCCGTCGCTCTGCCACATATGTTAAACTGTCCAGCTTCATTCCTACAATAGAGCCTGCCTTCCTCACAAGTTTGTCCAGGTGTGAGGCATCCTTCTTCTTTATGCTGCCTTACCAGCATATCACCGCATAGAAGAGGGCAATCGACATAACCATCTGGTAGAACATCTGCAGCATCTTATTGCAGATGTTGAAGGATGGCAACCTTCTAAGGAAGTATAGTCGGCTCTGTCCTTTCTTACACAGAGCATCAGTATTGGCAGTCCAGTCCAATTTATCATCCAGCTGCACTCCCAGGTATTTATAAGTCTGCATCTTGTATTCTGTAATTTTCCACCCTGTGTTACAATTCTAACCTGGATACTGCTCCTAATTTTAGTCTAAAACCAGTCTCTGCATCAAGTTTAGTTTGATTATTGTGGTTAAGAGGAATAAGTCCTGGAATAATTAGGGAATCAGTGATTGTTTCATTAGAACTAATGAAGAATATTATGGAGTTTTCCATTGTTTATGCATTTGCTGTAGTTGTAGTGCTTTTAAAACTGCAATATTTACCTTCCCTTGTGAGCAAGATATAACAGCTGGACAGTAAACTTTTCCTGCTGTTTAGGCCATTTCTCTGTAGATATTATTTTCATAGCTAGTGATACCAGATAGACACTTCATGACAATACCATCCAGATAAACTAATAAACTGTATACTGTATCTAATTCTAGTCAAATTCAAAAACTTAACATTATAATTTTAAATTATAATTTATAAAATTGAAACTCTTTTCAAAAACACAGAATCACTTTTTATTCTTTGTTTAATCCTTGTTTGCTTTTTTTTTTTTCCCCAGGAGCTTAAACGAGCTGCGTGTGCTGTTACTAGACTCTCCACGACACTCTCCTGGTCTGGACCGTGATTTGAGCCGTGAAGTACACAAGGCAGAGTGGAGGCTAAAAGAGCAAAAACTTCAGGATGATATCAAACGACTTCGGGAAAAGTTGCATCAGCTGGTGAGATACTGTAAACACTTTTAGGAATGAGAGCTACTTTAAGGCAGTGAGATGGTTATATAGAGCTTGTGCATGTTTTGTTTTTTAATATATTTTCCTGAATTCATCAGAATCTCTGTTCATTTTGACCCTAGACAATTATATTTAACAATTATGTTTCTTTACCTCAATCTCATTTTATTTGAGCTTTACTCTCAATATTTCACAACTTGTTTGTCAATAACTTGACTTATGGTGATAAGTACATGTGTGCCACATTTCAAGCCTGTGGCTTGGAAAACAAAACAGTGCATAAATAACAATCACACACACACATTGTGTATTATAGATACAAAGGCACAAATCCACATGTAAAAAAAGGCCTTACTAAATATATCATCTTCAGAGTGCCAAAGTACAGTGCCCTCAGTTTAAGGAAAATATCCATTTTATGTTTTAAAGATAACAATATTAAACTGGAAGTAATTTGTTTTAATGTATATTTTAACTGGAAGAATACTTACTTTCCTCCCTGTGTACCATGCCCTGCATAGATGGTGTTTTCATGTAAACCACAATACACATAAAGGATGCAAACTGGAACCATATTCTTCCAACCCTGGAGTATTATGGTTGGAAGCTGCCATTGATCCAGAAAGAAAACAAGTGGTTAGTTATAATAAAAATAACAATTCTTTACATTTATATAGCACTTTTCTTACTACTCAAAGTGCTTCAGTAAGTGGGAAGCCACTACACATTAGCCACACTAATGTGTAGAAGCCACCTGGATTATGCGATGGCAGACAGTATGCTCACCACACATTAGCTGTTAGGTGGTGAAGCAGTGGGAGAAATAGCCAATTAGAGGCAGGGGATTATTAACGAGCCAGAATTACTAGGCCATGATGAACAATTTAGTTAGTGTTGCTGCTTCACAATCTCACATCTAGATGTGGCAAATGTGCACATTTTCCCTGTGTCTACATGGGTTTTCCTCCAACAATAACAACAATGTGCAGGGTAGGTTAATTTGCAATTCCAAACTGGCCTCTTGTGAGTGTGAATGTAGGTGTATAAGTGTTAAAGGAGGTTTTGAATTCTTGTATTCAATGTAAACAAAGGTTTTGTTTGTGGACAACTGGATACAATTTTTCCCATGGATATTAAGCTTATACTTACCCTTACAAAATGTGGTAAAGGGTTTTGTTAGTCATTTGGTGGCATCTGCTTTGTAATTCTAAATACACATTTGAAAACAGGGCTGCAAGTACCATTTTTTGAAAAATGCCTTTTTATTTATGGTTAAGTAGTTATTGTGTGATTTGAAAGATTTACCATATCATCCTCATACCCCTTTCTGAAAAACATATTTGTGACTATTTTTTTAAACTGTGCTCTAAAACCATAATTAAGGGGAAAAGAATCATAGAAGTAGAAAAACAGTAATGCGAACACATCAATGTATTCCAAAAATGGTAGAATTTGACAAAAATGTAATCTTTCTAAAAACACATTATGCAAATATTTTTGTGTGAAATTTTAAGACTTTATTCAATATGTATGAACACTCCAAACAAAGTGGATATCTTCATTAAGTTTTAAGAATTGATATTCATAAGTAGACTGTGTACTCCATTAGCTTGCATTGCAAATCATTCGAGAAGTTGCCGTTTTGTATAAAATTACTAAATGAGTGTCAGGGTTAAGTGATTTTTATAAGATCCTAATAATTTAATGTGAAGTAAGTCTTCCTAATTTTTACTTCTCACTGCACTCCAGGACAGAGAGAAATCGGTTCCAGACCATAGACGGTACTCTATGATTGATTCAGCAGCATCTGAAACAGAAGTTTTGAGACTTAAGCAACGGCTTCTTAGCACAGAGGATGCACTCTGGAATGCCTTGGACCATAACCAACAGGTGGATAAGTTGGTAGAAGCTATGCGAAACCATAATCCTGACAAAATGCAGGTAAGATTATATAGGCAAATTGTGAGTAATGGGTATGAGTATCAAATGATGTATTTTTAAGTAAGCCTTTCAAGGTATAAACATCTGCAGCAATTTTCAAAAGAACATTCTCATATAGTAAGGAAGATCGGAGAAGTTCGGCAAAATAAAAGCCATAACAAACAGATGGAACAATGGAAAATACAGTGCTTAAGGACTGTAGATCCTTTTCCCATATTACATTTGTCCTCTGTTTTAAGAAAATTATGGTAATGCAACTTTCGAAGAATGCAAGCTTCAAACCAATAATACAATTGAATCACCATAATGCATTAATAGTCATACAAGAGTGAAGAAAACATTAACTGTTATAAAATAACCAGTTTAGAAATTGAATTAGAATCCTATGATCCTGAAAATTTGCTGTACTCATGCATGGAATCTTTGTTTCTAATGCACATTGACTGTTACAGCATGATCAGTTTAATTAAAAAAAAACAAATTTTAATCCTGGGACAGAGAAATCGTGGAAATTGATGAACTATTACAAAACATAAAAATACAATATGCTGTAGCTGTCCTTTTCTGCTCATTACCTAGTAATAGGTAATCCATCCATTGTCTTAACCTGCTTACTCAGGGAAGCACCTCAGGAGTCATTTCCCAACAATCACAGGGTGCAATGCAGGAGCGGCTCTTGGAATTGGCACCAGCCTAACACCGTGTGAATAAACACACACACCTGGGCCAGTTTAACAATACCAGTTCACTTAACCTGTGTGTCTTTGGACTTTTTTAGGAAACCCATGTGGACACAGAGAGAACAAACAAACTCCATGCAGGTAGCAGTTGGGGCAAGACCCATGGTCTCCTTGTTGCAAACGACTGTGCCAGCCTGCCATAAGTAATCTTCCCAAGAAATATATGTTTCATTACTAGAATACTTATCTCTGGAGTACTACAGTTTTCTTTTCAACGATTTTTCATAATTAAAAGCTTTTTTTCCTATAAATAAATCCTGCTATTGTATTATTTACTTATTTATACTGTCATATTTCTGATATTATAGTAGATATTTGATGATGAACAGGAGCCAAGTTATCTGGTTGTTATTTGTTATTGTTAATTAGTAGTTTCTTAAAAAACATGTGAAAACAGCCTTTTAAGATTAAAAAAGCAATTCAATTTAGTGGCCTTTATCAAGTCAGTTCACTAAAATTGAGCTCAAAATGATACTGGCAGTTGATCACAAAGTGAACACGCACACACACCCAGGCCAGTTTACCAGCACCAGGAAATGGCTAGGAAATTTGTTTGGCAAATTTAGAGCTGTGAGGGAGTGGAGCTGCTGCCTTGCGGACCCACTGTCTTGGGTTCATATCCCTCTCTTGATCCAAGTGGAGTTTGTATTTTCTTTTTGTATCTGCATAGATTATCCTCAAGGTATTCCAGGTTCCTCTTACATCCCTAGCAATTTACAGAATAGGTTGACTGGTAATTCTAAAGTGTGAGTGAAGATGAGTACTATGATGGACTGGCATCCAGTTCAGGGCTTTTTCCTGCTCTGTTAGCTGTGTTGTCAGGATAGGCTGTGGTGCCTATCACCATGAATTGACTTTGTGAAACAGGAGAATGTTATATTATAAAAATAAAAAGGTCCGTAGTCATTGTTGCCCTGCAAGTCTGTAATTGAGAATCCCTGCTCTAAGCGTTTTAAGATCAGTTTGTGAACTAGAGTAGTTCATTATTATGATGCATTTTTTTAATTGTGCTTGAGTATATATATGTGATTTTTTTTATTTTATTTTTGATAAAGGCTATAGGAAACCCTACTTCAGCCAATGGGATTCACCAACAGGAGAAAACCTTTATACAGGAGGTTAGTTTTTGACACTATTTGTTATAGTAAAATTAGTGAAACTATCCCTTGAATATTCACAATATACTATCTTGAGCGGAACTTCTTTTCTGTTAGACATATCTAAGGGGATTACATGTAAGCCAGAATAAATAAGCCTGTGCTGGCTTATTTTTGTCATTACAGAAAATGGAGCTTATTATTTAACTTAGACTGTTTTTGTGTACTTTATTACCTAAACCTTGTAAGAATTAGTTCAAGTTACTGGGTATACTACTAGTTGGTATACTTTGCTATTCAATCTCAATAGAGTGCATGGCAGTGCTATGTAGCACTTTCACCATTTGGGACTTGGATGCTGGTTTGATTCATGGCTGATGCGCTTTCTGTATGGAGTATGTTTGTGTTCTCCCATGGATTAGTTTGACATCCTTCTTGGGATGTCAGATGTATCTCATTGTCCAAAGACATACTGTCGTGCACTTTAGCCAACTGTAAGCTGAATCAGTGTAAGTGGTGATGAGTGAGTATGAATGTGCCATGCTATAGGATGGAATCTTGTCCAGTTTTGCTTCATTTCGTCATAATGTTATAACTTGTAGTTCTGCGTGATTATATGTTTAAAAACCTTATGTGAGGAAAGTGAATAGATCAATGGATAGGACTCTTCAAACTATTGTTTTAAATATAATATACTGTAAATTAAAGTGAATTATTTAAAGACAACTGGCCTCATATTTGTGAGTATACTTTTTAATGCTAAAATTAATCATATATTTATTACTTTAGCTGTTGTATAGTACTCTTAACTTGCTAGTGTGAACCCAGCAAGAGTTTCCTTCAGTATCAAAATGCCTGTGGTCATGTTTCACACAAAAACATCAAAAATACAGCCGGAGAAAGCATCTCAAAGTGCAGTGCAGGAAAGTATTTGGCACTGGTTGTGCTAGTTAGGAATTCATTTATCTGAGAGAATAAAATTGAAAATGAATGAACTTGTGACAAATATTGAAAGCAAATGAAAATCAAAAACAATTTTATTTGGTGTAGTCTTGTTTGTTTTCTTTCAGTTTTCTTTATAAAAGTACATAGGTCTTCAATTGGGGAAAACCACAGAGAGAGCATATAAGTTCACAAACATACTAGCAGTACAAAAACTGTACAAAACATAATACCTGTCCCGTTAAAATCATACACTGGTTGAGATAAACCAGCAGCTGCAGGAAACCTCAAGAACTGAACTTTCAGAGCTATTGATTTAGTCATCTCCATCACTCACGAACAAGCATCCTGAGCTACCTTTGGCAACTACGAGTTTTTCCTCATCAACAGATGAAAGTAATTCAGTTTATTACAGGAGACAACAGTGCCTCTTATCTGGAGTATGCGATTTTCACTCCAGCTGCTTCACAACTTGCAACAAACTACTAAAATAAACAATGGCAAATGATGGTTGTGTGAGTCATTTGAATTGATGAAGCAATTAAATTCTTAGCTCAATAGATGTTAATGACAACAACAACCTTACTTACAGTAACTGAATAAAGCCCACTAGAAGTTCCAAATATTCCCTTCTAAAAGATGCATAAGATTAGGCAGATCCTGAGCTCATACCCTCAAGCAGTCTCTACAGTAGTTGTGTTTTCATCACTCAGAGTTTTAAATGAGGTCCCACCAGCCCCTCCTGAACAACCTTGCAACCAAAGATCACTAGCCAAAATTTCTGCAACCCTGTTACCAAATGTTTTTGGTTGCAGAATTCTTGACCTGATGCCACCACATATGCCTAGAAGATAACATTCAGCCAAAAGTCTTTCCTAATTTTTGGTCTCCTCCTTGGTTATCACGCTATGATAAGTAACACCTTCTCAACATAACTGCATCCTCATCATAACATTCTTAACATTTCCATTTTTTGAACACATACAGTATGCCAGCCAGGCTTATAACTTCATTGTAGTTGTTTGGCAAATTTGCTGCACTACTTCTGGAAAGCTATTCCTTGGCAAATAAGGTGGAGATGATGACACAACATGAAGATCCAAATCTTGCACTGTAATGGTTCTAAAGTACAAACATATAATTTAAGAATTCAGTCTGGATATAGGATACCAGGACCTGGAGCAGGGCATGGGTGACAAAACATCCACATAACCTAAGTATTGTCACCCTGAAATGACAGAATGGAGCATCCCAAGACCCTTGTTATCTGTAAGGTGAAGTGGTCTGTTCAGGGGCCTCATGTATAACGCCGTGCGTAGAACTCGCACTATAACATGGCATAAGCACAAAAGCCGAAATGTGCTTACGCACAGAAAAATCCAGATGCAGGAATCTGTGCGTACTCCAACTTCCACGTTCTTCCGCTACATAAATCCCGATCAGCGTGAAAAGTAACGCTCGTGCACGTGCTTTATGTAACGCCCCAACTCCTCCCAGAATTACGCCTCTTTGAATATGCAAATGAATATAAATCGCCCTTAAGCTCAGCCTTCTGTGAAAAGACAATGGGAAAAGCACGGGGGAAAATATAAGAATTTCAGCGAATACCAAGTGGAGGCAAAGGAAAAACATACTATTTGTTCAAATAAACCATGGTATAAGCAACAAAAGGAAGTTGATCGAGTGACATAGCGTGTTGGAGAAACTTGAAAGCTCACGTTCACAAAATCACACAGTGCCAGAAATAAAAAAGAAGTCACATATCAAAGTTGCCGTGAAAAGGGGAGTTGTAGCCCTCTGTCTGAGTGTCATATGAAAGCTTATTAGGGTACAGAGAAAAAAAGGCACACAGTGGGGAAAAAGCACGAAATGTCAACTTCAATCTCAACATTTCCACTTTAATCACGTAGTTTATTTTGTCATTAAAGTAGAACATCATAAACTTCATCTTAAAATCGTTTAATTAACCAGTTTCTCAAATCACATCGTAATTAAAGTAGCGTTAAATGCTTTGTTTTGTATTTGATCTTCTATGTGCTCTATGTGTGTGAATTACTACTTGCTTCTTAAACCGGCTCTCTTCCTCCAACTGGACACAGAATCAATTACATTCATGATATTACAGCTCTCTGAATAACTAAAATACTGAGATGTATACGTGATATCATTTTTATGATGATAGGCGTTAAAGCACGTTATTAATCATGGCTTTCACGGCGCAGTGATTGTGTACGACCTTCGATGAAATAATTTATTGCAGCAGTACTCAGGGGCGGCTCTAGGCTTGTGGTGGCACTGGGCAGAGGAAGAATCGGTGGCCCCTTCGCCGCCAATGTCAGTAAGGTAGGTTATGCACGGTGGATGGCCACGTCCGTTGCAGACACTGCATAGCCGCCTCGTGCTCGTGACACAAGCATTTAACTTTTGCCAAAATTTGTCGCTGAGTTTTTAGCCGTGTTGTTATTATCTCTTTCTGTTTTATATTCAATATATATTGGCGTAGCTGCCACTGCAGTCCTTGCTTTTCTTTCCCCAAATACCCAATAAGAATTGAGGAGCACCGATTCTTCAAAACATTTAAGTAACATTGTAATATCTTCGTAGTACATGTTTAATTATTCTATCCTTCACGACACTCCCAGTGAAGAATATAGATTATTTAAATGAAGTTAAAGTTTTATCTGTATAATATAATAAACATATTTTGCTGCATTTCACCTTAAAAATTATATCGTCATCATATGTAAATACATTATAATTATAACTATAGTGCAAGTTTACAGTGGGGTGATTGTACTTCTAAGTACAAACAGTTCTACAAGGAGTGCGTTTATAGTTCTTGGGATGAAACTGTTTCTGAACCGCAGGGTCCGTACAAGAAAGTCTTTGAAACGTTTTGCCGTGGCTGAGACAGCATGTACTTGAAGCTGTATACCGATAATTCTCTTTCTGATCAGCTACTGCTGTGATTCACACTCAGATACAGTGATATAAATACTCCGAGTGGTGCAGTGAGAGTAATATGGAAAAAGATGATCCTCTGTGGCAACTCCTAACGGGAGCGGCTGAAAGAAGAAGGAGCAGTTAGAGTAACAATGCTAAAACAGTTATGGTATTTGGAATACTATGGCTATTCCCTGGACCATTATATTGTTACAAGTTAATTACAATCAGATGCGTTACACTAATAAACAATATGCGATTAGTTTCAGTGTATTTATAAAGCCGCTTCAGGAAAATAAGGTGTAACCACACAGGAACAGTAGCACTGCTTTGACGCTGGGTGCCGCCAGTCTGCAAAACCGAGAGGAGAACTTGCGTACGACAAGGTATGAGGTACCGTGGAAAAGTGTGTGGCTTTACGCCAAGTGTAGGTTTTATACATCGCGATTTGAACGTGAAAAAAGTTCTTACGCAGCATTTCTGTGCGTACGCACCGTTTATACATGAGGCCCCAGGTGTAGTACCAGAGTGGCAGAAGACATAAGTAGGCTGGGTTAGGATACCTTTCAGAATTGAGACTGACTGCATAGTGTAATGAAAAGTACCACCAAGCATATTCTGAACTCCAGAAGCCAACTTCTCTTTTAGTGTGTACAGTCTTTGTCCTTTTCTGTTATTTGTCCTTCATAAGAAGTTCCAGTTTTGTATGATACAAATTCCAGTCAATGGTCTTTACAAGTACAGTTTTGTCTTTATATTAAAGAGTTGCTTCGTGGCAAATGCGCGTTTGTTGTATGGTTTTATGCACTGAGCATTCAGATTGGAGGAAGGAGTGCTGGAAATTATATCATATACTGTTTCTGTTTTATTCCTATAGGACATTAATGCTAACATTGGGAATAACAAAAATACCTAGAGGCCTAGTGAACTGTTGTTGGATATCTGTGTAAATCATGGATCATCCATAACAGATATCATGCTCAAATACAAGCAAATTTAGTAATACTAGCCGAAGCCCAGTGTAAGAATAGGAACGAAAAACGGTGAGAAAGGAATTCAGAAATCAAGAAGAAATAAATACTTCTTGAAAGACACAGTTGTGAATAGGTGTTTTGATGGTGACGACAGACAATGAGTCGAAAGATATAACCCAAGAAAAAGCCACGTACAACTGACCGTGGCTGAAGACTGGTTGTTAGAATTATTGTGAAGAGTAAACAGCATGCGGGTATGAGGAAGGCCACGCTTCTGAAATTCAATTATGTAAATATAATCAATAACAGCCTCAAAAAGATGTTGTTGTAGAATGTCTCTAAGTAATTCCTGCAGCTTAATCCAAAAGACTTGCGCTGCAATATTAGGTCTGTGCTCCAGTCTTTGGGTATCCGACAGTGCATGTAGAATTTCCGGCCAAGCAGGATTACATGATTACATAGTCCCAATTTACATACTATGGCCATGGCATCCTGATAGTTTTGTTGCATGTATCTTGGACTTCCTGGAAATGTGGACGGTAATATGATCATTTTGTCTACACGTACGTTGTTATTTTCAGCGTTTGCTTGCAGTGCGTCTGACAGTCCTTTGTATTGTTCCACGCGCAAATCTTGTTGATCTAATCTGAGATAGTTGAGACGCGCATCCTCTGTTTTAACATACGCATGTACGACGTACTGTTGGAATAGTTCGCCGCTGGAGTGCAAAATACTAAATGTATTCCTCATTGCTAATCTGTATGCGTAAAATTGCCATTGAGTAAGCCTTCCCTTCTTCTTTTATCGGGAATATGTTGTAAATCTTTGTGCCAGCCAATGTCTCCGTAAGGGAATAAAAGTGGGTAAACAATAGGATCGCAATTCATATTGAGCGTGGAAATCTGTTTACAGGAGTTGCCTATGGGACAGATGCAAATGTCCCTTTTGGCAGGCGGTTCGCCATCTTCTCCGACAAAAATTGTTGCAACATTGGTGTGATATGTCGGAGCATTGTATTGTCGTAAATCCTGCCTAGGGTTTTCCACGAAAAGCATTTGTACAGATGCTGTTGGATGGACTGAGCGATTTCATGCATGTGTTTGTATGATTTAGCAAAGGGTTTGATGGTTCTGAGCATGGAATCTAGCTGGAGGAGTAAATTTTCGCTGCATGTAGAGTTTGCATTATTTTGTAAGTGTACTTGAGAAGCTTGGCGAGAAATGCCGTGTTGGCTGCGTGTGGGTGGGACCAGTTTTGAAGAGGAGCCGCTGGCAGCATGGGGAGGGGTTTGGAAGAGGACAAATAGGAATCGAGAAATGCCATGTCGGCTGCGTGTGGGCAGGACCGGTTTTGAGGTGGAAGCAGGACAATGGTCCTAGCTTCCTAGCTCTAATGGTATGAATCAGGGTTTTGTAGACAAAGGTTTTTCCTGTTCTTGCAGGACCATCTAAGAATAAGCATGTTTGTCGCGGATGGGAATCGCTGTATGCAGCGTGTAAACATGTGTTTGGTGAGGTGTTGGGGGCGGGCACATGAGCAGGCAGTGTGCATGCCTCGAGAGCCAGGGTGGACGCGGGAGGAGAGTTAGAGTTGGCGAGCGGGGCTCTGTTGTGCGTACCCCATGGTCGGGTGACTAGGTCAATTATATATATAGAAAAGCAGTCGGAACCGAAAAGAACAATGAAAAGTCAACGTGGCTCAGAGGTGCATGTGGACTGTAGCAGAGACAAAAGCGACTGAGGCTGTGTTTGGTGAGGTGTTGCGTGCGGGCAAATGAGCAGGCAGTGTGCATGCCTTGAGAGCGAGGGTGGACGCGGGAGGAGGGTTAGAGTTGGTGGGCGGGGCTCTGTCGTGCGTATCCCATGGTCGGGTGACTTAGTCAATTATATATACAGTATAGATACTTGGTACCAGTGAAGCTGGGCTGCAGATTCATGAAATTGTAAGATCCAAGGCCATATGTTCTCAATTTCTAATTGAATTTCAGTTTCAATTCCAAGTCATTCCAAGTACACGTCACTGCAGCCTGATGAATGGTGCAGGGCAGGATGTTTGGGGTGGAGTTGGACATTGGTGACTCGCAGTCCCAGTCTCAGTTGTTTGCCCAGCTGATAGTGCTAAATTCAGACACAGTGTGACTCAATGTGGCCTGCCGAATGAGCCGGAGTTTGATCTGCAGGCTGCATAACAGTGTACTTGTGCATTCACATGCTTTGGTTCATTCACCTTGTCACGTGTATTGCTCACATGTCTTGTCACAATATCCGGGCTACAACCGCTTCAAGACAGATTGTCAAGTAGTTGGGAAAGCCCAAGAGAAACTGAAAGACCATTCCCATGAATGTCAAAGAAAAAGTAAAGTTTAGGTAAAGACCTTTATTAAACATTATTTAAACATTAAATAATTTGACATTATTTACTTAAACATTATTGACAGGCAATGCCTTATTAGGGTTTGTTTTGTTTTACTGTTATTAAATTGATTTTAAACCAATTCTATCAATTTTTGTGTAGTTCAGTGTTATTCAAACAAAAATTTGGGAGGCATTTTTGAAGCCAGAGAACACTTAGAAATGTTTTCCATTTAAGATACAATCATCAGGATGTCCACTCTCCCTGAATATCACTGCTTCAGGTTGTAGTGACTGGCTTATACCTTAGTGATTGTAACATTAAAGTGCAATTATTGAATTATTTTCAATTTGTAAGAACCCTTTTTTATTAAACCGGGGAGAGGTCCTACATTAAGCTATACTTTTGATACTTAAATACACTTAAAATCAGATACTTTAGTAGTTTTCTTGTGGGCAAATTTTACTTTTAAGTCTCTTTCCAGGAAGGTGTTTGTACTTTTACTCAAGTTTGGCTGTTTGGTACCTTATACAACACTAGGGTGGTTCATCTTCATTAGTGCCAACTTTACCAACTGACATATTTTGGAATTTTTATAACATAGTGTATTTCTTCCCATGATCATTAGACCTCTGTTCTTTAGTGGTCAACTGGTGATTTGTGAACCTCAATTACTAAATTTGCAATACCTGCTGATACTTTGTACAGTATAACAGCATTTACATGTACATGTAGAGGCATATTGTTGTCACTACATCAAAATGTGAGTATAAATGAAAAGTTGTACCTTGTAATCATTCATTGTGGTCTGTGTATGCTAAACTAAATTTAAAGCTTGATACTTATTTTCTTTTTCCAGGATAAACACTGAAACCGAACAAAGATCAAAAGCAGGGAGTGTGATACAAAGAAAGAAAAGGAGAAATCTGGCCTTGATGAGCTTGAACATCTGGAGCAGTCCAAGATTCTGGAGAAAAATATCTGGAACAGAAAGAGCCATTTAATATCAAACTTCATGAAGACAGACATAGCCAGCATGATTTTCAATCTCTATTTGAAAAATGTCCTCAGTATCACAAATCACACAAATGCTTGCCTGTGGTTGCTGTTTAAGATAAATAGGAGGCCTTCGTATTGTTACAGCTGTCTGCCTTTAACAGAGACATTTACTCGCAATCTGACTATGTGTTCCACCCAGCAGCTCCACCCTGTACCACTTTCTGCAGATGTGATAGCAGGCTTCTCTTCTTTATCTATATATAAATGGTACTTTCCTACTGCTCGGTTTTGTACATCTGTAGACAGACAGTTGGTTCATTGTGTGAAGCACAAAAAAACACAATGAAATCTTTCAGACAATATATGTTATATTTATGTTTCCACAGAGGAGACTAGTAGGAGCGAGTGGCTCAAAGGAAATGCAACTCACTCACGTCACCAACACAACGCTCAAATGTGTATCATGAGCTGCTTTATTATGAACTGAATTGGGCGTTTCTGCTGGTTCTGGACTTTCTCAAAAGATTGTGTTTATTTTGATTAAAGCACCTGAAACTGGGAAACATAGAATAAATAGTATGGGAGAAGCATTCAGTTTTCAAAATGATCACCAAAAGACAGTGGGATATCCATGTGCATAGCAGAGAATTTTCTGGACCACAGGTCTTACTCTTTTTGTTGCTGTCCGGTATCTTCATGTCTGAGCAAATGAGTAACAAGGATTTTACATTTTATTTCAGTTTTCTTAATGAGAGCACTTGCTCATGTTTAAGGGCCATAACCTGACTGTTGATCTACAGTATTTCCTCATGCATTAGATATAGTCATTTGGTTCCACAGACAGTATATGAAGTTAAGAAGAAAGAGAAGCATTACACAATATCCCTTTTAATTAATAGTCCCAAAGTAGTATTTTTTACCTAAACCCGGCCATTTATTTGATGATAATGCAGTATTTAGATGGTGGTTGAAATGTACTGTAACACTGTATATGAAATATAATAGACAATTGTTAAATGTGAAGAACAGTGAAAAAGATTATCGAAATTCTAACACTAAACAATCACTTTTATAAACTTTATATTAAGTGTTTGGATACTCCTTTACCAAACATACAGCCTTCGTCCATCATGAGAGAGAAAACTCATTTTAATAAAACGGTTTTCTACAGTCTGCGAATGTGAATGAATTTCTCCTTCCGTTTCCAGAAAGAAGAAATTCTACACTGGCATGAACAAACTGGAGCCTACTGCAGCTGGGACTTCTTCACACTACTGTTGTGCACAATAGGAAACGTGGCAAAGAAAGGAAGGGGCTCACCGAGCTCATTCACACCTCACCTTATATTTCAGCATTGCAGGCCTTTGGATTGTTTGACTTACAATTAGGTGAACACAGCAGTGGAAAGCCGGATAAATGGACTGCTCTATAGGCTGTGACGGTAAAGAGGTACAGTACAGTATAGAGAGTGTATTATGAGATTAACTTGCATATACAGAATGCCAGCTCACTCTTTTAGTCCTATGCATTGAGTGTTTAGGGAACAAGCAGGAATAATGTTTTCCAGTTTGTATGGTAACAGAAACTATTTCAAATTCATTTTAAACCAATGCAGAGGGGACAAAATTCCAAAGTGCATGGTGATTTCTAACGGGTTCAAGTCCAATAATACTCCATGGCATGGTGTCAGATGAAGCTGAGCGCTGAGTAAAGTCACCTGTTACTGTCTTCATTATTCTTCTGCATTAGTTCTAATCAAACATTTATTCCTGCTACTTCAGATATTTCTGTGTCTAAAAGAAACAAAGTAAAACTAACTTTAATGGTAATTTTGGCTAAAATTGTGACATTTGTTCAAAGTGAAGTGAGATATTTTAACTGACATGCTGTATTTTTGGGATATTATAAAGTACACAAGTGGCACACCATGCAGAATTTACAGAGCAGAAAAAGTGATTTGATTTTTCTTAAAGTTTAAAGAAAGGCTTGTCTCAATGTGAAATCTCACAATCATCAGGCACGCAGATCATCGATATCCTGGAGACTTAAACGTCTCCAGCAGTCCACCTCAGGTTGTATCCAACGAGCGCATCATTCCATAAGGATGGGTACCACCATTATTGCACATGGTACTTGGTGCATGTCACTTTCGATTGCGAAACATTGTGTTTTCCTTCACTTTACAACTTCCTTAGAAGGGTAGCTGCTATTATTTACAGCTTGGACTGCATTGATGATTTTTTTTTTTTAAATAAAAGGTTTTATGAGTCTTAGTTTTGAAGATCTGCTGCAGTTGCACAGATGGCTCTTCCTTAATATACTAGGAGCTTGGAGAATGTTTTGCAGCATTAGAAAGACCCCTCACACATTCCCTCCAAACACGTAGATGGTTACTTGATGTTAATATATAGTATTCAGTCTTCATTGTAGCCAAATGTACCAAAATAAAATGCACATGTGGCTGTCAGTACTCTTTACTTATAGATATTACTTATTTATTTAGGCCATTGCATTTTGGAAATTAAAGCCTTGTTCCTTACTAAAAAAACTAAAATGTGCAGGTAGATCTTCAGTGCCTGATATAGACTAAAATCCTAGTATGTATCCAATCAGATGAACAAAGTCATCACAATCTAATCTGATTATGCAGTTGCCAGTACTTGTCCTGCTCGTTCCAGCACCTCCTCATGTGCTGCTGGCCTTTTGCAGACCTGCTGTCTGTGAATATGCTGTAACTTCGACTTCAAATGTTAAGGCTTCTCCAGAAAAGTATTGAAATAAAAAAGTTTTTGGGTTCACTGAATCCTGGATTTTCAGTTCTATTTAATTGTTTTCATATGCTATCAGTGTTGCAAAGCTGGCCTATTCACACCTAAACAAATCCAAGAAACAAGCGCTCTCTGAGATGCTGAAAATTCATCAGGCACATACTGACACCTTTATACTCAGTCTGACTGCTTCACTCGTGTGTCCAACACAGTGGTGCTCAGTCTCAAAATGCTGCGTTCAGAAAAGCTCAGCCATGTGGTTTGTACATATCTAAGATATTTAGGAGTATTCACTTTATAAATGCTTAACTCTCTTGTGTTGTTTTTCTGTTAATGTGTCTTTTTGTGTAGTTTGCACCCCTAATTGTACTCCAATAATGGCAGACAACAAGAACCAGAACAGATAACCCGGCCAACGACACTGAATACTGAAAGGCTGCAGCTATTTCAGCATCAGACTCACTAAAGTGCTCATTAGTAAGTAATGCATTAAATAACCTCAAATAACAGAAAACAAAATAAATCATGATGATGAAAGTCTTAAAAATGAGTTTAAAATGTAGTATACAGAAATGCTTGGTTCAGTCAAATAAAAATTGACCAAACTTAAATTTGACATTTCAAAATTGACCCCAAATCACAGAAACAGTTAAATAACTGTCTGCCCAGTGTGATAAATAACCAAGCCTTGACACAAAAAGAGGTTTGGGGCAGCCTCCTGTATACCTGGAAATGACTGCAAAATTGAAGCAAGAGGTTGCAAAAAAGTGGTCTTTATGGACAAGAGTCCAAAACAGAAATGAGGTTTGGTAAAGATAGGGTGAGTTTAAGTCGGAAGGAGGAAGTGACGTCTCTCAGGGGTGGAAGTGGAAGTGACGTCTCTCAGGGGTGGAACTGGAAGTGACATCTCTCAGGGGTGGAAGTGGAAGTGACGTCTCTCAGGGGTGGAACTGGAAGTGACGTCTCTCAGGGGTGGAACTGGAAGTGACGTCTCTCAGGGGTGGAAGTGGAAGTGACGTCTCTCAGGCAGAGGTGGGTAGTAATGAGTTACAGTATATTTACTCCGTCACATTTACTTGAGTAACTTTTTAAAAAAATTGTACTTCTAAGAGTAGCTTTACTGCACCATATTTTTTACTTTTACTTGAGTACATTTGTGAAGAAGAAATACTACTCTTACTCCACTACATTGGGCAACACTCGAAACATTACTTTTTTCCATTTACACATTACACTATTTTTGCCAGAGAGAAGTCGCCAGTGGATCAGCTGCATGACTGTTTCACCAATCAGATGTAGCAACAATAATCACATGACTACATTTCACCAATTACACTTAGCAACAATAATGACATGACTCCGTTTCACCATTCAGACGTTGTCATGTGGGGCTCCTGTTCATTGCTAAATGGTCACAGCTTCAGTGCAAGAACCTTGAGAGCCACCTCCTGCTGAAGCTCAGCTATTACTTCACTGAATGAAGAACAAGCACGCTTTAACCAAACATGCACAGGCAGTCATGGTAAAGTGAGACTTCTTGTACGTGTATAAGCTGCCTTGTTCTATCAGCTGTGCTATTTGGAGGGCAAGTGTGTGACAACGCCGGTCCCCTACAGACTCCCTCTTCTCACATAGGAGTCTGCTGATTGAAGCCACACCATCGATAGTTATGATCGAGATGAGCTGACATATGAGAATAATTCACTGATGAGGCCAGAGGATGGTGGAAAAAGTGCTCCAGTACTTTTATTAAAAACCAGTCAAAACAAAAGTAAAATCAACAAAAGTGTCAATGGTGCAGTGTTCTAAAAAACAGTACATTTATCAATCCATAAAAATCATTGTGAAAAGTAAGGATAAAAAAACATCAATTAATAAATCTGTTAAAAATCCGCGGTTAAAATGCAGACTAACTCCTCCTGATCTCAGCCCACCTCCTTCTCATTCTCCTGGCTCACCCATTGCTCGCGTAGCCAGTGGACATTCAGGAGCCATGAGCTCCTTTCGGCTGCCTCCAGGCATCACGGCCAGACGGTCGGAAGTTGGCTTTCCTCCCTTCTTCCTTCTTACTTCACGCTCACGTTGTCGCACCTCGGAAGCCTAGGGAGGGCACCTGTCTTGCTCGCCACACTCCATATATATATATATATATATATATATATATATATATACACTCCCATCTCTGTGGGCCATGCTGTAGGAAGCCAATGAAGCAATTGAGAATGATCGCACCCATACTTGCCCACGGAGAGTGACATGGCTTCATGGATTTGAAGCTGGCCTTTTTTTTTTCTTTTGAAGCCGCTGACCCGCTACACCACAAAGTGAATATACAGTATTATACTGTCAGTGTACAGAATATCTTGTCACTATAAGTAGTTTGCACTGTTCAAACATACATGTTACCTACTGTAGGTATTGGCTTCAAAAGCTTTGTTGTTAAAAACTGAGATTTGGAACTTTGTGTTATTTGTGCATCTTTATTTTGTAAAGATGTTATTTATTTGCCCTGCAGTGAGCTGGCGCCCTGCCCAGGGTTTGTTCCTGCCTTGTGCCCTGTGTTGGCTGGGACTGGCTCCAGCAGATCCCCATGACCCTGTAGTTAGGATATTGCGGGTTGGATAGTGGATGGATGGATGGATGTTATTTATTTTTACTCATTTTTTACTTTATTATTTGGAAATATCAGAATTTGCACATTATTTTCTATTTTTGTCTGTCTTATTACAACATTTCTAAAAAATAAATCATTTATTATGATCAAACAGTTACTCAGTACTTGAGTAGTCTTTTCACTAAATACTTTGCTTGAGTAATTTTTTGGATGACTACTTTTTACTTGTACTTGATTAATATTATTTTGAAGTAACGCTACTCTTACTTGAGTACAATTTTTGGCTACTCTACCCACCTCTGCTCTCAGGGGTGGAACTGGAAGTGATGTTAAAGGGCCCAGGCGTAATTTCCTGCATTTGTTGTGCGGGGAAAAATGAGAAAGGATCAGTGCACTCTGCCACCCCCTGGTCTGACCGGGAATTACCTTCTTTTGAGCCATTTGGCTGCCTCCCATGCGCACGCGTGTGACACCAGATAGGCTAGGCGTCCATTGAAAAACAGCAAAATGTTCAGCATGTACTTCAATGCTTGAGAAAAGCCAAATCCACTGGAAAAAAAATCATTTTTAACAAAAGCACCTTATATCATTTTCCATGTAGTCTTTAAGGAGCAAGAAGAATTATTGATAAATCTCAAGACAGACATCCAGGAATTGCATTGATTTGTTTAATAAATAAAAACTCAACTCAAATTTTGTGACAAATACAGAGTACCAATTCATGACATCACCAAAAAAGAAAAAAAAAATCAAATGAACTTCACCCTGAAACCATTTTAGATGTTCAAAAGTCAATGAATGCTAGTATGTGAAATCTTACCCTTCTGAAGTCCTGTTTAATTATCGAACCCACCTTATCACAATGCAAGATGGCAGGGGGCTGAAGCTCGACCCGGTAGCTACACAAACACCAGCCCTGGAGAGACCCAACCCCATACGGACAGTTTAACGTCATCAAATCAGACATGCGTGTTTCGGATTTAGTTTTCTGTTTTTTCGTTTTTTTTATTTTACACTGGGGGTGATCAGCACACAGTCATACACCATAAATTAAATGTGATTTGTAAAGTTAATGAATCCTGTGCTCTGTATTAATAAAGAGTTGAATCACATTACCTGAATTTTCTGGCCCACCCTCATATGTAATACTGACAAAATAAGACAAATATAATTGTCAAAAAGATTAGGGTGTCACAAGCCACCCCATTTAAGGATGTATGGTCACATGAGATTGGCATGGTGACACTGGTGTGTCTTACTGCTGTGCTTATGTTGCAGTGGTGGCCCCATTTATATGGCTGGTGTACTGGAAGGTTCTGGGGCTGAGTCAGTGTCTGGTTGATGCCACAAGTCCTCTAGTTGTTTGAGGCGTTTTTGGCCAAGGGCACAAGTGGAGAACGCTTAGGTAGTGTAAACCCTTCACATCAGAGCATGAACTCCTACTCAGTGTACATACAATTCTCTCACAGTGTACTGCATGTACATTCAACTACGTGTGAACTTTGAGCCTTAGTCAAAGCAGCTGAGGGCTCGATAGCCTGTCTACCCATCATGCCGTTCCTCCAAAATGTACAGAGGAAAGCCAATGGAGATAAATACTCCTTAACGGTGAAATGTATTGTTGGCCAAACTGAAAGCTGGCTAATCATTCTTATGTCCATTTCAACAAAATAGGCCTTACTGTGGTCGGATCTGACTACACACAGCAACTAAAAAGGACACAGTCACTCACTCCATGGAAGCCATTTTGATACAACTTATCCAATAAGACAGGATTGTGTTAAAATTAGATAGACATGCTAAGAAATGTTTTTTCAAGCATTTAAAACATTCCACTAAAAATGAACAGCTGAGTCGTGAGTCGAGTTGAGGGAGCATTAATAGTTAAAGTTGCTGATACATAGAAATTTGGGCTGTGTCACTTGTGATGCCAACAAAACTGGGTCATGCACAACTGCTGAATCAATATGTCTGACTAATGTAAGTAAGAGGCAGTTCAGGACTTTATTTTGGCAGTCTTTCGTTTCTTGACATTTTAAGACTACGACTAATATGCATTGTAGAAATTTATGAATTACTAATACAGTATCTGAGAAGCACTTGTCTCTATTAGTAAATGAATGTAGTGAAAAGTCAAGCAAAATGAGACCTTTTATTGGCTAACTAAAAAGATTACAATATGCAAGCTTTCGAAGCAACTCAGGTCCCTTCTTCAAGCAAGATGACATCCTGCCTGAAGAAGGTCCTGAGTTGCCTCGAATGCTTGCACTTAGTAAATGAAGAATTTGTTTCTACAATAATATCTGCACTATATCTGTAGAAAGCATTAAAGTAATAACTAGAAGATGTTGTGAACCCTGCCCCGCCGGAACGATTGGAGGAAGAACGGACCGGGAGAGCGGCACTATTCTTACCTGTGTGCCTGGACGGTCCTTGAATCCTCGAGAACAGCACTTTCTTGTACACCAGGAAGTGATGACGGACCAGAGATGGTGTATGCCCGGAGTGCTTCCGGGCCACCTCACTCCAATCGGGGAGCCGCAGTTGGGTGGAAGAGGACAGAGCTTGCGAGACAGGAGTGGAAGCGGCCAAAGGAACTAGTGCTGAGCAATCCGTAAATATTGTACATAGTGTGTGGAATAAACGTGTGTGTGTTTTTGGACATTCCAGTGTCGTGTCTGTCTGTGGCCAGGCTATCTATTACAATATTAATATATATACAGTAATGGCAACCTGCTTTCTATATGATTTTGATAACTTAATTGCTTTACTGATTATATAATAGATTTGTACTGCTTTCTTGAATACGTTGTGAGCTCTGTCATTTGTGTTCTATGATGGACAAAGCGTTTGCAGGCAGGAGAGTGTAGAGGCAGAGCTCAGCAAGGTCCAGAGATCTAGAAGGCAGTGATGAAGTGTGCACAGTAGAAACAGCACTACCAGGGGACACTGTGAAAGCACTCATGGATGGAAAAACCTGCAAAGTAGAGAGTGAGATGCAGCAGGATCTGAGTAGGCAACTGAGCATTTACAGGTTCAAAGAGAGACTGTGGCTATGGAGGACTTGGAGAAGGTTAAGAGACCTTGTGGCTGACAGACAGCAGAACACATGGCATGGCTGGGACAATTGAGCAGGGAGTGGGAGGGCTGCTTTGGAGATCTGGCCGTTTTAAAAGGATGGAAGGAACAGGGGTGCATACCAGAGGCCACTAGAGGAAGTTCTAGCTTGTAGGCAAAACAGCATCTCTGTCGACTCCAGAACTAATCATTAGAATCAGCTGAAATTGAACCTACGATGAAGAGGAAACCTCAGTGGTAAGGCTAAATTAGCATTGGGGGAAAGAAAATAGCAGTGTGGATAGATAGATAGATAGATAGATAGATAGATAGATAGATAGATAGATAGATAGATAGATAGATAGATAGATAGATAGATAGATAGATAGATAGATAGATAGATAGATATGAGGGGAGTCAAGCTAAAGTTAGAAAATGGAATGAACCTTAAAAAAACTGATAATACCATTGCTCAATGTAGTCTCCACCCTTCTCAATGCACTTGTGCCACCTGACTGAAAGTACCTGGATTCCAGCTGAATAAATGTTTTTTTCTTGTCCTCGCAACCACTCGTGCACCTCAGTTACTGTTGAACACTACATTCTGAGAGGTACTACAGTCTACATTTACTACACTACATTTTCTAACTTTAGATTGACTCCCCCTCGTAGATAGACGGACAGACGGATGGATAGATAGACAGATAGATAGATAGATAGATAGATAGATAGATAGATAGATAGATAGATAGATAGATAGATAGATAGATAGATAGATAGATAGATAGATGCGAAAGTCACTATATGATAGATAGAAAGACAGCAAGTGGGCAAGTCCTACCTGCTAGAAAACAAATAAAACCAGTGAAAAGCCTACAGACTCAGGGAGGCCAGAGATGTTGATTTGTTCTTTTGTCTGCCACCTTTGATTGTCCATCGTATACACTCTTCTATAGTATTTAATGAAAAGGTATATTTTCTTCTTCTTCTTTCAGCTGCTCCTGTTAGGGGTTGCCACAGCAGATCATCTTCTTCCATGTCTTTCTGTCCTCTGTATCTTGTTCTGTGACACCCATCACCTGCATGTCCTCTCTCACCACATCCATAAACCTCCTCTTAAGCCTTCCTCTTTTCTTCTTTCCTGGCAGCTCTATCCTTAGCATCCTTCTCCCAATATGCCCAGCATCTCTCCTCTGCACATGTCCAAACCAACGCAATCTCGCCTCTCTGACTTTGTCTCCCAACCGTCCAACTTGAGATTACCCTCTAATGTACTCGTTTCAAATCTTGTCCATCCTCGTCACACCCATTTATTGATCTCGCTTGGAATTCCCCTGAACACATAGGTCACTAATAGAGCTCTCCATCCTTAACAGTACACTTCTGTTTTTAACATGGGTGATTTGTCACATACACCCTTCCCAATTTGCTTTTGATGGTGGCATACAGTTTATTATATTTCAGTTTATTATTATTCAGAATAATATGCTCCAATTACCAAATCCTGCCATTTACATCATTGTACCTCAGAATATCACTGTTTGTGTAAATATAAACTTTCTTCTCTTCCCTTGTGTTGATGGCTGAAATGAAAACCAGTTATCACCAAACAGCTATTCTATAACACATCAATTAAATTGTCCGCTGTAGATGTATTAACTAGTCTTCCTGCACAAGTTTGTAGTGGAGAGGTGGCTTGAAAACACTGAAGCCTCACATCTGTCGGTGACTTTGTTCAAATCCTAGCCTGCTCGGGGTCTGTTTGTTCTCCTTGGGTGCACGTGAATGGCTTTCTGCAGATACTCCGCTCTTCGTCCCTCACATTTGGTTAATTGATGGCTCTAAATGGACGGTACATGGGTGAGAACAGGTGTGTTTGTGTGTGTGCATGTGTGAATAGACTGAGATGGACTGCAGTCCCATCCAGGGTTAGTTCCTGCCTTGCATCCACTGCTGGCAAGTATCTCTCCTCCAACTCATTGAATTATAGAAAATGAGGGCATGGTTTCTATTAGCTATAGTTTTTATCAAACCTACAGTATTTTTGATCACTTTGTCATTTTGTGTATATTTATAGAAAGAAATGTGTGCCCACTTTCAGTCAGTGGTCACAGTGAGAGATCACTGAATGGATGGTCAGTGGTGAACCTTCATTTTTGGGGCCAAGAAGCTTAAACTGTTATGGGAGGCCCTTCACAATCAGCAATGGAGTCTGGGGAATCACTTTTATCTTCTTTAATGGGGTTGTTCAATGACAGAGCCCCACCATTTTTTTAAGAGGTAACCACTACACATACTGTATCATATTTTGATTAAAATTGCACTACATGTCAAAGTCACTGTGTGAATAAAATGCCCTCTGTCTTATGATTGGATGTAAATTAGGGAAATGTTATATACATGCATGATGCATTATGGAATGATGAAATTAAACATAGAACATATTTTAGACATCTATGAGAATACATACCACATGAAGTACATTTTACAAAAAAACACTGTTTTGCTTTTTCGGCCAACGTATTCACATGCTATTTGGTCACATGAGTCATTGCAATGTCATTTTCTACAACATGCGTAAAGAACTGAAGTCATCATGGTAGGTCAACAATTGTTCTTTATAGAGAACAGTCTCGAAAAATTCTTTTCTGCTTCACAGCTCGTGATAGGCATAAATAATTTTATTAAAAAATTTAATTTATGTCATAAATGTTAATAGTTAACATTTTTTTATAATTATTTTATATTAAATATGTTTAAAATGAAACATCCTTAATTTGAATGTTTTTTTCGTTTATGTCTAGCCTACTTTAATAACGTTTGCATTTTTATTTTAACTATTACTTTCTATTGAATTACACTCTATTTTTAATACTATTATTTTTTTAAACCCCTTATCAGACAGTAGACACCCAAAATTTGTAAGCAATGTTGACTAAAGTCGTCCCTCATTCCCTGACGCTTCATTAGTTTCAAAGTAGATCCACCACTGTAGTGTTGGCTGGAAATAAATTGTTGAAAATAATCAAAATCCTCAGGTCTTGTCATAGCTTTCACAAAAGATGTCTAGAGTACGACAAACAGTCATGAACGTGATCACTCCTGGAGCCGTTTTTGTCATACTGTACGTTGGTAAGCAGCTTTACACAGGCTGGTGCTATGAATTCATAAATGGAGGTAAGTCTTTTGTTTTCTTTAAGGTACAGAAGAATTCTCTGAGTCAGTCAGTGTTTTTACATCATGGAAATACAAAAGATGGATAATTCTTTCCCTTACAGAAGCTCATGTCACATCTCGTCGGGCTCTGGCCTGACTTTGCTGAGTTAAATTAGAGGATGAGAAGCTGCATTCTCATTTAAGTGGTTGGTCTTATTCACTTGCTCAGTTCACATGGCATAGCCATTTATTAGTGCACAAGTATCATGAGGAGGTGTTGCTTTTGCATTTTGACTCTTCCCATTATTAGCGCTGAATAAATCATTTACTGAGCATTTCATGAAAGAGGCGAAGAAGAAACGATCATCCTATTAAAATTCTCCCTAGTGTGCTGCTTGACTAAGGCCTGAAGCTCCCAGCTGACTGCGGATTCGGGTGAAGCGAGTGGTGGGCTTCATTCTGAGCTACACTTGCAATCGTGTGAGAACAGACCATCAATCCTAATTCATCATAATCAAATGAGCTAGTGTGCTGCAGGAGTACGGCAGGCCACATTTGAACACCTTCCTTCTTTTGACCTTAAGAAAACACAAATGCAGAATCATTTCGGAATTGTTAATATGAAATATCTTACAGGCCAGAAAGTGAAAGATTACAAAACGTCACTTCTTGCTGGGTTTTGATTTTCAGATTCACAAATGTCCTTTAATTAATATACAGTTTTACGTCGGATTCAGCCTTCATTGGGAGGCCATGTCATGCTGTGTTGTTGGAAATATCCAGCTGCTTACGGCTTATTTGAAGACACTTAGTAACATCGATGATGACAATCTGACCAGATCATCAAATACTTTTATTTCTATGTTAACTTCAAGTTGTTCATTGTTTGAACAGATAGGTGTGAATAAAATGGACAAACAAATGTAAGGTAAAACAGCAATATTGCAAAGTGTTTGTCACTCTCTGAACACTGTTGGGCCTTACCCGTACAAATTCACACACCCACATCTTCCTTCTCCAGTAATGGTCCTCTGCTGCACATTACCATTGGCCTTGTAGGAAACCACAAGCATCATGGAGTCATCAGAATATCCTAAAGCTGCCGCACAGAACTATAAACTGTATTTCAGAAGGTAGACCACGTACAGTACGCAACAGAGGATAAATGGATGTCTATTTATCGCCTGTTTGTCTTTAGAATGTCCTGCTAAAAGCTGGCAAAAATACAAGAACTGCAAACACATTCCGGATAGTAGCAGAAATGAACAGCAGGAATGGCCAAAGAAAAAATCACAGGTTCATGATGTCTGCCTAATGCAGCTTAGTAGGGCAGTGCCTCACTTGTGTTTATGTACTTTTCACTTTTCTCTGCTCCTTAGCTGTTGTTCAGTTTTCATTTTCAGTTTTCATAACAGTCCATCATTGTGTCCACTGCCTGCACAATGTCACACACGTGCGATTAGGAGGGAGCTGAGTGGACCAAGTGAAGGTAATTACCCACCAGGCCAGTGGGTGGCGGGGTGCATTAAAGCTACCTCAATTATCTCTGCAGGCCAAATATGAGAAAACCTGCCTGATTCAACATCAATGACGTCAATTCTGGTTCTGGAGCCCAGACTGACGTCACTTCTAGTTCCGGCCATATACAACATCACTTCCGGTTTCAGCTTATAAAACCACCATCATTTCTAAACAAAATCAGTTCAGTTTGGAACTCAGTGAGAATACATCTCAACCTATCTCTATACCCTTTTGCATCCAGGGACAATATATGATAGGTGGCTGCCCCAAGTTTTTTTTTGTGTGTTGAGACGGTGGTATAAAACGCTGATACAAATATAGCAAAAAAGGGGTGTGAGGCTTCTAAAAGGTGCCCCAAAACAGACTAGGATCTTCATTCACATGTCTAGTGATGGCCTAACTCCAGGCAGCTGGACCCCAAACTCTACAGGCAGATTTTGGCCTACATAGGCCTTAACTCAGGTCCTAACTTTAAGAAGTTTAAAATGGAACCATCTAACCAGTGGCTTGAAGGACAAGCCCTTTAAAGAATCTTACAAAAGAATTTCTTGAAAGAGAAAAAATAAAGCTCAAAAAATAAGAAAAATAGGAAAAACGGATAAGAAAAGATTAATCTTAAAACACAATTCAAGGTGAACAAGTCCAGAATCACAGTTCAATAACAAAAATCCAAAAACCAGAAGCAAAAGAATCCAGAATCCATCCATTCATCCATCCATCAATTATCCAACCCTGCTATATCCTAACTACAGGGTCACAGGGGTCTGCTGGAGCCAATCCCATTCAACACAGGGCACAAGGCAGGAAACAAACCCCGGGCACCGCAGAGAATCCAGAATGAGATAATCAATTCTTACAATAATTGCAGGGTGGCCTGGTGGCACAGCAGTAGTGAATGCTGCCTTGCAGTAAGCAGAGTTCACCTCCTGGATACTGCCTGTGTGCAGTGTGCATGTTCTCCCCATGAGTGTGTGGGTTTCCTCTAGGTGGTCCAGTTTCTTTCCACTGTCTAAAGACATGCAGGTTAGGTGAATTGGCTTTAGTGTGTGTGTGTGTGTGTTTGCTCTGTGATACACCATGTCCAGGGTTTGCTTCTGCCTTCTGTCCTATGTTAGCTGGGATAAGTTCCTACCCACAAAATACCTGGAACATGTGGTAACACTGGCACGTAAAAAATAACATTATGCACAAATATAATTAAAAACACAAAGTAATGAAAGAAATAATAATACTAACATAGACAAAGGAATCAAAAATGAATAAAAAAGACATAATGTAGGCATTTGAACTCCAGCCAGGGGACAAACCCTCTTCCAACAAAACAGGAAGCAAAGAAAATACAAACATCATACATACATACGTACATACTAAATAATAATTAAACATATGAGGGGAGAACCCAAGAATTCTAAGAATTGTTAAAAAAAGCTTTATTAGAAAACTTTCAAAATTTTATTTTAGTCTCCTTCCAAATACTGTCCATGAGATGCAATGTCCCAGCACTTCTCCCATTCCTGTTAGCACTTGCTGCACCAGGTCTAGAGCCTTCCTTCCTTTTTATTTTCTCATTTACAAAGTATAGGGAAAGTATTGTGATCATCCAAATATTTATTGTCGAGATTTTGATGAATCTTAACGTTTTAGACATCCCTGACTTTCTCGTATACGAAGTGTAGGGAAATTATTGGAATCCTCCAAAAATTCCATTTGGAGATTTTAATGAATCTCGACATTTTAGACCTCCCTGACTTTCCTGTATATAAAGTGTAGAGAAAGTATTGTAATCGTCCAAAGATTTGATGTCGAGATTTTGATGAATCTCAATGTTTTTTTATCATCCCTGACGTTCTCGTATATAAGTGTAGGGAAATTATTGGAATCCTCCAAAAATTCCATTTGGAGATTTTAATGAATCTCGACATTTTAGACCTCCCTGACTTTCCTGTATACTGTATAACGTGTAGAGAAAGTATTGTAATCGTCCAAAGATTTGATGTCGAGATTTTGATGAATCTCAATGTTTTTTTATCATCCCTGACGTTCTCGTATACGAAGTGTAGGGAAATTATTGGAATCCTCCAAAAATTCCATTTGGAGATTTTAATGAATCTCGACATTTTAGACCTCCCTGACTTTCCTGTATACTGTATAACGTGTAGAGAAAGTATTGTAATCGTCCAAAGATTTGATGTCGAGATTTTGATGAATCTCAATGTTTTTTTATCATCCCTGACGTTCTCGTATACGAAGTGTAGGGAAATTATTGGAATCCTCCAAAAATTCCATTTCGAGATTTTAATGAAACTCAACGTTTTAGACCTCCCCGAGTCCGAAAATGCCATTTTTCGAATTATGTCTGTGTGTGTATGTAAACATGACAACTTGAGTACACTTTTACTTAGGTCAACCAAATTATGCATACTTTTGGGCTGTTTCAGCTAAATTGAAGTGGTACTTTACCTGAACACATACTCCATTTTTTTTTTATTCATGCAGCTGCAGAGTCCTATATATATTATAAAGTTTACTTGTATAATAATTGTTCAATATATTATTAATTTGATTTGATTTTTTTTGATGGTTCTTTAATGTACATATTATAAAAATATAATAATTGTCTTGCAGTTTACTCCTCAAATATCCATCCCCATATCTTAGTATTCGAGAAAGTCTAGAGGAGACCACTCCCAATTTTAAACAGTAACACATCTTCCTTTCAATCTCAGTTTCAATTTTGGAAAAAGTCACAGGGAGCAAAATCTGATGAATGGGAGGGCTGCGAAGCAACAGCCACATTGTTTGTGATCAAAATCTCTTTCACTGATAGCTTGGTGTGTCTAGGTGTGCTGTTGTGATTACGCAGATTGTAGGCACACAACACCTTGCAGCTTATTCAAAAACGACATCCTAGTCCTGTACTGTTGACTGACTCCAGGCGTAATAAACAAAAACGACATATTTTTACAACAAACAAATGAAAACAAATACTTCAGGAACAACAGAAACAACTGCTGTATCAAAAGGAACGTACACACAAGCCAGCAGATGAACCCCAGCTACAACATGACACAGAAACTATCAGGTGCTGCTGCCCTTTGCGCCTCATTTTCCTGAGAGGACTCAATAAGGACCACCTCACCTCAGCAGCTGGTGTAGCTTTGGCAAGTGCAGCTGCTGTGGTCTTTTCTCCATCTTCGTTCTTTGTGAGAGGTTTTGTGATCTTTGAAACTTCATTTTGGAACCCTTTAGTTTTGAATCACACTTTTTGGTTTCAGAAGCCTGAATATTGCATTTGTGTTTTGACTCTTGCATTCAGTTTTTTCTTTTTCCTTCTAATTCTATTTAATTAATATATTTATATTTTGTTCTGTTATTTCTTTCTATTTGTATTTGATTTTTATACCAATTTTTGCATTTGCTTCAGTTTCAAGCAGTTACTTCTGTTAATTCCTCCTTAAAACATATTAAAGAAACATGTTTCTTGATTTACTTTGGATTGTAGTGCTTAATTTTGCATAACATTGGATCTTTAGCTATTATATTTTAGATTTGTCAATCAACAACATTTAATTATTAAGTTTTGGAAGGATTATTTTTGTGGTCCTCATTTGGAAATAATCAAAGCATAAATAGCACAGCAGAAGCAGAAAACAGAGACTTGTGGAGCACACAGAGACTGAAAGACCACAAATGTTCAGGGTCTTCCATAACTATACACTCACCTAAAGGATTATTAGGAACACCTGTTCAATTTCTCATTAATGCAATTATCTAATCAACCAATCACATGGCAGTTGCTTCAATGCATTTAGGGGTGTGGTCCTGGTCAAGACAATCTCCTGAACTCCAAACTGAATGTCAGAATGGAAAATAAAGGTGATTTAAGCAATTTTGAGCGTGGCATGGTTGTTGGTGCCAGACGGGCCGGTCTAAGTATTTCATAATCTGCTCAGTTACTGGGATTTTCACGCACAACCATTTCTAGGGTTTACAAAGAATGGTGTGAAAAGGGAAAATTATTCAGTATGCGGCAGTCCTGTTGGCGAAAATACCTTGTTAATGCTAGAGGTCAGAGGAGAATGGGCCGACTGATTCAAGCTGATAGAAGAGCAACTTTGACTGAAATAACCACTCGTTACAACCGAGGTATGCAGCAAAGCATTTGTGAAGCCACAACACGCACAACCTTGAGGCAGATGGGCTACAACAGCAGAAGACCCCACCGGGTACCACTCATCTCCACTACGAATAGGAAAAAGAGGCTACAATTTGCACGAGCTCACCAAAATTGGACAGTTGAAGACTGGAAAAATGTTGCCTGGTCTGATGAGTCTCGACATTCAAATGGTAGAGTCAGAATTTGGAGTAAACAGAATGAGAACATGGATCCATCATGCCTTGTTACCACTGTGCAGGCTGGTGGTGGTGGTGTAATGGTGTGGGGGATGTTTTCTTGGCACACTTTAGGCCCCTTAGTGCTAATTGGGCATTGTTTAAATGCCACGGGCTACCTGAGCATTGTTTTTGACCATGTCCATCCCTTCATGACCACCATGTACCCATCCTCTGATGGCGACTTCCAGCAGGATAATGCACCATGTCACAAAGCTCGAATCATTTCAAATTGGTTTCTTGAACATGACAATGAGTTCACTGTACTAAAATGGCCCCCACAGTCACCAGATCTCAACCCAATAGAGCATCTTTGGGATGTGGTGGAACGGGAGCTTCATGCCCTGGATGTGCATCCCACAAATCTCCATCAACTGCAAGATGCTATCCTATCAATATGGGCCAACATTTCTAAAGAATGCTTTCAGCACCTTGTTGAATCAATGCCACGTAGAATTAAGGCAGTTCTGAAGGCGAAAGGGGGTCAAACACTGTATTAGTATGGTGTTCCTAATAATCCTTTAGGTGAGTGTATAACACCATACATCACACATGTGCACAATAACTGCATTTGCTAAGTAGATGAAAACAAGAGGTGTGGTGATGAATTTGCAGGACAGGATCAGTAGCATTCAAGAGCAAAAAGGAGACTGAATATGTTATGATTCTGGCTCCACAAAATAACAAAATGCATGAGGCTTCGAAAAGACCCCCAAAACAGGCTTCAACTCTCTCTAGCCAATCCCAATATAGATCTCAACCAGGCAGGCCTGACTCTAGGCAATGGAGAACTGTTATATACTGACCGCTTAATGTTTTTATTTTCTGTCTACGCCTTTTATTTATGTCTTTTATGTTTAATTTAAAGTGTGTTAATTTCATAATGTTATATGTTTTGTGTCGACTATTGAATTTTTATGTAATTTTGTTTCCATATTATATAATTTTCTTATATAGTTTCTCTGTGTACCAAGACCAGTCTAACCTGTCATTAATATGGACCCCCAAGTAGGAGTGGACCACCTCTACATCCACTCCCTGAATAGTGACTGGACTCAAAGGCTCTTTGAAAGTCAATAACCAGTTCCTTGGTTTTGCTGATGACAATTCTCTTCTCACCAAGAAAGAAAGTTCTCTACTTGACTCCTTTACTTTGACTCATACGTACACCCCATAAGTGCAGAATCATCTGAGAATTTCTTCAAGTGACAGGCCTGGTGTTATATTTACAGTCTGATGAGTACGGAGTGAAGAGAAAACAAGACAGGATTATAAGGTTAAGGCAAAACAGAATATTACACACTGGGGATGTCATTGATAACATGCAGCAGTATCATACAGAAATGCAGCCCACTGTAATGGTCACTGCCCTCTTTGTCACCCGCAGCAGAAATGTGCTTACTTCATTGTTTTGTGAAACTTTTCTTTCATTTCAATGGTGATTATCCTATCCTAACTTTTCTTGGAGATAACTTTATCTCCAATGGTGTCATAGAGATGTCAACAAACACAAAATGTTTCTTTGTATTGTTGTCATTTCATCTGACCTGGGTGTCTTCATGTTACTCTTCCTAATCAGCTTGCATGAATTACACACTGCAGACAGTACATATTCCAATGAATCCTAAACAACAACATATATTTATATAGCACATTTTGATACAAATAATGTAGCTCAAAGTTCTTTACATGATGAAGAAAGAGAAAAAAGACAAAGTAACAATTAAAATCAGAGAACACTAATTAACATAGAATAAAAGTAAGGTCAGATGGCCAGGGAGGACAGAAAAAAAAAAACTTCAGACGGCAGGGGTTCCAGGCCATGAGACCGCCCAGTCCCCTCTGGGCATTCTACCTAACATAAATGATCAGTCCTCATTGTATTCAGGGTTCTCATGGAAGGACTTGATGATGATGGTCATGTGGACTTCTGGCCTTTAATCAGTCGAAGTAGGGACTTCATGGTGCTTTGATTACGTGGTGGTGGTGCAGGTTTCCACCACAGAAAAACGGAAAAAGAACAGAAGAGAGAGTAGGGGTTAGTACGGATTTTGGAGCCACCATGAATAGTTATGATAATTAATTGAATATACAGAGCATCAGGATTAAACTAAAATAAAGTTATGAGAAGGCCATGTTAAAGTAATGAGTTTTTAGCTGTTTTTTAAAGTGTTCTCCACTGTATTAGCCTGGCGAATTCCTATTGGCAGGCTATTCCAGATTTTAGATACATAACAGCAGAAGGCCGCCTCACCATTTCTTGTAAGTTTAGCTCTTGGAATTCTAAGCAGACACTCATTTGAAGATCTAAGGTTACGATTTGGAATATAAGGTGTCAGACATTCCGATATATAAGATGGAGCGAGATTATTTAAGGCTTTGTAAACCATAAGCAGTATTTTAAAGTCAATTCTGAATGACACAGGTAACCAGTGTAGTGACATCAAAATTGGACAAATGTGCTCGGATTTTCTTTTCCTAGTTAGGATTCTAGCAGCTGCATTCTGCACTAGTTGCAATCGATTGATGCCTTTTTTGGGTAGTCCTGAGAGGAGTGCATTACAGTAATCTAGACGACTGACAACAAAAACGTGAACTAATTTCTCAGCATCTTTCATTGATATAAAAGGTCTAACTTTTGCTATGTTTCTTAAGTGAAAAAATGCTGTCCTAGTGATCTGATTAATATGCGATTTAAAATTCAGGGCACAGTCAGTTAATCCTAATAACCTCATTATATCAATTATTGCCAGTCACTAAAATTTCAGTTTTCTCTTTATTTAGCTTGAGAAAATTACTACTCATCCACTCAGAAACACAAGTAAGTTATAAATATTAATATAAATATATTATTATATAAGTAAGTAAGTATTAGTGAAACAACAGAGTCGGGGTCATCAGGTGCTATTAATAAATACAGCTGAGCGTCATCAGCATAGCTGTGGTAGCTCACATTATGCCCCGAGATAATCTGATTTAACGGAAGCATGTAGATTGAAAAGAGCAGCAGACCCAGGATAGAGCCTTGTGGAACACCATATAGAATATCATGTGTCTTTGAGTTGTAATTACCACAACTAACAATTTAAGTAAGAACTAAGAACTTTCTACCTGCCAGGTAGGATTTAAACCAATTTAAGACACTGCCAGAGAGGCCCACCCATTAGATAAATAGAAGTTTCACCCAATTTTGCCCTGTATCTGACATTTTTTTATTCAGTTACTTGTTCTAATAATGATATGAGTGGAAAAAAAGAGAAAGGAGAAAAGGAGAAAATATTTGAGAGAGACACTGAAAAACTGTGGGTGAACGACCCTCCTTACTAACTTTTACCTGAGAAACGTTCAGTCTGTATAAAAAAAAACTGGATGAACTTCAGGCATGTCTGTGTTTCCAACTTGATTTGTTGTAGCATTTGCAGAAACCTAGCTGACTTAAAATAATTCTAATGACGATGAGACAATTGTTGGATTCGGTGTACCCTTTCATTTGGACAGAGATGCTACCATCACCAGTAATCACACAGCAAAGGCATCTGCCTTTAGAGAAATAAACCGGCCATGAGGGCACATCCTGCTGTCTGCGGAAAGAAGGCCGTAAGCACAACAGAAGGATGAGAGAAAGGATAAATAAGTTGTATGCTCACATGCTTCTCTGAAGCTGTCCATTGGCAGGTGCATTCTGCTAGGCGTATGTTAAGTGTAAGCAATGCATAATCTACTGTAATATGTTTTGTTATATACTGTAGCTTGTAGTAATAAAATGCAATGCCTTTTTCATTCCAATAGATGGTACATTGTAAACATTAGCGCTGCTGCTAAGACTCCTGCTGTATAATTGTGGCAACAGACAAATTAAAACGATTAGTTGCTGAGGGAATTTCCACAGATCTTTACTACTATTGTGTATATTGTAAGCCATGCATGTGCCCAACGTGCTTTGCGGTCTCTGCGAAGTTAGGAGATGGGAAATTGAGCTTGATGTGACATCCACTTCAAACCTAGAATGGAGGAGGACATCTCTTTTCCCTACACCACGGGAGTCCTAGCCCTCTTGCCTTGTCCACTGTTTAAACAAAAACCAAAGTGAAAGTATTCACAGGGCCAGCCTTTAAATCAGGAGTTTCATAGCCTTACTGGAAGGGACCTTATTCCAAACCATACTACCGTTCTGGTACCACATAATTTTTCCTCTTGACATCACGGCTATAAAATAAGGAATCCATAATGAACCCCAACACTTCATCTGTATATTTTGTATTTTATTACAATATTCACTCTTGAGTAGGAAGGCATGAAACAGCTGAAAGTATTTTCAGGGTGTTATTGAGACTCAATGTCTTCTGACTCCTGATTATTATTTGAAGTATTTTAATCAGCGCTCACTAAGCAAAACTGTTGCAATTGTTTTGTTACTTAAGAAGGTCCTTTGTGTACCTTTCTGGTGTTGTTAAGGTATTGGTAAGTGTAGGATTATTTAATTACAGTTTATTCTTCCGTCATTTCATTATTTTAGTGTCTTGTTTATTTTCGAGCAGGATGCCATTTTGTCTACTGTTCTGGATCTCATCTCGCAGCCAATGTAATCTGTAACGCAATCTGGTTTTCCAGTAAAAACAAGGTGGGTCATGTTATGTGGTCAGTATCCCTCGGTGGATAAACTCTGCGATAATAAAGTCTTCTTAGTGTTAGGTAATTTCTATTTCAATTAGTCCTAGTGTTAGAATCCTCAATCTCTTGTCTTAGAACCTGATTTTGTTTTTTGACGTCAAGTTTGCTCTTGCCTTTTGGTTTTGTCATTTCGATTGCTCTGTTCTTCATGTTTTGACTTTGGCAAACTTTGAGCTTTTGTTTGTCTAATCTGGTTATTTCCTCACAATAATTTTGGGCACTCCCTACAGTGCTCACAACAAAAACAATGGGTCATTTTTATCAGTATGTCACTTGCCCCACTTGTCACAACAGAGTGCTTGATCAGTAATGAAGGGACATTATAGGTGTTTACAGATTAAAAGCTGAACATCCACTGGGTTCATCAGACCAATGCTGTGTCCAAATCATTCCTACATATAAAACAGTCTTTAAAATGGAAAAGCCGGTAGTTAAATAAATTAAAGTCTGCGACAAGGAGTCTGTTGAGTGCCTGCTTGGCTCTTTTAAATGCACTGACTGGTCCGTGTTTAAAGATCCCTTGTAATGATCTCAGAAAAAGAGATCTAAAAATAGTGCAACATTGAAAACGTTCAGGCAATGAAAAACTCCACAAAGGCGAGCAATAATGTTGTGAAGATGCGGGATCAGAGAACCAGAAAGTCAAAGAGATACACCAATCCCCTAAAAACTGACAAAACACAAAGAGAAAATTACAGGGAAAATCACCATGCAGGCCAAAGGTTCAAAAATATATATCAAAGTCAAACCTCTAGGGAAACTTTATTCATAAAATTGCACAAGATTTCTGCTGCACCATCTTCTTGTCTTTTTGTGGTTTATACTTTCCTGCTTCCCAGACATTCCTGCTACATAATTTTGACTCAGGTGACCAGATAGACTGACAGCAGCAGTCAATTGTAAGTACTTACTTCTTAACCACTTGTTTTGTGTGCTAGCATATATTTCTGATGAGAACACTTGTCATTACTCTGAATATTTTGACAATGCGAGATGTTATTTGAAGTGAAATATTAATAACATTGACCAAAAGTCTCCAAATGAGCTATTAAAGGAACATACTTGAACTTAACAGTAACGAGGATCAGTACATTTCCTGACTTTAAGGAATATCACATGACAATTACAATAGCAAGGATCAGCCTCATTTCTTATCATTGGAATACGCATTGTTAATTATTGGACTGCTAGGCAAAATTTACAAAGAATATGGATTATTTTCTGAGAATGAAGCATGCATCATTTCCATTGATATCTTTTTTCCTCAGGATTCCAGTTGGCAACTTCTCAGGCAGACATGCAGTCCAGTCATTCCTTTTGGAAATGGCCAACTACCTGCCATAGCGAAGTGTTACATGGGTGTCCCCTTGGCCTGGTCCAGCCGTTCAGGTCCTCAGTAATCAGGATCCTGCTCAGGGAACCATAGAGCTGTAACTGACGCTCCCTCAAAATTCAGGCAATGTGCCTCATTCATGATCCACGAACAACCGCTCATTCAACACAAATTCAAACGAGCAGTACCCAAGGATTCTCTGAAGAGACACAATACTGAAGAAGTCCATTCTTCTTCCAAGGTCACTGGATAGTGTCCATTTCTTGCAACGATATAGCAAAACAGGGAGCACCAGAACTCTAAAGACTTGAACATTCATCCTTATATATCTCTCTTAAAAGGACACCATAGTCAAAATCAGCTATGTCCATCGCTCCCACAGTGTCTCTCATCCTCAACCTAGCATTAAAAATGCCCCAGCCCTGCTGCAGACTGGACAACCAATTGACTTCACCAACTGAGACACAAATACCCTCAGTGATCCGTAAAACTAGCACTATGGTTACCCAGTGGCGTAGCTGGGGGGGGCAAGGGGGGACATTTGTCCCCGGGCGCAGTATCCAGGGGGCGCCAAATTGATGTTATGAAATTTCAGAATGAAATGTTTTCCATTCTTAAATGCACTAAAAAGTAAATACAAAGCATTTGCATACTCAGTCCATCACTCCATCAGTTTTTTGTCTCTTTCTGATTTCGAAGCACGTATTAGTTCTATATACCCAACAGACAATAATTTATTCCCTCTACTACTCTAACATGCTTGACTCCCACCCAGAAACATTTTTGACGTTATTAAACAGGTCGCGCTACTGACATGAGGCATTAGTGTATCATTGTCTAAGTGGTGCAAACGCCATTTCTGTGTGCCAAGTGATTTGTGTTTATGTGTTTGATAGAAAATTGATTGTGAAGTATTCTAGTAGATGGCTGCAAAAGTCTAGATGTTTCCCCATCATATTTTCATATGAATAAATTGTAAGTCATGCAGTTTTTATAAATATATAATTATTTTGGTTTATAATTTGCTATATACTTTCTTTAAAATCATTTTTAAATGCAGAAAATGAATTTTTTCTTACAAAAACTAACGACGGATTTAGATTTTAAAGAACACGAGGCGGCGTTATTTTTGGAGACTTATATGAAATTTTTTTCTTAAAATACTATTATTTTAAATACATTTTAAAAAATTTTCTCTCCCTTTCATATTGCATTTTGGCAAACAGGAGGGGGCGCAAAGTTTTCAGTTGTCCCCGGGTGCCTGAAAACCGTAGCTACGCCTCTGTGGTTACCTGTGGGCTAAATTTGTTATACCTGTGTTAATGGACTTGCAAATCAAACACTTATACAACATGTCTGATAAGGGCACAACTGTGCACGTTAAGAGTTTTACAGTTTGTACTATACAAACAAGTAAGAGAGGACAAAGTCACAGTTTATCTGACATAGGCCTAATGACCTTTCTGCCCCCCAAGAGCAGCCCCTCCCCATGTATTCTGCAGTTTGGTATGGTGCTGGCTATTATAAATGATTTAAACGCTATTGTACTGTACAATGATCTGACACTCAGTCTGTTAACCAGTGATGGTTCTACGTTCCATCTACTGTGAAATTCCATTTCAAGCATTGGGTTTTGCCAACCAGGGCTAAAAAAGAGAAAAATAACTTGTGGGACTCAAGTAATAGCCAGTCATGATTCTTGCCATAATTACAGCTGTCAACAGGCAAAAATGCCGTCCGAACACAATGCTAAAATAACAGGTCAGGAGCTGTGATTTAAATGCAGAGACCACTGATTTCTAAAAGTGGCATCTCTAATTGTGAATGGGTGATCATTAGAAGGTGTTGGGACACTATAGTTAAACACTCCGTCTCCTGCACTACTTTTATTTAGTGTTGGATGTCTCCATCTCCTAATCAAAATACACGCTCAAGGGTAATGGCATCAGTGGAAGGTATAGAGATTACGTGAGGACAGTTAGCCACTAAATGTAATTGATAACCAGAAAAGAGAATTACTATTGTACTTTCTGATTGGAAAGATCCTTAATGCAGACATTTTATTTTTAATTCTGATGAAAAATAAATATTTTATTTTGTTAATGTTGTTAACTTAATTATGAAGCTGTCTCATTTCTCTTGTAACAGCTGCAGAAATAAAGCTATGAAGAACCCGGGTACAATTACAGAATATGCAGCGGATGGCCATCTCTCACCCCACGGGAGAGTAAAGGCCACAATATGCGTGATAAGATGCTTGGGTAGCAGGAGGTTTTAAGGGCATGGGCACTGGCAAGACTGCACAGTGCCATGGAAAAGTGTGACCCACACTGGCAGGTGCAAAGCAACTAGAAATACAAGTGGCAGAACATTTGGCACACTAGAGATGGACCTAGATCTTCAGAGAGGCAGCACTTCTGGACAGTGAGAACAACCAGAATAACAAAATATTTATATATAATATTTATAACAGGGTGCTAGAAAGCAAGTGCATTAGTAGGTGCCATTCTGTTTTGAGAAAAAGTGAAGTGAGAAATTGCTGGCAACAGGTTGCAATATCTGTAGGCCTGCATATGGTGGCATGTGGTCTCTACCTGGAGAAGCTAATGCTGCACTCCATTTACCTCGGAAGTCAGAATGACGTCAAACCCGAGTTGACCACGTTCCAGTAAAACCAACAAGGATGCATGTAGGAAAACCCTTGTTGTGTTTGCTCCTTCAGAATAAATAGCATTTGATAGCAATGGATTATGCAGTATTTTGCATATCCAAACACCATAGCAAGATGTCTACAGATAGAAGTTGAACAGTACTATATATATGTCTGATTTAATGAGGCACAAATAAACAGAAGTGCTAATACACAGTATAATACTACAGTTTTCACTAAGGTTTGTGATGTGAGTCACCATCTTGACATCATGATCTGAAGTCGGACAAAGTCACACATGAAATACCACACCTGAGTTTCTGAGTTGGAAACCCAACTTAAGGGGGCACTCCAGCTGAATATTCCAACCAGGAACTTGGACATTCCGACTTCCCACTTCAGATGAAAGGCAGCATAAGGCCTGGTTGCTCACTCTTAAGACATGTCCAGGAAGGACAATCAGGAGAACAGTGTTCTCCCATCCATTCTGGGGTAGTATAGATTTTCCCTTTAATGGATAACAAAGCAGTTGCTGTGAAGCTCTTCAGAGACTGCTAAATTCTTATGGCGCAAATGAAATTCTTTTATAATGGGGGCTGAGGCAGACCTCTTGACCTTTAATGTCTGAGTGTTAAGATGTCTTATGGTAGATGTGTACTGAATCTGGTGGTTTGAAAAGGCCAGCACAGAGTGATGGGAGATTAGATGAAGAATGATTTTTGGGGGAGGCACGGTGGTCCAGTGGGTAGTGCTGCTGCCTCGCAGTTAGGAGACCCTGGATCACTTCCTGGGTCCTCGCTGTGTGGAGTTTGCATGTCTTCCCCGTGTCTGTGTGGGTTTCCTCCCACAGTACAAGGACATGCAGGTTGAGTGCATTGGCGATTCTAAATTGTGCTTGGGGTGTGTGTGTGTGCCCTGCCCAGGGTTTGTTTCCTGCCTTGCGCCGTGTTGGCTGGGATTGGCTCCAGCAGACCCCCCCGTGACCCTGTATTTAGGATATAGAGGGTTGGATAATGGATGGATGATTTTTTGGGCAAATGGACAAGCTACCATAGACAGGTAAACCCCAGAGTGAAAGCAGTGTGGCTGCTCGCTGCACATCCATGCCATCTCACCTTTTTAAAATAAACTTTATTATCCTTGTATATTCTACGGTGTGCTGGCACCCTGCCCAGGGTTTGTTTCCTGCCTTGCGCCCTGTGTTGGCTTGGATTGGCTCCAGCAGACCCCGTGACCCTGTAGTTAGGATATAGCAGGTTGGATAATGGATGGATGGATCCTTGTATTTTGGTATATTTTACCTTTACTCAAAGTAACCTACAAAGCCATTGTTTTATTTTTTTAAACTAGGAGCTGATGCAGGTTTAGGGTTTTTTCAGGATTAAATCCACACTATCTTTTGGGGTTTTAACGGGTTTAATGCTTATTCACAATGATGACTACAATATTATATTAAATGATCCACTCTGTTAAAAATAAAAACCAAAATGAGCCCGTGTGTTTCAAACATAATTCCCAAAGACCTGTCAACAAGAATACAGCAATATATTTAACAAAACAACATCATGAGAATAACATTTCCTAAAGATGATTAGTTTTACAGCAATAAACCGGCGCAAGAGCGAGAGCAGCTCCCAAATCAAGCCGCCCATTGTTGACAGCGGCGGGGACAATAATCCTAATCCACACGCGGCGGGTAGGCGCTCTTTCGCTTGGCAGGCGCTGAAGTCGCTCGGTTTCCTTCTGCTTCTCGCTTTGCCTTCTCTCTCATGTTTTCCCATTTTTGTAGCCGTCCGCTGCAATTATTATCGGCGTTTCATTGTGGCGCGCGTGAGCCGAGCGCCCGTTTTCCCCCGCGATGCTCCAGAGGTTCCTTAATCCTGTATGTAAATTACAGCCAATAGAGGATGGCGTTGAGTTGGGCTGGGATTAGCGGAGGGGCGAATGAGTTTCAATTTTACTGGATTACAGAACAAAGAGAGGAAAAAGGGGGCGCCGAGCACCACTAAAGAGAAGAGAAGGGGAAGGGGAGCGGTAATCCGGTCCGGAGGTGCCGCGGGCCACACTGAGTGACGGGGACAGCCGCTCGGGATGTGCCGGATTAAACCTGCGGCCCGGGAGCACATTTAGGAAAGACGCTTCTAGTCGTTTGGGTCGGATTATCCACACAGAAGGAGGCATTTGCCTCCCCCACCTCTGCTATTCCGGGATTGCAGCGTTTGGGATTGTACCCGATTGTTCCTTTTTTCCCCATTTTGGGTAAGTTTTTACATGTTACAATTCATATTTTCCATTTGGGCATTTTCGTTTTCATTTAGACAAAAAAATAAACAAAATACCAGATATGAAGCGTTCCTGGGGACACGTGACTCAATTGTATCTGCCAGGATTATAATTTTTTGGAGGCGTATGTTTATGTGTTTTGTAGATGATCGTGGAAAAAAGAACGCAAAAAGGAACGATGGGGTTAAGGGGATCCCCTTGCTGAGTTTTTTTTCTATGGCTTGCTGCTGCGCGTTTAGAACAGGGGAGTTGCCTATCAAGGGGTTGGGGCGGCAATCGAGAATAAAGAGAATATAGAAGAGAATACGGCAGTAATTGAGCCTGCGTTGTTTACCTCTGTTGTTCTTAGCCTAGATCCGAATCGCCTGTCTGCAGTGCCGTCCCACCGGGACTCTGATGCAGCCGGCTCGCTTCACGTGCCCGTAACTGTCAACAGCCGTCCTCATTTGCATATCGGTGCTTCAAGCCACACACATCCGCGTGTCTCCTTCGGAGCGTTTATACGAGCGACCTAACCTCATTAATTACAATATAGCGCCTTCCACTGGAAAGTACTTATCAGGCCAGTAAGCAAATGCAAGCGAAAACCTTCAGTAATTGATTTGATGTTTTCCTTGAACATTTTCAAAGGTTCAGTGCCTATTAGCTCGGAAAACCTGATTTGATGGTCAGTACTCAATTGAGACTATATAGCGCCCTGCTTCAGTGACTCCACAAATACCTCCATGTTCGTTGTGTAGTAAGGGGTTAAGCAGATTTTAATATTAGATATCCGTGCCAGCCTTTCAGTCCACCGTTATTGTTTGTGTGACTTTAATAATGAGATGTCGCAAACTGATTTGTCTTCGTTTACCAATAACGCAGAGAACAAAACAATGGTGTGCAACTGACAAAACCGGCAATGAATTCAACGGGAAAACAATCGGGGAAATCAACAATAAGGGAGGTTAGCAATTCTGGAAGTTGATTATTTTTTTCTTGTCACTTGTTTATCGATATTTGGATTCTTTAAGATTATTATTTGTTTTAATATAAAATCCCACATGTTGCTGTTTTTTTAGTGTTTTTATTCCATGTGATGTTTAATTTTAAGTGTACAATATTTGCAATAATGTGCAGCACTAGTTAAAGTTTGTTTTATAAAAATACATTGAAAGTAATGTTGGGTTCTGCTGGAAAGGTGTCCCATCCAGGTTGTTTCCTGCCTTTCATTCCGTTCTACCAGAGTGGGGCTCCAGCCTCTATGACCCATATTTGGACAGTGAATAGATAAAAAAAAAAAAAGAGGTGGGAGAAGAAAATCCACTAAAATTCTCTTTAATACTTAATGGCTTACTCAGGCAATGAAATATGATCCTTCATAATATTACATAACTTAGGTGTAATGTTCTTCACTTGTTTTTCTTTAGATAAAGTGTGTATGTACAGCATGTCTTCTTGCACCTTTCAAATGAGCTCTTCTGGAGATTCTTAGAAACAGTTAAAGGCCGAGGTGATCCGTTGATAATCGCCCATTAAGCCATCTTTCCATTTTCATAATTCCTTGTGTACTTAAGATTTATGGAAAGCAAGAGTCTATCTTGGCAGCATTGTGTGCAAGGCAGGAACCAACCATGGCCGGGGTGCCAGTTGATTGGTCCAGGATTGCTGGATTACAGTGCATCTAAATAGGTGTGTTTATTGTTTTAAAAGGATGACCCAAGCAATAGAACCACCTATAAGCTAAGAACAACAGAGAGAAATTAGTTCTAGCCACAAATACAGGGTCACTGTGAAGTCCTGCTTCAGTTTCAAATAATCATAATGTCAGTTCTATACATGATACAGCGAATCTGTAAAAAGGGTAAGTGAAGGAATTGCCAAATTTTTACATAAATGTATTCGTGAAATCATAAATTTTCAACTTGTCCACTATCGCCATGTATGCAAACTGCGATACGCTTCCGAAGCTCTGTAAATATGTTTTGCAGTTGATTTTCAGTAATCGCATTAGTTATCTAAGTCCAAAATTCATCTAAATAATGTGGTTTAGTTGTGTGGTGCATCTTTCTCGTGATGGGTTCTAAATCTTCTTTGGGCCACGATGACTGGTCAGCCACAGCCACAGGGTACAGTTTACTTTCTCTTTCATTGAAGACATGGGTCGATTGTAATTCTGAAAACAGTAATGAACTCACTTAAAATTTATAAACCATTACAAATATATTAATAAACTATGATGAAATAGATGAATCATGCTTTACAATGTTCTTTACAGATTGATTTTGTCCTGCATACAACAGAAGGTACTGAAGTAATAACTTAAAACTGCACCACTTTATAATGATCTTGTATGTGATAGGTAGATCAATCAGGACAGCACAAAATAATCTTGTTTTTTTAACACATAGTTGTCACATATAAAGTCTCTAAAACTAACAGAATTAAAAAAAAACAAAAAAAAAAATGACTATTTTATATTGTCTTTTGTTAGATTGGGCCCTGATTATTCTGTATGTTTTGCCATTAGAACTATTTTTTGTTTCAGGTAGGTTTTTCTCATACACACATTTTTGCCATATTTTGAGTTACATTTTGATGTGAGGGAGGCATCATAATATCAGAAAGAACATAAAATATAAGATGAATGTTTAACCCTTTTTCAAAAAAAATTAAAGTCTTAATATGTTATGCTACAAGAATGTTTATGAAATGATGCCACCAAACACTCTTGTAGTGTCACTTGTGTTATTCAAAAATGTATGATTTCCTTGCAAGCACTAACATTGCCTGCTCATGTGCTTTATCTCTACTTGGGACAATAGAAAGAGATTCAGCAAGGATGTTGAGACCAACAACAGTAAATGAAATATTGACATTATGTATTTGTTTAGTTTTCTAGATTATATTTTGAGACAGGGCGTTTTTATCGTCGGGGATCTCAGTATTTTTACATGGGTTGATTACCAGAAGGGGTGTTTGGAGTGTGTCTTCCAGGTTTAATTCCTACACTGGATCCCATGATGCTGACATAAGCTCTACATAAGTTTTGATGGCATAAGACATACCAGTACCTCAGCTTTACAGGAATACATAGAGAGTGAGGTTTCAGCATGCTGTAGGATTAAGATGTAAGTAATCCAATGCTAGAACATCGATTAAGTTGAAAATGCATTATACAGTAAATTGTTAACGTTTTGCAGAAATATACTTCAGCGCCATTGGTATTAACTATTTAATATACCACATACACACACACAGCTCCATGCGTATATATGGTACAAACACATATTGTGCATATATAATGGATATCTATCCATCTTGGGTACCTACTTTGTTCAAATTTAAAACAAGAGTCCACACAGATTCATTTCAAAGTACAGAGCTCTCTGATTTTCATGGGGAGCTACATTTTTCACTATAATGGCAGCATTGGGTGCAAAGTGGGTAGCAGCTTTAAATGGATGCCAGCTTATCACAGAGTATGTGGACACACACAGCTATAATCATTCATACCAGGCCAATTTAGAGCTGCCAAATGAAAATAACCTTCTACTTTATAATGTATTGTTTTGCCCAAGAGTGTCATAAGTAAGTAAAAGGCGCAAGTCTGCCACAGGATCATCCATTCATCTATTTTATATTCACAAAGAAATGCACAGTTTAAAAAAATCATGCCTCAAAAATGTTTTGTTTTAATTTTAGTTTGCCTCAGGACTCTGCTCTGTGCACAAGACAATATTACACTACTACTTATTTATATTTATTATAATATACAGTCATATGGAAAAGTTTGGGAACCCCTCTCAGCCTGCATAATAATTTACTCTACTTTTAACAAGGAATTCTTCATTACTCTTCATTTCCTAGGCACATCTGAATACTGGGGTGTTTTCCGAACACGAATTTTTAGTGAAGCAGTATTTAGTTGTATGAAATTAAATCAAATGTGAAAAACTGGCTGTGTAAAAATTTGGGTACCCTTGTAATTTTGCTGATTTGAATGCATGTAACTGCTCAATACTGATTACTTGCAACACCAAATTGGTTGGATTAGCTCGTTAAGCCGTAAACTTCATAGACAAGTGTGTCCAATCATGAGAAAAGGTATTTAAGGTGGTCAATTGCAAGTTGTGCTTCCTTTTGACTCTCCTCTGAAGAGTGACTGCATGGGATCCTCAAAGCAACTCTCAAAAGATCTGAAAACAAAGATTGTTCAGTATCATGGTTTGGGGGAAGGCTACAAAAAGCTATCTCAGAGGTTTAAACTGTCAGTTTCAATTGTAAGGATTGTAATCAGGAAATGGAAGGCCACAGGCACAGTTGCTGTTAAATCAAGAAAAATACAGGATTGTGAGAATGAAGGTGATCTGTGGGTTGTCTGTAACCAAACACCCGCAAGAACATCTTACTGCAGATGGTGTATCAGTACATCATTCTACAATTCAGCGCAATTTGCACAAACAACATCTGTATGGCAGGGTGATGAGAAAGAAGCCCTTTCTGCACTCATGCCACAAACAGAGTCGCTTGCTGTATGCAAATGCTCATTTAGACAAGCCAGATTCATTGTGGAACAAAGTGCTTTGGACTGATGAGACAAAAATTGAGTTATTTGGTCATAACGAAAAGTGCTTTGCATGGAGGAAGAAGAACACCGAATTCCAAGAAAAACACCCGCTACCTACTGTCAAATTTGGTGGACGTTCCATCATGCTGTGTGGCTAGTTCAGGGACTGGGGCCCTTTGTTAAAGTCAAGGGTCGGATGAATTCAACCCAATATCAACAAATTCTTCAGGATAATGTTCAATTATCAGTCACAAAGCTGAGGTTACGCAGGGGTTGGACATTCCAACAAAACAAAGACCCAAAACACAGTTCGAAATCTACAAAGGCATTTATGCAGAGGGAGAAGTACAATGTCCTGGAATGGCCGTCACAGTCCCTTGACTTGAATATTATCGAAAAGCTATGGGATGATTTGAAGCAGGCTGTCCATGATCAGCAGCTATCATATTTAACTGAACTGGAGAGATTTTGTATGGAAGAATGGTCAAAAATACCTCCATCCAGAATCTAGACACTCATCAAAGGCTATATGAGACGTCTAGAGGCTGTTATATTTACAAAAGGAGGCTCAACTAAATATTGATGTAATATCTCTGTTGGGGTGCCCAAATTTATGCACCTGTCTAATTTTGTTATGATGCATGTTGTATATTTTCTGTTAATCCAATAAACTTAATGTCACTGCTGAAATACTACTGTTTCCATAAGGCTTGTCATATATTAAAAATAAGTTGCTACTTTGAAAGCTCAGCCAATGATAAACAAAAATCCAAAGAATTAGAGGGGTTCCCAAACCTTTTCATATGAAAATATATATGTATATGTATATGTGTGTGTGTATATATATATATATATATATATGTAAATATAAATACTACACTAGTCAAAGAGCTGTTTACCAAAACAAATGTGTAAATTGCTTTATAGTAGCATCATTTTATAAAGACAGTTCTGAAATATTACAAATGCAAGATTAGCGCACAGTCCCCGTATTATTATGAAAATCTGTTCTAAGAGGATTAAAATGGTATGATAAAGGACAAATAACAAAATTACCTGTAAATAAAAAAAAAAAAAAATAAAAAAATAAAAAAAAATCTAAAAACATTTGACACTTCTGGCTAGTAGCTATTTACAGGTCCAGTATGAGATCACAGAATTCTTCTATAGCAGTTCCATAGCAAAAACATATTTACATTCATATAGGATAACTCCCACCCCTTCACTGCATCATTTAAAAAATATCACTAGGCAGTAGTTTTAGACCACCTTTAAATGATTTTCAGTTGTCTTTATAAAATTGCCAATAACAAGCCTCAGATGTCTGTAGTTGTGAGTATGGTAGCACGTTTGGCCTTCTCCTCCTTATCTTATAAATCTGGATTGACTGATGTGAGATGTTGCTGTGATGTACTGTATATGATGCAAGATATTCTTGCACAGATGTAGTGCACTACATATATGTCAACATTGTAGTTCAATGTTTTTAAAATGATCCTAGCTTTTAATTTAACAGTAAAGGAAAACAATAGGAATGTTCTCCACAAATACACTTTCAAGGTCAGGAAAATAGATGAATGCATGGATGCATGGCAAGATTGAAGACGACTGTTTCAGCCTTAGACTATAACAAATGCAATTACAACACATAGCAATATATACTACTTCAGGAACTTGCATATGTAATAAATTATTTTGTAAATACAGTTACAAGAATAAAAAGAACATTGAATAGATTTTTTTTTTTTATTTTGGTTTGATATACCTCGCAGTTAGGAGACCCGGGTTCGCTTCCTGGGTCCTCCCTGCGTGGAGTTTGCATGTTCTCCCTGTGTCTGCGTGGGTTTCCTCCCACAATCCAAAGACATGCAGGTTAGGTGGATTGGCGATTCTAAATTGGCCCTAGTGTGTGCTTGGTGTGTTGGTGTGTCCTGCGGTGGGTTGGCACCCTGCCTGGGATTGGTTCCTGCCTTGTGCCCTGTGTTGGCTGGCATTGGCTCCAGCAGACCCCCGTGACCCTGTATTTGGATTCAGCGGGTTGGAAAATGGATGAATATACTTCATTAATCCCTAAGGTAAAATTGTCTTTTCACATGACCTTTGGGAGTCAGAGCATAGGGTCAGCCATTGTACAGCACCTCTGGAACAATTTTCAGGTTAAGGGCCATGCTCAAGAGCCCAACGGAGAAGGATCCCTTCTGGCAGCAACAGGATTTGAACTTTCCAGATACCAGCACACATCCTTAGCCACAGAGCCACCACTCCACCCTAACTGACCATTGCACTGCGGTCTGTGCATTAGTTAGCAATGCTTCCTAAGGCTTCTGGGAATCTGTCCACCTGCTGTTTGTGTGTGCTTTGCACAATTACTTTCTGCCTTACATGGTCCAGTGCTGTTAGGACAGGTTTTTATTTTTACATTCCACAAGACCTCTTTTCCACCAAAATCACCACAGCTGTATTTCTTTTCCCCACTCCATTTCTTCCAAGGTGTGTTTTGTCTTCCTCCTCTCCTAGCTCCCACATCCTTGACCTCATCAAGAACACAGGATCCCAGCTGGAAACTTGTGAAGGGTAGAGTTTTCACAAACATTAGGAAGTTTTTCCTTATACAGATAACCATAGGCATTTGGAATGAGCTACCAAGTAGTGTGGTAGACGGTAAGACTTTAGGGACTTTCAATGCTAGACTTGATGCTTTTTTAGAAGAATTAAGTTGATAGGACTGGCGAGCTTTGTTGGGTTGAATGGCCTGTTCTTGTCTAGATTTTTCTAAGGCAGACCAGGGTATACCTCCAGTGCTGCAAAATTGTACCTAGGATGCACTTCCGGGACAAGCGGAAACTCTTTAGGACAGGGGACTTTCCTCCCAGCAGCCTCCTCTTGCAGCACCCAAGGAATAGAGCAGGGCTGCTCATCAGGACTACAACTTGCATGCAGCACTACGGGTGTGTACCCAGGAATCCTATCAATGGTATAATGCCACCCAGCCTACTTGGGGAGGAAATGACCTGGGGAGGCAGTCCTTCTATTATAATGTTATCCCAACCAGAAAAGGTAACATCCACTGTCCCAGCTGGGATGCCCATCCATCCGTGTGAACGATCCATCACAAGGACATCCTGGCTGGGTATGGGCTGGTTGGGGTGGCAGCCAATCTATGTCAACTGTTTTATGAAATAAAGAAATCATACCCGTCTTTTTTTATCTGTGGGATATAAGCTTTAACAACAAATTTTGTTTAGAATTTTTGATAATGAATGGCATAAGGAGCTTCCAGACTGAATTTAAGTTTATAATCCACTGCATTAATCCTGTGGTCAAATCTGAACATACTGTAAGTATATACATAAGGGTATTTCTTATAGTTTAAGCACTGCTGATGTAATTGCATTTCATCTTTGGTGGGTGGCACGGTGGTGCAATGGCTGCCTCCTGGTTTCAATGTTGTGGGTTCCAGTTCTGTGTCAAATTACGTATATACTCGCGTATAGGTCGGGTCTCGAAACCTGAAAAAATGATCATAAAATCAGACCTCAACTTATATGCCTGTTCAAAAATACGGCACTTGATTATTATTTTTTTTTTAAACATCTTCTTGTCTCCTCCAATCTTGCACCAGTTTCTCGGACACATAGCAAATTTTGTTGCAGCAGCGCAGTTACCAATTTCTTTCACCACTTCAATGACTTTTAATTTAAAACCAGCTTCATATTTTCTTCTGTTCAAACACTCCATTGTTGATAAGGGATGCTCTTATGATAAAGGTGTATGAGGGTGTGAGATACACAAAACAGTGCAAACGTCGCTTCGGAATAGTTTGGGTATTACTGTGTGGTCACGTAGGCACAATACATAGGGAAAAAAAAAGGCAGTGCGCTCTGTGGTTACTCTCTTAGGTGGGCGTTCGCATATCATAATCTCTTGGACCAATAGCGTGAGGTTTGTGCATTCGAATTGTACGACCGATATTATAAAATAACAGAAATTATACAGTAAAATCAAGCCCCGACTTATACACGGGAGACCTTAAATGAGAGTATATACGGTAATTTCTGTGTGGAGTTTTTTCATACTGTCTGTGCTTATATAGATTTTACTTCAGATACTCCGGTTCTTCTTATATATCCCAAGACGTGTATTTGTTTAATTAGCATCTATAATTGGGCCCATTGTGAGAGTGTATGTGTGTGTGTGTGTGCCTGTGTGAGTGGGCGCTGTAACTTCCCGACAGTCCATCCAGATTGTTGATTGATGCCCACTGCTGCCAGAATAGGTTCTGCTCCTGCATGATGCTTAATTGAATTAGGTGGGATTCAGGAAGTCGAGCAACTGTGATTTGTATTGTGTGGGTGTATATGTTTGTATTTTAAGGTGCTTCAGAGAGGAGTGTACTGTAGGTCAGAATAAGGAGGCACAGTTCTCGGGAAGTCAGATGTGGTACTTGATAGTGTTTGTCTGTCATGTGAATTAATTTTCTACAAGATTTCTGTTTGAACACACATTGCAGCAATGCTTTTTTTATTCTTTAAAAACGTTATCACCCAAAACACTTTGTATCATACCATAACATAACTCTTGTACCTTGAAGTTCAATTCACAAGTACACTGCAGAGAAACCAGAAAATGTAAACCGCCAAATATTTGAACTAAAAACACACCCAACCCAGTGTTGCAAATATCAATTAATCTTATTGTGCACACAAAAATAAACCTGGCTTTGATGTATGAAAACTGGAAGGTTTTGAACTGCGATTTATTCAAAATTGCTTTAGCCGCCGAGATGAGATGAAAAAACAACCTGTCAGTGTTGAAAAGCAGTGGGTCACCTGCCCACCCTGATGTTTGACAGAGCAACTACTCACTGCGCTTTTTGTCCTGCAGTTTGTTTGAATGTAATTGTAAGATTTACAGGGTATATGCCCCTGTTTAAGAAGAAAGGCCGTTTGTGAATTTCTTGTTTTAAAAGCATGTTTCATACTTTCAAAACACTGTTGTGAAAGAATACTTCCATGTTTTTCATGTGCAGTTAGTTAGACAGCACGCATCTGTAGGTGTCTTGCATCCCATTATGCTCCGTGTTGAAGCCTTTTCTCCATTTTTCTTATCACATTGACTTTTGAGCAGTGCAGTATACACTTAATCCATTTAGTTACATTTTAATTTGATAAAAAAAGTTAATCATAGGTTGGTTGTTAAGAGGATCAAGCAGGAAATCGATGGTAACCTATTTTTCTTCCAAAAAAGCTTACAGTTCCAAAAGCAGTGTACATCGCACATCACCAGTATTTTTTTTGCATAAATGATGATGATATACTTTATTTATCCCAGAGGGGAAATTGTCTTTTCGTATGACCATAGGGGCTCAGAACACAGAAAGAACAAGATGGCAGACTACAATCTAATCAGTGTTAGCCTGCTGTCACTATTTATTTTGTGGAAAGATATTTTGCAATTATTAAGCTGGTATAGTGGTCACGCATGCTACCACCAACCACAGTACTGTCATGGGTTCTGTAGGCCACTTCTACAAGCCCACCTGTACATTTTAAAATCACTTCCCTGGTTTTTACTCGACACATCATGGCATCAAACCCTACATCTGTTGATGTTCTATTGCTTCAGTACCATTGTTCAGATGTGTGGAGAGATGAGTTCACAATGACTTTGAAGTGTTTTGTTGGTCAGATTTTAGATCCATAATGTGTAATCCTCTCTCTATATATAAAATCCAACGCCTGTCCGTATTTCTGTCTGCTTTTCATGAGTGAACTACTTAACGGATTTAGATTGGGTTTCTCTCAATGCGTTAAGTATCATAGTTCGGTCGCAACACCAATTTATTCATGCAAATCTGAGTGACAGGCTGTGGGCCAAGGGGATGGGGAGGGGAGACCCCAGGAGTAGGGAGCCAGCTGGGGCCTTCCTCACTCACACGCCAGCCTCCATTCAAGTCGCTCTACCTCACGCCACGTGTTGGAGCGTACCTTGCCTCTGCTTATCTAGCGATACATGTTTGTTCAGTAGACATTATCATCTAGAGATTGTTAAAGCGTAACATTTGACGTTTTTGAGAGAGAGATCACACCTATGTGTGTTTTAGAGGGTACATGCTCATTGGCAGAGATATCACAGTCACTTGCTCTTCTCCACACTCGGGGGACACTCTTCCATCAGAGCTAGACATGATCAGATACAGTGGCAACTACATTCTGGCCCATGATAGCAAAACCAAAAATATTGTATATCAAGAGGCCCTTGGATATGAAAACTATAAATATAAATTCTTCTCAATACAAAGTATTACCTTTTTCTTTATTTTTTTTATTGATTTTTAAAGTGTGTCCTGTTTCACTACTACATGGGCGGAACCGTGGGGGACAGCTAGTATACAGTATTTTAACTTCTGTGTTTATTTACATTAAATGTCATCTGGCACATAATCAGCCTAATTCCGACAGATCTGTCTGTAATGGTTCTACTGACCTGTTAATCCTCTTTAATTTTAAATTCTGCATTTGGGGGTGTTTCCTGCGATGTATCTCATATACTTTAAAGCATTTTGTGTGCTTATGTCTAAATCATTTAAATGTAAGTCTGTGTGTGACACTTCAACTCGCGTGATGTCTGATATTCGTATTGTCTTTCATTGTTGCCCTTTCAGATCAAATTGAAGCAAACTGAAAGACTTTTAAGCGGAAATATGACTGGTATTCTATGAAGTGCTGCACGAACACTTCTTTATAATTAGGTATTAGGCCTGTAAAGTGGGCTACCTTCTCCAAAGGTTCAAGTCATGAATGTTTATCTGTTATTTTAGTATACACTAGATGGAACCTGTCTCTGTGACTACTTATAAAACTTATTTAGCTGATTCCTTTTAGTGCTTGCAAAGACCCATGGATTTTGCATTTTCATCTGATGGTAGACTTAATTTTATACTATAACACTTAATGCTCTACACTAGGGTTAGTTATGAAAGGTCCATCCATCTATCAATTAGCGTACCTGTCTGTGTCTCGCATGACAGTATTTAAACACAAGGCCAGAATCAGTCTTGAATGAGACTTTATTTTTGGAAAGAACAGTAAGGATTAAAAAAAAGCACATTGCCAATTGCTGGAGAATATACTGTATAGCCAGATAAAATATTATATTGATGAGTAGTTCTTGCAGTAAAATCTGCTCCTTTGAAATCTGATTTGCATGCCCTTGCAACATATTCTTGCCCATCTGGTAAAGTACACATTAATTGAATTAAACTCCAGCAGATCTAGCCCCAGAGTTGTTTTTCCTAAGGAGTAAATTAATAAATTGAGGATGACATTCTTGCAAGAAGCCACAGGCATGTGATCTGAATTTAAACAAATCTGATCAATGCCGGGTACACAGGCAGGCCTGTCGGTATTTTTATACTGTACTGTATGTGCTTATTTGATTTTTGGGTAACATTTTTTTTTCCCTCAGGAAGGCTTAATCCTATCAGACCCCATCGAATGATCATAATATGAAACAGGAAAGCAAAACCACACATGTCCTTATGTGAAATTGAGCAGATTTCCTGAATGCTTGAGAGCGTTATATACTTGGCTCCTTTGAAATAGTTTTCCCTAATCTTTTTCTTTTTGCTTTGAATTTAGAAAGTGCACTCAAATGATCTTAGATCAGTTAAAATGAAATGATGTTGAGAGGGGCTCAAGACCTCCTTGGGGTGGTTCTTTTCAAAACAAATTGGTTTTTGTTTGTTAACTGCAACGTGAAAGGCTTTTGTAATAAGAGCATAAAAGGAACTGAAACTTAGTGGGTGAAAAAAATGGGAAGAGAACCTATTTTTATGGTGACTGAGTTGGTTATATGGTAAGCTTGCATTCTTCCCTGTAGGAAGACAAGCTGCATGAGAATTTAGTCAACAATATCATTGTATTCTAAAACAATATAGAGTGAATTGTTTTCTTTTTTGTAATTGTATCACACGTAGTAAAGTAGCTTTGGTCAATATTACAATTGCTTTTTGCAAAGATATTTTTTCCAACTGTTATTTTTCAGTGTTCAGTCATGAGCTTTGCATGTCAATATTAAAATAAAGCATTCAAAAACCATTCATTTTAATTTCCACACTTTTTAAAGTGGTTCTTATGAATAAGGTATGAAATACTGAAAAACTGCTCCAAAGTAGATATTAGAGAGAGGTGATTATTTGGTTATGCTTGCCTCTCTCTGTTTGAAAAGAAATAGCATTAAGCTAAATAAAATGAATCATCTATAGAAGTGGGTGGCAAAAATAAATTTGATGTGCTCCTGCTTCACCGTGAGTGGAAAATGAAGATTAAAAAATGAGAGCATGAATTTGACAATAAAAAGTGAGTTCAGGAAAAGAGCAAAAAAGAGATGGCCTGAAATGAAGATTAAAAATCCACAGAGTGAAATGAACAATAGAAAGTGAGATGGTAAAATGAATGGAAAGTAAAGGTGTGAAATAAACACTAAACGTTGAGGGCGTGGAATGAAAAAAATGTGACAGCTGAAAGTCACATTAAAAATTCAGAATGCAAAATGAGTAATTAAAAGTGAGCGCAGGGGAAAGACAAAGGCATGGGTCCATCATGGTTCAAACAGGGATGCTGGAGCCTTCCAGGACGTAAAACACTGGGCATTCTTGTCATCTTGTCAAAGAGAAATGACTAGATGGTGTCTTCATTTCTAAAATTCAGCTTCTACTGGTTAAGGTTTGGCCAGCTGAATGCACATGGCACTTCATTATATTTATTTATTTTCTTTTTTTAATTTTAGTTCAGTGGGGGAGGTTATGAAAATAATGCATATAGAAAGATATATATCATCATAGAAAAAGGGTTCACTCCAAGCAAAATAAATAAATAAAGGTTGGGGGGGTCCAGAGCCTTTCAATGAATGAAGCAGCCATGAACAGCATCACAAATGAAAACAGGGGAAAAAAAAAAAAAAAACAACATGGTGTACATGGATTTAGCTTAAAGAGATATACTACTCATTATTTACCAAACCTGTACCAGCTGTTCACGTCTAGTGAAGCTAATGGGCAGAATTGTACTCCTCTGCAGTGTCTCTGAGGTCTACAAGTTGTTCCTAAAGTTTTATTTACTTTTATGTCCCTGCTATTCATTTTACTGCAATGTTTAGAAAGTTTCCCTGAAGACTATTGGTTTAAAAATTTCTTAGTTTGGAAAATTTAAAAGGAATTTCATTTTATTTCAAATTTATTAATATTTGTATTTTTGTATGCAATAATATTCAAATTATTAAACTATGTAGTGTTGACAAAAGCGACCATATAATTTACATGATCAGTTATTGTAAAAAAGTCACTTATGTGATATGACTGCATCTGTAATCATACAAACAAGCAGAATATTTCTTTTTCCAGGTTTGAGTACATGACATTACAATAACATTAATCTCCAAATCTTTCATTTATAATTAATGCCATTATCCATATGTTTCCATGTAGCACTTGTAAAGAGAGACAAACACAGGAAAAAGGTATGGAGGTTCCACCCCGTATATTGTAGGTTTCTCGAAAGGAAAAAAAGGCTACATGATACTCCGCTGAGTTGTCTGTCGAGACAGAGTCACCAACTAGGACTGACTGCAGAGCAAATGTGTTTTTATAGTGGAGCGACAGGAAGGACGGATATGAGGTCATCAAGGGGTGTGGTCTGAAGCCAGAAGAGGAAGGAAATTAGTTCTTACTGCTCCTGTAAGAATGGGAGAAAAGGCATTAGCACACTTGATCAGCTCCTATACCTGCATTTCAGCATTAGTCGGATGACCGTGCTGCCTCCCATGCACACGTGAGTGACACACCTTATGCATTAAACTGAGGTTTCCAAGTATTTAGCCAGGTTTGATGATTGTGTGTGTCTTTCTGAAATTGTTTTTGCTTCTTCAGCATGTCCCATTTAAACATTTCATCAGTTAAGCCTCAATATTTGGATTGCTGAATTATTAATAAAGTAACAGCAGACTGATGACATTCCACTACATGGTGCTTTCTCTTACCTGCAACTTTTTGTTATCTGTATATTAACCAGGTAAGAGCTCAGTCCTGGAGTTCCAGCTGATGCTTTTGGCTTCTAAATCCAGGATTGACTTTTTGTACATCAATGTACCAATTTTTTTATTTTATTTTTTTAATAATCAGTGTTTAGTGTGTGATATATTTGGCCTTTATCTATCAAAATAAGTCAAGCATATTTCTTTCTTCTAAATTAATGCTAGCAGTCATGAGCAGTACTGGTTTCATATGTACATTTTTGTTTGCCTTCTTAAAAACTGCAGTTGTGTAACAGTATTTTGAGTCATCTGGGAGCTATATTTATGTACAGTATGTAGGTTTTTTTCTCTATCAACCAATTGCAAGAATAAGTTTCCTGGGTTGTTTTCCGAATATATTTTATGACAATACCAGTAAATTTCATTCAAAGCTAAGGATTTTAACTCTTCAACACACCTACTAAAGCTTTCATTACAATTTAAAAAATTTAAAACCCTTTAAAAAAAAATATATATATATATATGCTTGAGTCATTTAATTTATTTTGCCTTGTGTAAAAACTTTTACTGAAGTATTTAATTAATGCATTTGCTTTTTCCTATCTTTAAAGATTTCCATGTTTGTCTCAGAAATTGTTTTTTTTGTAATGAGAGTTTGTACCAGAATAGTTTTTATTGATCCGCTTGACTTCATTGGAGTTTTTACCTCCTTCTTTTTAAAAATTTAGTTTCATTTCTTTGTTCTTTAGTTCCATTTTTCAGTACACCTCTTGACATATATGCTTTTGCAGCTTTCATATTTGCTTTTTGGTGTTTTTTTTTTTTTCTTCAAATTTAACCATAAAGGACAGGGTTTCCTGTGGAAAATGCCACTGTCTTTGTCACATGGCCATTTCCATTATATTGTAGTTTTTATGATTGTATTGTTTTTTGATTCTTACATAGTTTTAAATCAATTGATTAATAGTTAATGTGATTATTAATATCTATATATGTAATTCACTAAGGGCATGCATGACAGCGAGCACAAGCAAGACAGAGAGCCACGCCCGTCAACTCACAGAGCCCTGCCCGCCAACTCTAAGACCATGGGATACGCACGACAGAGCCCCGCCCACCAACTGTAACCCCTGCGTGCACCCTCGCTCTCGAGGCATCTGCACTGCCTGCTCATGTGCCCGCACGCAACAACAGCCTCAGTCGCTTTCATCTGTGCTACAGTCCACATGAGAGACACACACACACACACAGGCGCGAGAGAGAGAGAGAGAGACGCACACACACACACACACACACACACACGTGCATTGTTGCAATGTTACTTTTCTTGGTTGTTTATTAAATTACGGATTTTTCTAATGTTCATTTTTTTCCCCCGTGCGTAAAAGTCATAAAAAAAAAGTGTTTTTAGCTAGCGGTTCATAGCACTATAACACAAACTCTTGCAGTGGTCATTTTCTCTGTTATTCAAGGTTTTCTCAGTGTTATTCAATGTTTTTACATTTAGTTTACTATTACGCTGTGCATTCAATGGTATAATTAACTAGATTTGTGCTTAAAAACTCACCCTCCTCACGTGTCCACCCTCACTCTCAAGGCATGCACACTACTTGCTCATGTGCCCGCCCCCAACACGTCACCAAACACATCCTCACTCGCTTTGGTCTGTGCTATAGTCCATATGCAGCTGTGAGCCTCGTTGATTGTTCATGTCGATAACGATGCAGCGTATGCTACGCCGCGGGTTGGCTAGTTCTTTATATAGCACTACTTAATATTATGGGTAATAAAAAAAAAAAAACCTAAGAAATTTAGAACATTAATAAATAACAATAAAATCAATAAATTAACAAACAATAGCAATAAAAAAATGTAAAAAGATTTAAAAAAAAAAAAAATTGTTCTGAATAAGTAATGTTTATAATATAGCTACAATGACACACTCAAACTGATTTTCTGTAGGTGGGCACAATGTTCTTGTTACAAACACACAGCATGTACAGTAAATACAACCGAATATTTAATGGCCATCACAGGGGTAATATTAAGATAAAACAATTAAATTAAGTTGCAATAGACTTCTTTGGAAAAATTCACAATAAGCTGTAAAAACCTGTGTTATCGCATTTTGCACAGTTGTAGTTTACAAATCGCCTCGTGGAAACGCATACCACAAAAAAGTTTTTTGGCTGTGTCACTATCTGAACACAAAGCTTGATTCTATTTAAATACTTGCAACAAGTCAATATAAAGTAAAAGAAATAAAAGATGTTGATAGGCTTTACTGAGTATATGTGATATTCATATGTTGGCTGTCACATAGATATATATATATATATATATATATATATATATATATATATATATATATATATATATATATATATATATATATTATAATATTGTCACACATGTGCGAATAGGAGGCAATCAAAAGGTCCAGAGGTGAGTGAATGGCTACAAGATGGGGGGTCGTGTGATGGTGCTAATGCCTCTCTTTCTGACCCTGCAGAACGAAGGAAGAAAAATAATCATTCCATACCCACAACTAACCATATTTCAATTGGTTCACCATACACTTCAGATCCCAATATGATGGGATCATTTTCGGCTCCTGCAGATAACGTCACTTCCAGCTCCATCATGATGACATCACTTCGGCTCCTGCAGATGACGCCCCTTCCTGCTTCCATCATTTCCTGATCATATATAAACCGAATGAACCAAACCACGCTTTTTGAATGTCTGATAGAAAGTTTCTTTATCATCTTGACCGAAAAATTATACAGGGCCATTCCCCAAACCTTTATGATTGTCTTTGTGACTAATTTATCACAATTGGTATAGCCGGCTGGATATTTGTCTTGGAAAATGACAGAGGGACAAGACTTAAACAGCATGTTGAACACTCTCACAGCCGAATTACAGCAAGTTAAGATTCAGCTGGGAGATACTCAAACCCGATTGGCTGAAGCAAAGGCACAGGCAGCAGCGACAGTCCGAGCGGAGACCTCACGGTCAGTACCTCCTCTACTTACCCATTTAACTGAAGGAGATGATGTAGAATCTTATTTTCTTATCTTCGAGAGAACGGCAAAAAGGGATGCCTGGCCACCGTTGGAATGGGCATACATTCTGGCTCCCTATCTGAAGGCGGAGGCGCAGAGAGCCTATTATGATCTGTCTGAGGAGCAGGCATCCAATTAGGATCTACTAAAGCAAGAAATCTTTAAACGCTACGGTGTATCTGCGGCACAGCAGGCGAGGGAGTGGCGTGACTAGAAATTTGACCCCGAAAGAGCCATATGTACTCAAGTGTACGAAGTCTGGGGCAAAGTGGGCAGCTGGTTAAGGCCAGATGTAAACAGTGCCCAAAGAATGGCTGAGTTGCTGACCATTGAGACATTCATAAATGCGCTACCAGATAATCTCGCCCAGCAGGTCCGCAAACAGGAGGTAACCTCCTTGGATAGTCTGGTCGAAGTGGTGGATCGCCATTGGGGTGTCTGTAAATCGGGCGGATCAGAACGGTTCTCTCGCCAAACCTGACAGGTTCGTGTGCCTTTTAATGAGCTCTCCCGACAAACGTCTGATGTCTCCGCTAAGAAGAAGGAACGAGCCATCACCCCTCCGCTCCGTTTGAAGTGTGGAGGGCTGGGACACATCTACACTGCCTGCCCTACACCGGAGCTGATGGACTGTTCTCTGGGAAAGGGAGAGAGGTATTGTGCTGTCGTTAACCCTCTATCTTCTCTGTATACAGGGGTGGTGATTGTGAATGGTTATAAAGTGATCGCCTTATTTGATTCCGGGAGTAACATTTCTATTGTTGCTCGTCGTTTTGTTTTTCCGCGACAATAGCTAAATCATAGAATTAGCCTAAAATGTATACATGGGGACACCCGATACTATCGCGCTGCTTCCTGTGTTATTACGGTAGGTGACGTCATGAAGGCTACACCAGTGACCGTAATGACAGATCCTCCCTATCCAGTGATTTTAGGACGAGATTGGTCACAAAATAATAGCAGAAAAACAGAAACTGCTCCTGTGTCCACAGAGTCTGCACCACGAATGCCTTACTCTGCCATAAAAAATTATTTATTATATAGAGTGGCAGAACATGAGGGAGTTATAAAAGAATTGTTGTTAATTCCCCGCACCTACCGTCGTCAGGTGTGTGAATTAGCTCTTTCGCATTTACTCTGAGCCCATTTGGGGATCGATAAAACTTTAGAACGAATCAAGTTCAGATTTTATTGGCCGGGAATTAATGAGGAGGTCAGACGATTTTACGCTTCATGTCCAGAGTGTCAGATTCGTCAGATTCCTAAGAAAGACCGTGCTCCTCTTATTCCTCTTCCCCTAATTGATGTGCCCTTTGAAAGAGTGGGAATTGATCTCGTGGGAACCATTGAAACTTCGCTACGAGGTCATAAATATATATTGGTACTTGTAGATTATGCCACACGTTTTTCTGAAGCTGTTCCCTTGCGCTCAGCCAATTCGAAAAAAATCGCACAGGAGTTAGTAGGGATTTTTCGCTCATGTGGGGATTCCCAAAGAGGTTTTAACTGACCAAGGAACCCCCTTCACCTCAGAAACGTGGCTAAGTTACTCAGAATTACACATCTGAAAACGTCGGTCTATCACCCTCAAACTGATGGGCTGGTAGAACGATTTTATCAGACCCTTAAACAGATGCTACGCAAGGTAATTAGCGAGGATGGGAGGAACTGGGATCAGTTACTCCCCCTCATCCTCTTTGCCTATCGGGAAGTTCCACAGACCTCCACGGGGTTTCCTCCTTTTGAGCTCCTATATGGAAGACAACCCCAAGGTTTATTGGATATGTTAAAAGAGGGATGGGAAGAGGAGGTCCTCTCAACCTCAAATATATTGGAATATATCGCACAATTACGCGATAGGTTAAATAAAATTCGTCCCGTATTAAAAGAACATATGGAAAAGGCTCAAGCAGCACAGGCGCGTTATTATAACTGTAACACCACCCTCCGTGAGTTTACTCTGGGGGATCAGGTCATGGTGCTCGTTCCAACTTCGCATTCTAAATTATTGGCACATTGGCAAGGGTCCTATGAAATTAAGGAGCGAAAAGGGCTTGTCAACTATTTAGTTAAACAACCTAATCGTCGGCCAAGCGAGCGTGTTTATCATATCAACCTGCTGAAACCATGGACGGATAGAGGCGGAGCCTCCCTCTGGTCAGCCACGCTCCCTTTTCATAGAATATCAACCCATTAATTTTGGTGCGAATTTATCTGACATACAGAAAAGTGAGTTGGAATCTTCTGTTCTGTCCGTGCATGGCGTAGTAAGTGAACAGCTGGGACGCACTGTGCTGATTGAGCATGACATTGTCACAGACCCTGGGGTTATTGTCAGAGAAAGACCCTACCAACTTCCTGAGGCAAAGAAAGCTGAAGTAGAATTGGAAGTTCAACGAATGCTATAGATTGACGTTATTGAAGAAAGTTATAGTCCATGGTCTAGTCCAATCGTCTTAATTCCTAAACTAGATGGGACGTGGAGGTTTTGTAACGACTTCCAACGTCTCAGTCAGGTGTCTAAATTTGATGCCTATCCTATGCCGCGAGTTGACGATCTTGAGAGGCTGGGTAGTGCTCAGTTTTTAACTATGCTTGACATGACAAAAGGGTACTGGCAAATTCCCTTAACGGATTCTGCTAAAATGAAAACCGTGAAAACTCTCCATGAGTAGTTTTCATGGCATGAATTTATGGTTATGTATTTTCATTAATTATTTTGTAGCAGCAGCGGTTAAATATTCTGTAGTGGTGATCCCACCTGTAAGCTTTATATGTGTGAGAAACGCTGTATGCACTCTACAGAATAAAGGAGCCAGAGTGATTCTTCAAGGCAATCTCATAAGGGAACCATTTTTAGTTCCCAAACGACCCAACCACATGAAGGTTCTGAAATGAACTTTTTGTTTATTTTGATCCATAACAGGCTTCATACAATAAATAACCATGAATAGTTGCCAACGGATATGTGAAATACCACTGGATCTTGATTGTAAAAGGACCCTTGCTACATGCAATTAAGCAGGCCAAGTCCAAGTTTTCTTAATCTGTTTCAGATTTTGATACATATTAGGAAATTTTGCACCTCACAAAGAACCAGCTAGATATGTAAAGAACCCTTCCCAGAATGAAACTGTTCTTTGTCAAGCAGTAGTTCTACAAGGAACCCAAAAACCATGATATTTAAGAGTGTAGTATTCCAATGGTTCTTAAACTGGGGGACCATGTTTCAACCAACCTTCATTTTTAATTAGACTCCTATTTGGACTAAGCTAGTTGTTAATTCCCAGTTTATGTTTTGAGGTCAATGTAGAAATTACAAAATAAAGTTTGGTTAATTTTTATTTGAATATACCTAGTATTTATATATGTTACATAGGGAAGACTTGGTGGTCTTTTTAACTTGTTGAAAATAAATCTTAAAAACCATTTGGACAGTTTTCTAGACGTTTTGGTTATTTAATCTATTATTTAGTAATAAGCACATTAGCAGGTCTGGTGCTGGATTAGTTGCAGCCTTTCATCATTCAGTGTTGTGTGCCTGGGTGTCAGCTGCTGTTGTGAGAGCTTTCACTGATGAGAGGTATAGGCCACGGTGGGAAGGATGAGTAATGAAAGAATATGAATGGCAAGTGTAGTGCTTTTGCTATGGCATACTTGAGGAAAATAAGTAAGTGAACAAGTAATTATGAACAGAGAGCTGTTTAGATATAACTGAGGTGGTTTTTAGGATTGGGATTTTTGAATCTCCTCTTTTTTGTTCTCCCTGCATTTATCCCTTTCTTGCACCAGGACATGGTAAAAAACCCTAGGACTGGGCATCAGTTTTTTTACAGGGTTCACTCTTGCATTCACCCATACTTACACAAGGCTGATTTAGGACCACCAGTTAACCTGACACTCCTGTCTTATGGTTTGTAGAAGCATAACAGAAATACCTGGAGGAAAAACCCCACACAGACTTAGGGAAAACATGCAAACTTTGCATACAAAATGACTATGCATGACACTTAAAAAAAGTCGGGCGCAGGATCCATAAGGCAGCAGTGATAACCACTTTGCCTCGGTGCCCTCCTAAGTTTTTTTTTAATACTTTTCTAGAAATATTGTGTCATGGATTTCTTCTAAATAAACATTCTGAAGTCACTCTGCAAAAGGTGTGCATGTATATAGATCTTGTCAGGGATGCCAGGGGCAACGACCCGGCCAGGACACCTTGAGGGACCAGAAAAGGGTCAATGCCCACCCTGGACCACGTGGGGGCTGCCTTCCTGGTTGCTTTTGGGGCCACGGGTAGAGGGCTTGGAAGCCCAACCCTGTAGGGACCCGTGGTCACCGACAATGCCTTGGGGACCCTGGACCTCAGCACTTCCGCTACACCAGGAAGTGCTGGGGGGGAAGAAGAAGCGGGACACCTGGAGAGCTTCCGGGAGAACAGCCGGCATTTCTGCCACACTGGGGCGTGTCCAGGGAGGAATGCCGGGACACACCTGGAGCTCATCCGGAATAATATAAAAGGGGCCGTCTCCTGTCAGTCGAGGCTGGAGTCGGGTGGAAGCAGGACGAGGCAAGAGAAGAGAGAGAGGAGGCGGCCCAAAGAAGAAGGCATTGTGTGTTGGCCAGGACTTTGGGGTTTGTGTGCACTTGTGAATACTGTATATAGTTTGTAAATAAACGTGTGGTGGTAAAGAACAACATGTCTGCCTGTCTGTGTCCGGGCCGCGTCCACAATCTGTTTAATCTTCATTCTATCTAAGATATTTTGGGAGACAAAGAGATTCCTAGGTTTATATAGACATAGATAAAAGAAGACAGCTAACAAGTAGTACATTATCCTATGGACTGTGCAAAATTACTAAAAAAAAAGTTAGAAACTTAAAGTACACTGCTGATCATTGTTTAAGTTTAAACTATACCATTTTTTTTTAATTCCTTTGTGTTTATTTTACATTATTTTTGTGATTCAGTATGTATTTACTTCATGATTTAAATAATTATTTTATTACATGTTTTAATGTTAGATGTGATTAATCCTGATCAATTACATACAATAATGCGATTTAGTTATTTTTTTTTAATCAACTCCCAGCCCTCATACACATACATATATTGTGAGGGATTGCCGGCCATGTATCCCAGCCAACAACCCCAAACCGCCAGATGGAGCCATCCCTGCAACATGGAAGGGCCCCGAATTCCAGCAGGGCATCATGGAACTTGGAGTTTTTCACCACAGCCTTGCTGGATACCATGGGGGCCACTGGAGGATGCTGCAGGGAGGCCCAGGGACTTATACTTTCCTTATATCCCGGAAATATTTCACAATCATGGAAACGGAAGGAATGATATACTTCCGGGCTGAAGAAAAGAGAAGATTACCCGACCCGGAAGTGTTGGATAATCACATGGACTGAGGGCTCAGAAACACTTCCGGGTCGAGGAGTATAAAGGACTGTGGGAGATCCCAGAGAGACGAGCTGAGTTGGGAGGCAGGGTGGCTTAGCGTCTAGGAGAGGAGGATTGTGATTTTGGAGTATTGTTTATTGAGAATTGTGGAGCGGTGTGTGCTTTGTGCACTTATTTATAATAATAAATCAAGTATTTGGACTTTTACCTGGTGTCTGACGTTTTGTCTGAGGGTTACAAGGGTGCAAGAAAGCCCTAATCTGTCACACTATATATATATATATATATATATATATATATATATATATATATATATATATATATATATATATATATATATATATATATATATATAATATGCACTGTATATATGGAAAAAATAAAAAAAAAATTCCTTCATGCTTGTCTGCTACAAGTATAGTTTTTTGAAGAGATGTTTATGGCTCTTAGGCTGCATTTTTTTGTGTAGCAAGGAAGTGCCAATTTGGTGACACAGTGGTTAGTACTTTGGGTTAGTGAGAGTGATGGGGCCGTGATAGGCTTGGGCTTTCTCCTGGGATATTTCATGACTTGCAACTAGATAATTCTAGGAGAGGCTCTGGCCACTTGTAGCCCTCATTTGTATAAGCACATCTGAGAAGGTTCTGTTGTGCTGTAAGGACGCAGAGTCTATATCAGAAGCAACAAGCTTTGAGCAGTTGCCAGTCTACCACAAAACATACTTGCTAACATGCATAGGCCAGTTTTAAAATTGTCATTCAACTGAACCTAATTTTCTAAATTGTGAGAATACAGTAAACTTGAGGATATCTATATGATCATGCAAAAAAACAAAAAACAGAACAACTAGAAGCTGCCCTTTTTCTACACAGTTAAAGGATACCTTTTGTTATTTTTTAGTTATTTTTGACAGTTGTTGCCTTCGTTCATTTGCTATGAAACCTTGCATTGCTATAGTATATAAAATTGTGTTTAAGGTGATAATATCTTTTGCAGCTTACAAATGTTGTCATTAGACTAAATGTAAACAGGTTTTCATTGTTTTAATTGATTGTTGATGACAATAAATCACAACTAGAAATAATCCTTGTTTACGACAGATTCTTGTCAATATCTTTCCTGTCAGTAATGTAAATAGTGGTCTTGCATTCTAAATGGTTAGAAAAAATAAAGTTTCAGCTGGAAAACTCTATCCTGAGTATTGAATTGCTGTGACTGCAATTTCAGCAATCATGAAGCCAGTTTACCAGTATCCATGTCCCTGTGTGTGAAGGGCTATCATTAATGTAGAGAAGGAATGAAATTAAGAGGAAGCCAGCTGTCTTTAATAACGGTAGAGCCTCCCAAAAATAAGTGAGAGTTTTGTAAAACGGATAAGGATACCCATTTTTCCACAATCTCAAGATGCGGATCATTGCATTCAAACCACTTGGCTTCCAAGTAGACATGTTCATTATGTTAAGGCTTTTGTTTCTTGTGCTTTATTTGCAACCATTGTAAGCTTCTGGGTGAGAAGCATTTTTATTTTTAGAATTTAAATACAGTGTCTCCTAACAATGCAGATTTCCTTGAAAATGAATCTATGCTTCAGTTTTGTTAAAAATTACCTTACTTTCACAAATATTAAATATATTCTTTAAGAGTTTTGACTGTCTTTTTGTCAATAACCATTTTCAACAGGTCTTTTTTGAAAGTGATTTGAATCTTTTGGTTATGGTGTGGTAATATAATTGTAAGAGAACCACTGTTAAGACAGTATGATTGCTTCTCCCCACTGTGGTTTCATGCTCCTGTTCCAGACTAAAAAGACAAATCCTTTAACATCTTATCCAGCTCATTATACTCGGCTCACTCTCTGTTCACTTTCCTTTCATGTGTTGTAGCTTAGGTGTGTCAACAATAGGACACTCGGGTTTAATAACAGTACTTCCATTCCAGTTGCACTTGAACTTGGTGTATCTTGCACTTCATGGTGTATGTTTTTAGAGATTGATAGCCATTTGAAACATGCATCTATTTATTGAGTGTTTCTTAGTTTTGTGTTAGGTTGGAGAATGGTTATTGCCTTTGCCTCTATTTTGAGTAGGTGTATTTGTATGATGTGCACAACTCAAATTTCATGTAGTTCCTCAGGAGACTGAGTAAGGCCCAGATGTCCCCCACAACCCTGTACAAATTCTACAGGTGTACTGTGGAATCCATCCTGACAAGATGCATCACATCCTGGTACAGCAACTGCACAGTTCAGGACTGCAGAGCTCTGCCGTGTGTGGTGAATACAGCACAGCAGATCACAGGCACGCAGCTCCCTGCGATCCATGACATCCACACTACACACTGTCTCAGGAAAGTGAACTGTATCAGGCGGGTCCCCAACCACCCTGCACTGTCACTTTTCACCCTCCTTCCATCTAAGAAGCGGCTAAAGTCCATTTGGACACGCACCACCAGGTTCAGGAACAGTTTCTACCCAATTGCAAGCAGACTCATGAACAATCTGTAACCTTGTGTCACCTCCACTACTACCTGCACATATACTTCTGTCACTGTCTCTATTTATTCCTAGGATTCTGGTTTTATTTATTTACTTATTTATTTTAACTTATTTATTGTGTGTTTTTTGTCTATGTTCACTGTCTGCGGGGGCACATGCAAGCAAGCATTTCATTGTACATGGTACTTGTACACATGACAATAAAGAATTGAACTGAATTAAATTATTATGGCAATACAGTGAAGTATTAACATGCACACACCACATAGCAGGTAACCTGTTCAAGAGAAAACTAATTGAAATGAAATAATCTTTGAAGGCTTTAATAAATAATTTCAGTTATACTCAATATGTATCAATCTTTATTTAGTAATTTCCATAATAGCTACCATCAGAAAGGGAATATACTACCGTAAAAACTAGAACTCAGTGTCTTTCGGTTTATGGTGGTTCATCTAAGCTTTGCAGTCTGTTCCTGCTTTTTATCAGTTTATCCTATTGGTGGCTAGTTGTGTCAGATACACTTGGGAAGTATTGCTGCATGGTCTGCCCAGCAAATTAGCATTCAGTGTCCTTGTTGAGTAAACATGTTTAAGCTGATTGTGTTTGACCTTGAGCTCTTAAGATGGTGTTCTCTGCTACAAATGAGAAATTACTTTGCAAGGAAAGCCCTATTGTCCATGTCCCCTCCATTATTAATTTAAATTATGAAGTCTTTCCCAAAGCTAATATACCCTGTGTTATTCACGCCAATAGCATCAATTATTTCTAGCATTTTCATTACTCAGTTCTATTTTGTCAGTGGCACAAAGAGCTGAATACGTTATTATTTAAATGTTTTGATAGCTAAATGAACATATATTTTGCTTTTAATAAATGCTTGCTTATTGTTTTATGAAGTTTGTTTTATCTTTACCAGTAAAGTGCAGAAATGAGATGATAATGAAGAAGGGTCAAGTTAGGAGGGAGGTAGAGAGCTGCTTGGTAATGTAAGGGGTTGGCAATGAGCTGGATGCTACTTTGGAGACACGGTGAAGCACGGAGTTGTAGGAGAAATTGGTGAAAGAACAGAAATGCATGTTTAGTAGCTATGCACAGTTACAGATGCTCAGGGATGAGTAGGAACAGAATCCTACAACCCTAATAGCTGGCTTTTTTTCATAAAAGTGAATGATATTTTCATTGCCTTGCTTGGGAGATTTGAATAGATTGTGTGCATTTAGCAGTATTAAACGTAAAGTGAGATGGGAATATTTATATGTGGCTCATGGATATCTGAACACACTGTGTTTTAGCTGAAAGCATATGTGACCTGTTCCATAACCCAAAGCAATTCAGTACTGTATATTGAATACATTTTTTAACACCTTGTACAAAAATTCCTTTAGAATACCCTCCATCTTCTGATTTTTCATTTTTGCAGTCTAGTGCCACTAAACCCGGCTTCGACCTGCACCTCTGTAGTTTCCCATATCTCTAGCTGGCAGAGAACCTATAGTCCTGACGGCCCATGGGTGCTGAAATAATGGTTCCCAGTGTTCCTGGAGATTGAAGGCTGAGCCACATTGTTTGAATGCCTCGAGATTAGTTTCCACAGTAACTGATTGCCGTTGCTATGGAAATCCAGGGGCCAGGAATTAGGATTGTGATATTTTTTTTCCAAATTTTTATTAATGAATTTTGTTTCCACCCTGGCCATGCAGGATGTAAATGAATACTTGGTGAGGACACTGACATTCATAGAGTTAATCCTGCATCCTTTAACACATTGCTCATTAGTATGCCCTTCAAGAAATTCAGCGCTGAAGCTTTCTTTATTTCCTTAGGAACTAATTGCAGGTTGTTTTGGATAGACTTGGCTGAGCATGTAGTTTTATCTTAGTTATCTGTGTTAGGACTCGGAGTAAGGAACCTTTTTTTATTGTTCTCATAAATATATGATTTTTAATGGTGGTTGTCTATTTTCTAAATGTTTATTTTTAATAAATAGTACAAAAAGGGAAATTATGCTTTATTTTCTCTCTACAAACAGGATAACTCAATTTTTTAAGCACAGATAATTAAAAAGGCTTCTTGTGACATGAGCAAAACTATACTGTGTGGTAACATTAGAAATGTCTCCTAATGGCTTATATTCTCCTACTGCATCATGGTATTCAGTGCTATTACAGTAATACGAAAGCAAATAAGGGCCAAGAAAATGATAATAACAAGATGCCCCAGCACCGAATGGCAGCAATTGTTGATGCTGGCTTTACACACAAATGATATAACTGAAGAAGGACATTATTTTTCTTTGTATTATGTTCAGTGAAGTTTTCAGAATGGATCGAAATAAAAAAATTTCTGCATGTTGATTTCTTAAGCACACTTTAAATGGACTGTTTCACAGTAAATAGTCTCAATACACTTAAATCCCAAGCACCTTATCATGGAACACAGTTAGATGACAGTTCTTATGATGGCTTATTGAGATTAATGTGGATTGTGATATGTGTCTCTTTCTCTTCTATTTAGTTCTCACAGTCTTCTTGAATTTACCTTTAAATTCTAAACAATTTTTAATATTCTTTTACTTGTAATCAAAGATTACGACTGAAAGGGGAAGGAAGGAAGGCAGGCAGCAAGGATAGTTAAATGTGGTACTAAAATTACTCTCTGTGCTTCCAACAAAACTGAGTTGTTAATGTGGTTTTGTAAAAAATTTCTGTACTTCATATTCTTGATTTATTGTATTGGGAATGTACTATGAAATGTTCTCATAGTCTCCACAGGAACTGTTTAACATCATTATTTCCTAGGTTTATTGTATTAGGACTTTATTTTCAATAGATACTTTCTACACCAATGCTGGGGGTTCATTTTGTTCTTGACATGTCGTGCCTCTCTTGCGCCAATCACTCAATTATTCAACCTTTTCTCAAGCACATTTATCTTGATTAAAACTATCCAAAATGTTTCCAGGGCAAGATTCAGCCTGTGAATGTTGCAGTCTAGCTTCAGCCTCACTTGGTCAAATGTTTTGGCAGTTTACCAATTTAACATAATTTTAGACAAAAATCTTTGAATGCCTATCAGATAGCCTTGGTGTCACAATCTCTCCTAATCCGTTAACAGCTGTGTTTGGTGTACTCCTGGATGGGCTTAGAGTGGAGAAGGGCCTTTACTTCACTATTGGCATGTAAACTTACCTTACTCAACTGGAAGAATCCCAACCCACCACTTTAAAGTCAGTGGGTAGCTGATATCCTATACTATTTGAAATTGGAAAAAAAATCAAATTCTCACTTAGAGGATCTGTTCAAAACTGTTTTAAAATATGGTAGGATGTAATCAGTAACATTTTAGAATAATCTTCTATATCTGGGAAAAGGATACTCTTTTTTTTTCTTCAAAGATTTGCTTTGTAGACTGGCTCTCCTCTCTATTTTGGGTGAGGTTTGGATTTTAGTTTTATTTAGTCTGGAAGCAGATTATTATTATGTATATGGATTGTTATTTGTTTTTAATTAAGAAAAATTAATAAAATAAAAAAAAGTTTTGTACTGGTCTGTTAAGAGTGTTGAGCGGATACAAGATGTGTACTCTTAAAGCCTCAGACAGAAAATTACAGCTTTATTACACTTATTTTCCACTTACTGTACATTTATACTTTAAATAAGAACTGAGTTAATCCCCAAAAATCAATTTGTAAAGTGGCATTTATATATCAAAACGAGCATTTCTTTTATGTGGAATTTCAATTTAATGTTCCATATATAATATTATTTTAGGTTTACTGTAAAAAAATCATTTGCGATAGGGTATAATACTGGCAGTTCTAAATAGAACAAACATTACAAGACATTAAATATAACATAGCAAAATATAATAAAATAAGTAAAATAATTCAACAATACACTCATATTTACTATCAGCAGAAGAGGTGTATTAATAGGGCAATTGTGAGGAGGAGTAGTTAGAGGGAAGTCTGTTATTGGAGGATGACATCAGGAAAAATAGAATAAGAAGTGAAAATGAATTCTTTTTAAAACTAATTGCCATTCATGCAGCACACTACGTTACGTGCAAGTCTGACCAGCATAAGGCGTGTTGCTACTGTCTGGTGTCATGACCAGCAGGTATTACTAGTTGAATATGGACATTATCTTTAAACCTGTGTATCCTTCCTTAGCCTCCAGCCTTCCACTGAAGAATGTTGTTTTCTCAGTAGTAATTTGTCAAAAAGTATCCGGAAAATCTCGGAGATGGATAGATAGATAGATAGATATACTTACTGAGGGGTTATTTCAATAAATTGTAATAACACAGAGTCTCCCAGAGTAGTTGCCTTACTTTATAAAACCTAAATTGTTAAAATGTGTACATGGGGCCCAGTGTGTGGGATGGGAGATGAGGTGATCACTTCAGGTGTGTTTTATTCTTTTGTAATATTAAAAAAAATACAAAAGTTAAGTATGAATTGTAAAAGTTACATGTATACCAAGTGCTTAATTTATGCACTACCTTTTGAAGTAAAAATATTTCAAACCATGTTTAAAATTTCAAATATCTCCGAACTGCTTCACCACACTGTGAGTATCCGAGCATCAAAGTGAAATTTGCACATTTCGATACTACATGTCAGTGCTGATATTGACATGCATTGTTCTGTTTTTTTTTTTTTCACATAAGTAATATTTTCATTTTGTAAAATTGCTGGAATGATATTAAGGTATCAGTCACAGATACATTGACTGTTAAACGTCTCATAACTTTTCACCAAGCATGTGTAGCTTGGAAGGGCAGGCACCTTTTAGCTTGCAGGACGGGGTTCTGAAACTTCTCAGCCTATATACATCGGACTTCCAATACAACTCTGAGTCTTGCCACGAGCAAAAGTTCACTTACGACACTGTCATTGTGAGCTGCATCAGGAGTGGACAGGAGGAGGAGTATAGGAACCTAAACAAGGACTTTGTTAAATGGTGCGAGTCAAACCACCTACAACTAAACACCAGCAAAACCAAGGAGCTGGTGGTGGATTTTAGGAGGCCTAGGCCCCTCACGGACCCTGTGATTATCAGAGGTGACTGTGTGCAGAGGGTACAGACCTATAAATACCTGGGAGTGCAGTTGGACTGAACTGCCAATTCTGATGCTCTGTGCAAGAGAGGACAGAACCGACTATACTTCTTTAGAAAGCTGGCATCCTTCAACATCTGCAATAAGATGCTGCAGATGTTCTATCAGCCAGTTGTGGTGAGTGCTCTCTTCTACGCGGTGGTGTGCTGGGGAGGCAGCATAAAGAAGAGGGATGCCTTACGCCTGGACAAACTGGTGAGGAAGGCAGGCTCTATTGTAGGCACGGAGCTGGACAGTTTGACATCTGTGCCGGTGCAACGGGCGCTGAGCAGGCTCCTGTCAGTTATGGAGAATCCACTGCAACCACTGATCAGTATCATCTCCAGACAGAGCAGCAGCTTCAGCGACAGACTGCTGTCACTGTCCTGCTCCACTGACAGACTGAGGAGATCGTTTCTCCCCCACACTATGCAACTCTTCAATTCCACCCGGGTGTGGGGGTAAATGTTAACACTACACAAGATTGACTGTTATATCTGCCTCGCACTCTCCACCTTGCATTTTTTAACTTGCACTTCATGTTTATCACTCTTTAATATCTCCAGCCACCATAAAAAAAAACCTCACACTGTTCCACTCCATCTAAACTAGTGTGATGCTGAGGTATCACCCGTTGCATGGCTCCACTCAGGTCCTTATCTGGATCCTGAGTTGGTTTGTCATGTGCTGGGTGCGGCAATGCACTGTATCAGTGTGTGCTCCTAACCTCTCTCTCTCTCTCCCTTTAATTAACATTGTTTTTATCAGTATGCTGCTGCAGGAGTATGTGAATTTCCCTTTGGGGATTAAGTATCTATCTACAGTATCTATCTACTGTATCTATCTATGAATGGAGAGTATTGAGCACTTACACTCACTGGCCACTTTATTAGGTATACCTGTTCACCTGCTTAACACAAATATCTAATTGGCCAATCGCATCAATGCATTTAGACATGTATACATTGTCAAGATGACCTGCTGAAGTTCAAACTGAGCATCAGAATGGGGAACAAAGGTGATACAAGTGACTTTAAATGTGGCATTGTTGTTGGTGCCAGACAGACTGGTCTGAGTATTTCAGAAACGTCTGAACAACTGGGATTTTGAAGCACAACCATCTCTACAACAACAACAACATTTATTTATACAGCACATTTGCATACAAACAGTAGCTCAAAGTGCTTTACATAATAAAGAATAGAAAAATAAAAGACACAATAAGAAAACAAAATAAATCAACATTAATTAACATCGAATAAGAGTAAGGTTCAATGGCCAGGGGGGACAGAAAAAACAAAAAAACTCCAGACGGCTGAAGAAAAATTAAAATCTGTAGGGATTCCAGACCATGAGACCGCCCAGTCCCCTCTGGGCATTCTACCTAACATAAATGAAACAGTCCTCTTTGGATTTAGGGTTCTCACGGAAGGGCTTGAGATCTCTAGGGTTTACAGAGAATGGTCCGAAAAGGGAAACTATCCAGAGAGAGGCAGTTCTCTGGGCAAAAACACCTTGTTGATGCCAGACGTCAGAGGAGAATGGCCAAACTGGTTTGAGCAAATAGAAAGGCAACAGTAACTGAAATAACCACTTGTTACAACTGAGGTATGCAGAAGAGCATCTCTGAATGCACAGCACATCGAAACTTGAAGCAGATGGGCTAACTACAGCAGCATGAGACCACACCGGGTGCCACTCCTGTCAGCTAACAACAAGCAACTGATGCTACAATTCACACAGGCTCACCAAAATTGAACAATAGAAGACTGGAAAAATATTGCCTGGTCTGATGAGTCTAGATTTCTTCTGTAACATTTGGATGGAAGAGTCAGAATTTAGCGTCAACAACATGAAAGCATTGATCCATCCTGCTTTGTATCAACGTTTCACGGTGGTGGTGATGGTATATTGGTTTAGGGGATATTTTATTCACATTTGACTACAGATGGTTCCAAAGATCACAGTCAGGCTAGGCTAAGAAGAAAACATCATCTGAAGACTGTAAATTGTCAAACAGAACAGTGATGATAATCATGAACTGTAACAAGTGTTGAGACAGATTATGTCAAGTGTGCAAGCACAGCACCCCAGTTCAAATGTTAAGTTCCTATGTGGCTTTTTGAGACTTGTAAATAAATATAAATCATATCAGTTGTGAGGATCTTGACATACCAGTGGCTTACTGTAAGAAATCAATCTGTGGTGCTTTAGACCTGTGGCTGTGTTTAAGTATGAGACTTTAAGTCGCGAAAGAGAGGAGGAAGACAAAATTGAGCGTTGTTATGACCAATGGTGCATATTCTTTCTGTGAAGCACAAACACTGAGGTCTTTCAGCCAATGGGTTATTCAGCAAATGCCTATAAATGAATGCTACTAGGGTTCCATTATGTCTACAGCAATATGTCTTTATAATACCTAACTTGTGACTGTGAAAGCCAAGTCAGAAGTTTTCTTTGTTTTTAGTTGTTTTGGTGTGTATTTCAGAAAGGGTTTGTTGTTTGTCAAATTAATAAAATAATAACATATTTAATGAGCTTCTGTAACAAGCCAAATTTCGATCTATCTATCAACCTCTGTGTGAACTGAAATTGTAGTGTGGTTGCAAGTAGTGATTTAAAGATTTCTGATCGGGTGTGTTTGGAAGATCGTGCAGATATTGAATGTTTTACTTTTTTATTATTTTAGATACATAGGACTTTATTTGTCCCCAGGCATAGTGATGTAATGATACCAGAATATATATTTGAATATATTTGATATTAATACCAGTGAAAATTTACAGTAATTAATACCTTTTGATAACACAGCAAAAACAGAAATCCCATTCCATGGCTTTTTATTAAAGTACATACATTTATTGAAGTGAACAGTATTGTGCCTTTTTCTGTAATGTAATATAAATATATAAATACTAACAGTAACAACTTTAAAATACTGGTATATCCATCAAGTAGTTCACAAACTACCATTTTAGTAAACAAGTACTGGCATTCATAAATACCAAAATACAATGCATGGCTTGAACTTTAATGTGTGTCAGAAATGGGAATCCCCTTCGTGTAACACCAAATGGGGTTTAGAAACTTGGAGGGATTTCCGCATCGGGTGTATAATGAATGTTATCATCATAAACTACCTGGTTTATCTTAGCATGTCAGTCAGTCAGTCATTGCATATTCTAAATTTATTCTTACAGTTTCTGTCTAGTAACTGAAAACTACTACTTAAAATTCATACTAAATATAAATATTCCAACATTATTACTGTATGTTTGTGCTGTTGAATTAGTGAATTCCAGGGTAGTTCCATTTATACAAACTCTCTTTAAAGCTATTTTTGTAACAACATGCTTTTAAAGTCTTGTTTGTCAGTGAACAACTCTGTTTATTTTGTAACATTTGCAATTGTAAGATTTTATATTTGCATTATTAGTTTGTTAAAAATATTACTGATAAGAGTAAAATTTAACAGATGAGTCAAATTAATTCAAATGTCAGAATCCCATGGGGTTTCCAAATCTGTGTCTCATTTATTTGTTTACATTTGTTCCAACACTTTATAGCTTCTTGAATGAAATCAAAGGTGTCATTTTTACATGAATCCTTTATTTCGGAACTCCTGTTAGAAAGCTTTTGTTTTGATATTTTCAAGATTTTTTTTTATGTGAACGATCACTTTGTATTTCTTATACCAGAATTAGAAAATTAACTGAGCTGTCGTTACCTGTACTCAATAAATATGTAACTGTGAGGCAGCATTACATTCTCCAATGTACCATTTAAATATATGTTTTTTCACTTAAGGATTATACCAATGAATGGTAGTTTGCCTTCCAGAGCCAAATGAATTACACAAATTCAGTGTTTGCAGATTTGTATTTAACAATAAAGTATGCTGTTTTATTTGTGTTTCTAACTGCGTGTTTCTGCAGTTATGTGTCTCTGTTAATATTGTACATGTCGTATTAATAGGGAAATGTTCCTAGTCCTTCAAAGCATTGACACACTAAATGCATTTTTCTTTGGTATTAACAAATCGAGCAACTTGTGCCATCACAAGAGTAGACAAGCCAAAAAGGCACTTCGTTTGAGTCTTGCCTCAGTGCTTACTTTCAACGTCTGTTGCTAGCGCTGGCAGTCCTCCCACATTCCATAGGCCTATATGTATAACTGTGGATGTGTGGGAGGTCCTCCCTCCTCAATCCACAGCATCAACCTGCATGTGAACTGGATGGATACCTGAACTGATGGACATTTATAGAGTGCTCTCTATAATCGGAGAATGAATGTAAATTCTTTTATCAGGACTGTGAAGGACGCTATTAAAAGTGATAAATCATGGTTAATTATTTCACCTCCTGTTACAAATGTGTGACAATGCACATTAAACTATTGCACCTCTTTTGATTGGTAATATTATTTAGCTTTCAAAGCTTGCACAAATCATTTTCTGATCTATTTCCATAATGATGTAAAAGTGGCAATAGCGTGAGCCTGAGTATATGTGTTTTGCTTTTATTATTATTATTATTTTTATTATTATTATTATTACGAGTATGATCCCAAGGGGCGGCACGGTGGTGCAGTGGCAGCCTCGTAGTAAGGAGACCTTGGTTCGCTTCCCGGGTCCTCCCTGCCTGGAGTTTGCATGTTCTCCCCGTGTCCGTTTGGGTTTCCTACAGCTACTCCGGTTTCCTCCCACAGTCCAAAGACATGCAGGTTAGGTGCATTGGCAATTTTAAATTGTCCCTAGTGTGTGTGGGTGTGTGCGCACCCTGCGGTGGGCTGGCGCCCTGTCCGGGTTTGTTCCTGTCTTGCGTTCTGTGTTGGCTGGGATTGGCTCCAGCAGACCCCCCCGTGACCCTGTGTTAGGATGTAGCGTGTTGGACAATGACTGACTGACTAACTGACAAGTATGATTCCTGCAGTTGCATGCTAAAATTCTCCTGTGTGAGCACAATGCATTTCCAGAAAGGACTTCTGTTTTTTTTCTTTACAATATGTGTTGATGTGGTGCTGTAGCATCACCATTGCGAGCCATTATTTATATGTAGTTTTCACTCACATTTTTTACATGTTTTATTGTGCCTTCCAAAGTAATTTGTCTACTTGTAGTCATACATGAGCACAATACTGATTTTCTCTGTATAACCAATACTGTAAAAAACTGCTGCTGTTACGTTATGGACATTTGGTACCGAATTAGTACTGAAATATCGGTTCTTATGACATATCAACCAGGAAAGAATTTGGCTTTTAACAGAAGCTCATTACATAAATAAAATAAAATAAATAAGACACACACTATGGCCTGAACACACAACAGAAAGACTAAAAAGAAAGAAAATTTAAAGAGAGAAGAACTGACTTGGCAGTCACAGGCGTATTGTTTTTGGTAAGGAACCCCAGTAGCATTTCTTGACACACTTCTGCTGAATGATTCATTGGCTGAAATTCCTCTGTGTTAGTGTGTCAGAGAGAGAATGTGCAGCATTGTTCATAATAGCACTCAGTTTTGTTTTCTTTCTCTCCTTAACTACAACCTCCATGGGGGCCAGAATACATTTTATAACTGAGCTTGCCCTTTAACTTATCTTGTTGATTCTGTGAGCATCTCTTGAAGTGAAGTTACTGATCCCAGCACTGGCCATCACAGAGATCTCGCATACATAAAGGATGTCATCACCCTCATTAAAGAAACATAGTCTCCTAAGAAAAAAATACCCTTGTTATGCCTGGGTTGCCTGTAGCTAGTATACTCCCTTGATATCAACAGTTCTAGATGGACTGAAACGAATGAGGACATATCACAGCAACCATAAGAGCAAAAGTGCAGTGCAAAAATCTCAAACAATAAATAAACAAATCAATATAAAAAAGTCCAGTGAGGAAGTTAAAATTCAATAAATATTAATTAGAGATAATCCATTAAAACCAAGAATAAATCAGGCAGGATCAGCCCTTGTCTTCATAGCAGTGCTGCTTAATCTCCTTTCTCTCGTTTTGCTCCACTACCCCATCTTCCGGGTATAATCAACAGAGCAGAGCCCAGATGAGGGAGAGCTGGCTTAGACACTTGTGAGCTCATCAAACATAATTAGCCAGTTCCCTCATAAAGAATTTCCACAGCCACACAGCTTCTCTCCCACAAACCTACACTCTTAGTGGTTTGTGCTGCCACATTGCTTTTATTTTAAAGGAAAATTTCCATCACCATGAACCTCTGTCTCAATAAACCACAAGCCGACTCTTTCCTATATAGTTCCTGTGTGTTCCAACACCAGTCAAACCTGTCATTGATTTGAACGCACAAGTATTTGTAGATGGCTACTCCTCGAATAGTGACCCGACATAGAGTCTCTTTGGTGTGGTGAAGGTCAATAACCAGTTCATAGGTTTTGTTATTAAGTTGCAGATAATTCTTTATGCACAAAGAAACAAAGTTCTCTACCTGACACCTATACTTTGTCTCTGGTGCAGTACTTCTAAATAGTATGGTTATTTAGAAATGATTTTAAGTTTACATCTAATGGTGATTCTCTCTCTCTCTCTCTCTCTTCCCAGGCCAAGATGGCACAACCAAGAAAAGAAGGAGTCCGTCCCAACCCTAGGACTGAGTCACGTATCTTAAACTTTTCTGGGAAGCAGGAGATTCTTGCAAGCTTGGTTTCTGCTCTTGACTCCGTGGTTAGTAATGTTTTTTCTTTGAAATCTTGTTTTTCTGACACTTAAAATTGAGCAAGTAAGAGTGAATAAGTAAACGTTTGATACCATTCTACTTTACACCAACTGAACTTAAGATTGCATTACAATCCAAGCCCTCAATGGTGAACTATGTGCAGTGTATAATGTGTACCCCAGTAAAGAATGAATACGAGCTTCAAAGCCTGTTACTGATAAGGTTTTGCATGCAGCAAAATAAATAATGTTTTAGGTATTTGTAGAATATAATACAAGAAGCAGGCTAATACAGAGTCTAAAAAGTTTTTTTTGTTTTTTTTACTGTACTAAAATCTGCAGTAGTCCGCACTTGTTTGTACAGTGTTGTGTGCATTCTCTGTTTAGATTCACGCTTGTTTTGTAGGCCAATTTGGCTCCTGTGGTGCATGCATAGCTTTTCTCAGTGATCAGGATGTAGCAGCACAATTTCTTGGCTTTGTGCTTGTCATTTGAGCAGCTTGGTAATTAGGATGAAAGGGAGATTTTTTTTTTTATCCAGTTGTCCTAAATGTTACATCACAAAGCACTTCCTGGCTTTCTCAGTCAGTTGGCAGTGAATGTATCTTCTCATTTCCATCCTGATTGTTTATATCTGTTTACAGTATCTGTTTTGGCCTTCCTGCTGCTCTTTGCGATTTGCTGGCACAGAATTGCCTGTGGCACATCAATTGAAGAGATCTGATTATGAAGAAGTCTGTAAACATCAGAAAGCAGATGGGTGGCATGGTTTATCATAATTCACCAGTAGTGGGTGTTCAGTGATCAATGTACAATTAATTTCTGTGTTACGCTTCTTATTTTAGTTAGAAAAACATTTTTCCTTCACAAACACCAGAGAACAAGCATTGAAAACATATTGGAATGTGAACATAAAATTGGTTGTCATTTCTAATTTTAAATTTACTAGTTCAATTTTTCCTATTTTGTACTGCACCTAGCTTATTCCTTGTGGTGCTTTTCAAGACATGCAATGTGGAATGTGCCAAGACATAAAATATTTTATAGTGTCCTGATTAATGAATAGATTTAATGTCATGCTATGGCAAGAATTTATTTAACAGAAATCTCTTTTCAAAAAGAAGTACTCACAAACTAACTCAAGAAAGGTTATACCAAAAACCTTTCGGCACTCCACATTCAAGTAAATTGTTGCTGTAAAGACATGTAAAGAGTTTCATGAAGGCTTTGTTGAAGAAACTTAGATTTTTAAGAGCAATTGTAAGAGTAACTAATTGATAATGGACTGTTCTAATCTTTACATTTTCTTAAAACTGAAAATTTAATTGTTAGTTCAACGCTAATAGTGAAATAGTTTTTTTTTTTTTTTTTTATTTCTTGTATCTGATGATAGTATTATTAGGGAAAAAAAAACTTCTTGCAATGAGAGCTGTTGGGTTCCCAGGATTTAGACTCCAATAAATTGTCACCTATTGAGTTGCCAGTTGCTTCTGCATTCCCTTATTTTCTACTTCTACAAAGGATTCACATACAATTGTACATGTATGTTTAAAATATGTGTATAGCATAAAATATACTTTGTACATAACATTCTGAAACCCACCCTCCAAATTAGTGTCTTGTGGGGCCAAATCCTATTTCAACAGGAATGGATGCAAAGCAGGAAGCAGCCCTGAACAGGCACAAGTCCACTGCAGTGTAGAGTTAAGTGCTCGCCCAGACTTAACCTACCTACTGAGGGGAAAAAAAACCAACACGCAGGCATAAAATTAAAATCCGGTGTCCTGGATCTGCAAAACCTCCATGCCAAGTAGTGTGTGATTGTGCTGCTCAACATGAAATACTGCATGTGGTGCTACCTACCATGTTTAGGTTTAGCCAGTAACAGAATCAGTACTATACGTTTTCTGTAGAAGTATGCCAGGCGGTTCAATAATGTTTTTGAGAAGCCCCTCTCACTTGAGCTTCAATCGTGATTATTGTAAAGAACTTTGCACCCTCTTTTTAAAATGGGCTCGCTCTGTGTTTATGTTCCAGCTTTCTAGTCCAATTCCCTTTCTTCTTCCATATCTGAAAAACATAGATCAGAAGATCACTGTGAAAGTTTAACTTACGAGTTTCATAAATATTTATCCCTTTCCCCAGTAAAACTTCTACTAGCAACCATATTTAACTTTTCATTCACAGGTCAAATGTTTTTCTTTAATCACCATGATTGTCTATATGTTTACAAGAGAGTGGATAGAGTCTGCCTTTTACTGATATTTTTTTTCTGTTTAATAAATGATCTTATTTTCTCATTCTAAATCACCTTTGTTTTCCCTGCTCTGTGCTGCAATCAGTACTAACTAACATCAATCTCAAGTCAAGTCAAGTGGCTTTATTGTCATACCATCCATACAAAGCACTGCATCATACAGTGGTACAAGATTACATTCTCCAGGCACACAGTGCAAAACACAGGACAAGTTCAAGACAGTTAAGGAACTATACTATATTAGTGATTAATAAATAATTAAAAATAAAAAATAGGTGAGTGAATAGTAATAATTTGAAATAGATAGCAGTAAATACATGATAAATAATAAAAGTAAAACTAATAATACAAAACAATATTGACAAGTGTAACAAATGTACTGCATTTAAATCGTTACTGGGGCAGATCTGAGGGCAAGGAGGCAGCATGGAGTTCAAAATCCAAACACCTAAGGGGTAGAAGCTGTTGTAGTACCAACCAGCAGTCCAGTTGTTCACCACTTTCTTAAAATGTAGAATCGGTGTAGGATACATTTTAATATAGAGAAGTTCTTATCTGTTGCGCCTATACTTAATGATCACCTTTTTCTCCCTTCTTAAACCTTTTCAGTATTTAAACTATGGAAAGCACAAGGAATTAGGACACTAATAGATCTTTATATAGACAATGTACTTGCATCTTATGAACAAGTACACTCCAAATTTAATTTCCTAGCTACATTGTTTTCCTATATGCAAAACTGATTTTTTTTTTTTAAAAAGAAACCAGATTTTCACATCTCTCAACTACGTCTATCCCAAAGGCAATACTGGTCAGCCTTGATGAGGACTCAGACAGTATTTTAACAATATATATAAAATATTTCAATGAACCTTCTCTTCAATGCTCTGAGGGAACGGTGGGAGAAGGACCTTTTAATTAACATTTCGGAAGAAGAGAACTCTGCCATCTATAGAACATACTCTAATTCTATTCTACATATTCCATAATTCAATTAAAATCATTCATCAGGCTCTTTAAATTGGATTATTGGTAATTGTGAAATATCAACTGCTTATAATCAGTGAAAATCAAAATACATTAATACATTTCTGCTTTAACTGATCGGTTGTTTTTCTTTGTTTACAGTGTACTGCGCTATCAAAAGTGAATGCAGAGGTTGCATGTGTTACTGTACATGAAGATAATGTGTTTACCGTGGGCAGCGAGAAAGGCAGAGTCTTCCTAAACACTAGGAAAGAGATCCAATCTGATTTTCACAAGTTCTGCAGTAAGTTCTGCTTAACAAGATGACATCATAAAAAAAGTAGCTAGTTACTTGTGAAAGGTTTAGAAAAGTAATGTGACCTTATTGTATGACTTCAGAGTCTTCACATTTTCTCTTTCTCCCCCTACCTCTCTCTCTCTCTTTCTCCCTCTCTGTCTTTCTGGGTTTTTCTATGAGCTCTCCAATTCAACTCCAGCTTACCACGTACTTTCAGGTTACTTTAATTGGTGGCTCTAAATTGGCTCAGTATGAGTGAGCTGTTACACTAACCAATCCTGTCCAGAATTGTTTCATTCCTTCTGAACATTACTGCCAAGTAGTCTGTGGACCTGCAAACCCTGAACTTGGTAAAGTGGGTTTGGTAGAGAATAGATGGATATACACTGCAGTTGATACAGTGGGTTCAGAATATTGATAGAACATTATAACATTATATAGGCCACACAAATGAATTCTATATTATAATCTATTGTTTACAGAGTAACCGTAAGGATATACATAAACTTTACCAGTCCAAGCTCTTGTTTACCTAATTAACTGTGCTGGGCTCTATTAATCTTTTGTTTTCTGTCTTTAAATGGTGTCCCTAGCTTTGTAATATTTTTTATAGTTTAACAAGCTAGTGGTGCCTTTAGTATATGTGTTGCAATTTTAATCTTAATTATATTAAAAGGCATTCCAGGTTTAGTGCTTATTAGATAAGTGCAGGATTCCCATGAAAGAAGACAATATGAAAATTTCCAGACCTCTCCTAGTGCGATTTTTCTTGGAAGAAATTATTATTCAGCTGAATTAACGTTTTTTTTTTTTACCTTTTGGAGGAGTTCCTTGCTTAGCCTTCTTGCCTTCAGTGACCAGCACAGCAAAACTACAAGATGAACTGCCAAAACCTGCCAAAGAAGGTGTACAAGTGGGACAGCGTTTGCCTGCTGAGCCTCCCTCTGACATTTTTGTTCTGAGGAAGATGGTGGAAGAGGTTTTTAGCGTCCTTTACGGTAATGATTTATTCTCTTCCAAATAATGCCCTTCTCTTTAAGGCAATTCCAATATCTTTCAGTTAAAAACCAAAATAAGAAAATTGATTAGCCTGTGCAAGAACTTCTTTCTTGATTCTTTAAGCCTCTTCTGAGGAATGTAAACAATTCCCCAGAACTCCTCATCCCTTTATTTGTCATTGTAGTCAAAATGTTGCTTCTAGGCTTAAAGAACAGTGTAATACATTTACAACCTTCTCATTTAACCAAAACCTCTCAGGTACAGTTTCTGATCAAACAATGTCAAAAATCTATTTGGTATTCAAATCTTGAACTAGTACTTTATCCAGAGTTAATTCCTACTTTGGGGCTGATGTTGCGGTGATAGTCTGACTCTCTGTGAACCTAATATTGGCTTAAGTTGGATTCAGAATGAATAGGTGAGAAGACTATTCACCTAAAGCTGCTCAATATATTTATGTTAAAGGAATGTTGTCATAACATATGAACTGAATGTTCATCTTGGCTTTTCCTGTAAATTAACATTAGCAGTTCAAGTTATATATTTTGTTTTGATGAATTCCACCATGGAAAAATCTTCTCAGCCCTTTTTTTTTCTCTTTATTCCATTCTGTTTTGGTACATAAAATCAGCCGGCCGAGCATCTGTTCAGTTTCCGAGGTCCAAAACACCAAGTACTTATTCCTCATTGCTGTGTTATGCACATTATTCTTCCGGGTGAGTGCTCATTGGTTGACAACTATCATGGAAACAGTGCCATTTCCACAATTTAAGACAAAATCAGACCTGTTAGATTTTGTCAGGCAAATGGGAGCGAGTCACGGGGTGCGTCAGACTACGTGATTGGATATCATATGTATCACACTTTAACTGCCTCTGACTCTTTAAATTATGTAAATGAAGTGTGCCACTAAAATCACTGTGGTTTAATGTGACATGGGCTTTACCCAATTTAGGGCTGAACTTGGGATAAAACTGGAAGACTTTCCCATTATGGGGAATTAGGCCTTATGAATAACTAATTGTTTTACCCAGCTTTGCCAAGAAGAGTGAAATATTATGCATAAATAAATAAAAAACAGACCTAACCATTATGAATTCCTCATCACTTCAGAAAGATGGTGCTACTTAGCTTATTAAGCCTTTTATATGATCAAGACTGTGAAATTATATTGTGTAATTAAGTGAAAGATTTAGAGAACTGGAAGTAATTTTGCAGCAAACAATAATTCATAGAACAGTAATAATAAATATGTCAATAGTTTAGAAATAAAACTGAAATTTTAAAAAGTATGTAAAATTCACCATTGTTGTAATGTGCATCTCAATCGCTGAAAGACAAATGGGGTTTAGTGGCGCACACTTTCCCTCCACCCTGAGCAGTGCTTTGAAGTGTCCATCCCATTTCACTCCTGTCTTCACTAAAGACATTTTTTACTCCAGATAAAGCAAGAATCTCATCACAATTGGGTCTTCTGCCTTAATATTAATTACCATAGAGGAAAATTGAATAGGAAATGTGTTTGTCATAATATAAACATTCAGCTATTCAAAGCTTGCCAGTCCTATGCACTTAATTCTTCTAAAAAAAAAAAATAATAAAGTCTAGTTTTGAAAGTCCCTAAAGTCTTACCGTCTACCACACTACTTTGTATCTTATTCCAAGTGTCTATGGTAGGGTGGAGTGGTGGTTCTGAGACTAGGGATCTGCGCAGGCAATTGGAAGGTTTGTGGTTTGAAACCCAAAAATGTCAGAAGTGATTCCAATCCATGGAGCCCTTGAGTAAGGCCCTTAACCTGCAATTGCTCATTAACCTGCTTCCAGCCCTGCAAGCAGGTCCTCCAACTTGCAGGGGAAACTTGGAGATTGGTGACAGCCACTGTAAAAAAAAAACCTCACACTGTTCCATTCCATTTGAACTAGTGTGGTGCAGAGGTGTCACCCATTGCATGGCTGTACAAGGACCCTAATTTGGGATCCTGAAGTGGTTTGTTGTGTATGTGCTGTATCAGTGCATGCTCCCAATGCCAATAGTCCTATATGTAAATAAAGACTTCCTAATGTTTGTGTGAAATTTACCCTTAACGAATTTCCAACTGAACTCATTTTAAAGTAACAGTCTCAATTCATTGTACTAATTCCATTCATAATTTTAAACACTTCAATCATGTCGCCTCTTAATCTTCTTTTGCTTAAACTGTATAGGCTCAGCTCTTTTAATCTCTCCTCATAATTTAACACTGGTAGCCCTGGACTCAGCCTAGTCGCTCTTCTCTGGACTTTTTTTTTAGCACTGCTATGCCCTTTTTGTAGTCTGGAGCTGTACACAGTACTCCAGGCGAGTCCTCACCAGTATGTTATAATGCTTGAGCATAACCTCCTTGGACTTGTATTTCACACATTGTGCTGTATAACCTAACATTTGGTTACCCTTCTTAATGACTTCTGAATGTCTGGCAGTTGATAGTGTAGAGTCCACTATGACCCATAAATCCTTCTCAATTTTCAGAACTCCCATGGTGTACTCAAACCTAACATTTTTACTTCCTATGTGTAATGCTTGACATTAAATTTCATCTGCCACAAATCTGCCAAAACTAGTATGCTATCCAAGTCTTTCTGTAATGACTTAACAGATTCAAAATTATCTGCCAATCCACCTATCTTAGTATCATCTGCAGACTTGACCAGCTTGTTACTTATATTCCTATCAAAATCAATTATACATATTAAAAATAGCAGCAGCCCTGGCACTGACACCTGTGGAACACCACTCTTAACATCAGCCAGTTTTGATGGGGTTCCTCGCACCATAACCCTCTGCTTTCTGTCTGATATATTGTTACCCTAAAGTTAAGTGCTGACTGAATTGCATCATATTAATAAAAATTGATAGCACTGGAAATAATGAAATTTGAAGATCATAAATCAATATTGCATGATTGCATTTGTATATAAAGAATGAACATTTTATCCATTTTGAACGTAGTGACTTTTTGTAAAGGTACTATACTATACTAATTATATATATATATATATATATATATATATATATATATATATATATATATATATATATATATATATATATATATATATATATATATATATATATATATATATATATATATATATCTATACTAATTAAAGGCAAAGCCCTCACTGACTCACTCACTCACTGACTGACTCACTCACTCATCACTAATTCTCCAACTTCCCGTGTAGGTAGAAGGCTGAAATTTGGCAGGCTTATTCCTTACCGCTTACTTACAAAAGTTAAGCAGGTTTCATTTAGAAATTCTACACGTAATGGTCATAACGGTCAACAACGTCTGCCATGTTGAACTTTCTTATTTATGGCCCCATCTTCACGAAATTTGGTAGGTGGCTTCCTTGCGCTAACCAAAACCGATGTACGTACTTATTTCAGTGGTATGATGCCACTGTCGGTCGCCATATTGAACTTTTCAACAGTCTTTGTTACTTATGGGCCCATCTTCAAGAAATTTGGTACGCAGGTTCCCAACGCTAACTGAATCCTACTTACGTACATATATATGTCCATAGCCTGCAGTTTGGTCACCGTGAGGCGGCGTTGGGTCCCCCATCCCAACGCCTCCCACGTTGTTGGCTGCCTGCCTATATAAGGCGGTCTGTCGCTCCATTCTCTCCCAATGTTCCCTCTAAGGCTGACTGGTGCTTGTGCAAAGGCATACACGCGTGTGCAAAATTTTTCTCTGTAATTTTTTTTTTTGTGCAAAATATTGGGGTGAAAATAAAACATGCAGAGAAAGACAAATTCACACTAGAAGAAAATATTATTGATTAATTTCAAATATAATTTTTCAAAATTCACATATCAGCTCATTCAGCTGTAGAAACAATTCGTCGTCCTTTGCTGCTCTTCCAGGAAGAATAAACTTCATTCAAATTAATTGTATGTCCTGATAAGTAAAGTTTGATCCTTATAAGGTTATCCAGATGGTCGACTTGTAAGCGATTTCTTGACTTTGTTTTAATCTGATTCATCAAACTAAACCCTCTCTCACAATCAGCGCTGGACGCCTGGAAGGTAGCACAAATGTCCAGCAGCTGAGACAAGTCAGTTAACTGCTCCTGTTGCCTAGTGTAAGCAACCATGTCATCAAAATTCTTAAGGGCACCTGTTGCCTGCTTCTCACTAATAATCAATTTAAAGTCTACATACTGAGCAATCAAGTTCTTCTTAAAATCTGTTTCTTGCTTGTTTAGTAAGATGCTATATCTTGCTGCCAACTTTTCAAATTTGTCTGATCCAAAGAAGAAATTATTAAAATTTTCAGAAGCAGTGAAAGCATCTTTATCAAAAACAGACCAATCACCGAGTTCATTGTAAGGAAATCTACTGTTAAAGTGATCACAAACTCTCTCTATAAAACGGACAACAGCAGTGGTGTCGACCGGAAGCGCATATGATGTCATTAAGTTATCAACTTCTGCTGAGAAATGAATGTTTTCACCAAGATACTGTGATCGAAGTTTCTTAATTCTGGCTTTGGTAAACTGGAACGCTTCTATAGTTGTCAGGTTACTTCTCTGAAGAAGTCGACATAACTCTGCCAGTTCTGTTAGTACTTCATTCAAAATAGTTATGGCAACACGATACTCTGGTTTGGTCAACTTTTCGAAGCAGTACTTGTGGATAGGGTCATTGCTTTCTTCAACTTGTTCCCTGCAATATTGAATCTGCATATCATAGTTCTTGACCATGGCTCTCACGGCAAAATGTCTAGAAAGCCATCTGACTTCATGTAGTGGTCTGAATGCAACTGAATCACGTTCTGCAGCCTGGCAGAGTTCATCAAAATGTGATTTCTTCACAGATGAACGATTAAAAATAGTATAGACTGTTCGTATTAGGGTTTCAATGTCTGTCATTAAAGAGACATGTTTCCATGCGTCATCAAGTCCTAAATCCTCTCTATGTGCTACGCAATGCTGCTCAAGTAAATATGGAATAGATTGTCTAAGTTTTGCAGCAACACCGTTATGTTTTCCTAACATTACGGAAGCCCCGTCTGACGTAAACATTATCATTTTCATCAAATCCAGATTGTTCTCTTTGTAAAATTGCGTAATGGCTTCTACTATAGGTTGACTTGTACATTCTGTAAGCTTCAGAATCCCAGCAAACATAGTACAGTAAGATGTCTCCTCTGCTTTTCTAAATTTTACATAAAGAATTAACATTTTGCTCACAGAAATGTCTGTACTTTCATCAATAATGAGAGCGTGGAAAGATGAACTACACCAATCACTGAACATTTCCTTTTGTATCACATAATTTATGCATTCCAGAAATTCAAAAGCGTAATTTTTACTTCTCCAAGTCTCCGGAATTTTAACATATTTTGCTATGTGATTATGGATCTCCTGAGCAGACAGCATTGAGGAATTTAATTTTATTGCAAGAAGGACATTATCAATAAGAATTTTTACTTCTTCAACGTCGGCCGATTTTCTTTCAGACAATTCAATTCTGTTCTCTCTGTCTTCTCGGGTTTCGCTCAACAAGTTCCTAATTGTTCCTCGATGCTGACTTCGTAATGTATTAACAGATTTTTCGTGAACTTTCTGAAGCAAATGACGTTTTAAATAGTCAAGTTTCCATTCATCCCATCACTTCCCGTAAGCTAAATCGCACTGGGCATTCGCTCGCTCGCAGATGATACAGACAACTTCAGATGTCACTGGATTATATTTAAAAAATTTTCTCAGAAATCTGCGTCGCTTACCGGTTGAACCTGGTATGTCGGCTTGTACATATTCTTGCAACCATTCTTCCTTAAATTTTACGCAGACTTTCTTTTTCGTCCCCTTATCGCTATCGCTTTCTTCAAAACTGCGTTTCGACATTTTACTAGCTTTAAATAACAATTTATTAACTAAATATCGGATCGGATCTTCCAGAAATAAACAGAACACGGGAAACGGAAGTCAACAGACTCAACACTGACATGTAAATGACGTAAAAAACGCGCAACCCATAGATATCTTATGTTATATAAATTATGTACCGATAGAGCAAAAAACATAGGTTTTGCGGTTTGAATGTAGACTTTAAAACTTCATTAGCAGAATGTTAGTAACATTAACTAAATATATAAAAATATGTTTAATATATTAATGATTTTTGCGCGGCACCGCTTCGCTACCGGATTCATGTCTCCCTGCTGATAACTGCAGCCTTTTTATTTAATCCACGGCTTCTCCACTGTTTTATTGTTCACTAGCAAAATACCCGCGCTTCGCAGCGGAGAAGTAGTGTGTTAAAGAAGTAATGAAAAAGAAACATCTTGAAAATAACGTAACATGATCGTCAATGTAATTGTTTTGTCACTGTTATGAGTGTTGCTGTCATATACGAGGTGTGGCAGAAAAGTAATGAGACTGATTTTTTATTTACCAAAGTTTTTATTTTTTTCAAACATCAATGTTATCCCCTTCAAAGTAGTTCCCTTGGGCAGCTACACACCGATGGAGACGTTGTTCCCACTGTTGGTAGCAGCGCTGGAAGTCTTCAACCGTTATGGTCTTCAGCATGTCCGTTACACTCTTTTGGATGTTTTCTAAAGTCCCGAAATGACGTCCTTTGAGGACATTTTTCAGTTTAGGAAAAAGGAAAAAGTCACACGGACTGAGGTCAGGTGAATAAGGGGGCTGGGGAACCACAGGAATGCCTTTTGTGGTCAAAAATTCTGTTATGGAGAGGGCAGTGTGACATGGGGTGTTGTCATGATGGAGCATCCATTTGTCTGCAATGTTTGGTCTCACGCGAATGACCCTTTTTCTGAGCCTTTCAAGGACGTCTTTATAAAAAACTTGGTTGACAGTTTGTCCTGAAGGAACAAATTCTTTGTGGACGATTCCCCTTTTGTTAAAAAAACAAATCAGCATTGATTTGATCTTCGATTTGCTCATTCAAGCTTTCTTTGGTCGAGGAGAGTTTGCAGTGTGCCACTCCTGACTTTGCCTCTTGGTCTCAGGATCGTACGAGTATTCAAAAATCCATGATTCATCACCTGTGATCACACGACTAAAGAAATCTTGCTCATTAGTGATTCTGTCAAGAAGATCAAGACACTTGTTTTTTCGAATGTCCTTCTGCTCAATTGTGAGGTTTTTCGGCACCATTTTGGCACAGACCTTTCGCATGTGCAAATGTTCAGTCAAAATCTGATGAACGGTAAATCTTTTCAAATTTAATTGTTCACTCAACATTCTTAATGTTAAACGATGGTCTGATCTCACAAGAATGTTCACACGTTCAATGTTTTCATTGGTTTTCGAAGTTGAAGGCCTCCCTGAACGGTGTTCATCTTCAATGTGTTTTCTGCCTTCCAAAAATGATTTGTGCCAGCGAAAAACTTGAGCTTGGGATAAAGAATGTTCCCCATAGGCCTGTTTTAACTTTTCAAACGTCACACTTGCCGATTCTCCAAGCTTAACACAAAATTTAATGGAACAACGTTGCTCCAAATTCCGCTGTTCCATTTTGTGAGACGCACAACCAAAAACACAACTTCGCTAATAGCAGTCACAAAAATCACGTAGTTAACGGAAGGAGTTGAAACTCGTACTGAGCTATGGGAGGGTACTGATACACGTGCTCTATCAAGGACAACAGCGCAGCGTTGCCAGATCGCTTGCAGTGTTGCCAGTCTCATTACTTTTCTGCCACACCTCGTGTGTGTGTGTGTGTGTGTGTGTATGTATGTATGTATATATATATATATATATATATATATATATATACATACACACACACACATTATATATTGTTATGTTATATATATTGTTATATAGTTGGAGAATTAGTGAGTGAGTGAGTCAGTGAGGGCTTTGCCTTTTATTAGTATATATATCCTGTGACAATTTTTTAAATTGTCCTCTCCTGATGTTTTTGAAAGATTTATTTATTGTACTTGTACATGTCAGGACCTCTTTAATCTATTTTGAAGGAAATGTTTGCTTTTAGCATGTGTTAACCAATTTTTCTATTTTGAACTCATGAAATTGTTACTGAAGCTTGGAGGAGTGGCTAGAGTTCTTGTAAGGAGATGATGATGAGTCATGCTAGGTTTGTGTTGTTTCTGCTGACCAAGAACTTGACTCGCAACACTATCTCCTATTAAAAAAGAAAACGTATTTCCATTAGTGCATTCCATAAAGCCAATGCAATAGTTGATTGTGCTATGAAAGCTGTTAAATAAAAGACTATTTTCTTGATCTACTGCGAAGGATGTTTGTGTTCTGTCACTGTGTTTTTATTTTGTTTTTAATAAAGGTGAAGCTGTTGGGAAGACTGGTCTGGTACCTGTGCCTTATGAGCAGATCCTCAAAGATCCAAACTCTTTGAGTGTTCATGGCCTACCAGAGGGAGTTTTGCTAAAGAAGCCAAGTGAATATGACACCAAAACCTTAAAGAAAATCTTGGAGTATAGCAACCGCATTCGATTCACCATCAAAAGGTAATATCAGTTTGAAATGTGTTAAAAGTGTACAAATCTGCATATTACCAAAGTTTGGTGCAAAATTTGAACAATGCTTGTTTGTGATATGCCCAAATGATGACTATTGTAAAGCTGCATTTTCTTCCATGGCCAAAAAACTTTAATGCTACAGACACTTTAATTTTGCCTTGCAGCTCATGCTTTCTCCATGTACATGGAGCAATATACAAGATTTGTTGTGAATATTATTCTATCTCTGTCAAATCGATAACTTTTAACAAGTGCATTGTTGTCCAGCATATCTAAAACATTCTGCCTTTCTCTGGAATGTGCCTGCTGATTCCTGCCTAAACAACATTTTATGGCAGCTCCTAGCAAGTTAGGACAGTTCACAAGCTCTCCTAAATCCTTGTGAAGTTAGGAGCCATTTTCTAAATTAAGAAAAGTAATAAAATGCTGTTATTCCTAAAAAAAGGCCCAAATGTGTGTTACTCGGTTTTTTTTAAACCAGTTTTCATACTCTGAGATGGTTGATAAATACAGGCACTGTTCCAAAACTAGGCCTTATCACTATTATAAGGGCCTGGAAAGAAGATAAGCCAGGCACCAAACTCAAGAAGCAGGGTATGCAGCTAGCAAAGGCAAAAATAATCCAAACTTATAATTCTAACAAGAAGGGAAAAGGAAATTGTTAAAACCCCTGGCACAAATGAACAAACTAACTTTTTTATAATCGGATGTTGTATTAATAAAAATATTCGTAAAGAAAAACAAGAACAATAAAGGATTAAAGATGGTTTTGTTTACATTCTGCTTTACCTGTTTGGATAACTAAATCAATAATCCAAAGAGTACTTACAGCATTCAGAAAGGAGACAAAATCCAAAAACCAAAAACAAAGAGATGAACAAACATGAGAGTAAGCCAGTGCCTTAGCACTGGTTCTGGGGGTTCCAAAACCTTTATATTGGGGAACAGAGTGGTCCCATGGCTGCAATGTCAAAGGGCCACATGACTTTAGGTTCTTCACATAAAGAACATTGAAAACAAAACTACACAAATTAAGTACATTTAAATAAATAACCAATGCATAAAATACACAAAATACTTATTAAATAATAATAAAATTCAAAAAGATGAAAAAACATTTTTAGAAGCACAAAGTACAAAAAACACAATACCAAGGATGAAACACTGGTGACACCATAACACCACCCCACAAATACAGGACTCTAGTGAGAATTTGAACTCTTACATTATCTTTGGAATAAAAAAGAGTATTTGTTTAAAACATACTAATCATGTCTGGGATAAAAAATGTAATAGAGTAGAAAACCAAACCCAAATTTAAAATAAGTCAAGAAATGATATCATTTAATGTAAATTTGTTAACCAAGCATGCACTGCTGGGCCAACAGCCAAAGCTCAGTATTTCTTGTCTTGGGAATCATATATATATTATGTGGGATGTTTTTTTTTTTCTAAATAGGCCAATAATGCCTGGCAGCAAGGCAAAATAATAAAGGCATACAAAGAAAACTTTGTTCACTAACAATTTTTGTTTTTCTTATTTTCTCTCTCCTGTTTTCTGTATTCCTGAAGGCCCATAGAAGAGACCCAGCGGGAGGCAACATCCTCGATTGATTTGAATAGTTCTTCACCCCCCATCAAGAACCTTCACAACCACACTGCCAAGCTTGCCAATCAAGAAGTGGCATCCAATAGTCCTTTACCCCCTGCTTTTCTCTACAGAATTCCCCATCCTAACAATGCACAGGGGGAAACTGCACATGATATGTCCCCCACTCCTATTGCTCCTGGTCTTGGAGGAGATTCGCAGAGTTCATGGTGTCCAGTTGGGGAGAAGCCTGGAACTGCTAAGGATTGTGCTGATAATGGTATAGAATTTACGTTCCCAAATTTTTGTTTTAACTGTACATCATGCATAAATAGCATTACAGACTTCTGGTAGTGTTACAACACTTGCATTTTTCTGTAATCTTTGAAATCACCTGTAGCCAATAATAACTTTTAGCTGTTCTTTTTAAACCAGTTAGCTCACTATTTGATTGACCTATTTAAAAAAGTGCTTATTCTCTGTTTTTAGTGCCTGTTTTTGGACTGTAAGGGGTGAGAAAAAAACCTATAAAAGTAACCGTGTGCCTGTATTTACAGTACATAGCTCCTAAATGGGTTTAATTTTATGTTGCCATCTGGCCTGACCACTATTGGAGTAAAGGAGGCCAACAGTCATTCCAAATCTGTATGGATTAACCTTGTCCTCAGTCTAACTCAGACCTGTCACCTGGTGTTAACGTCTTTGGAATGAATGTTTTTTCTAGGGCAGATATAAAAACATTTTTGTTCCCCCCAATAAAGTTCTCCTCTCTCAGTGGTGAATTTACTAAGGTTTTAAGTTGAAAGGCAACTTACTAAGGCAAAGTATCACTTGCATGAATTATTCTGTAAGTGTGGTATAGTAAGCTAAAGCAATACATATAAGTGAAAAGAGTACCTTTTTAATGTAGGAATAGAAGGAAAAACCTGTAAACAAGTATTCTCATGTGTTACTATTTTTCAAATATGAAATTGAACATTAATATATTAATCCTTAAAATGTATTTTTAAATAATTCAATTGCAGTAGACATTAAATGTTTTCAGTTTTGGTTCCTGAAACATTTTTGGTAATTATGATAGACAGTTTAATCGGTTAACGGCTGTTGACACATTGGATTAGTTCAGCTGAGTAAAAAATGCTTTGCTGATGATTTTTGTTTATACTCAGCATCTGATGCTTCTTGTTTTAGTGTCTAACAGTAGTCGGCCAGCATTGATGGATTCCGCTTGCCATGATACTGCTTTTTCATCTGCTTCCAATGTCCTGGTGAAAGCTTTCACTAAATTTGTCACTAACTACAAGATGATCATGGGAAGAAGTCCAAGTGTGAATGCATAAAATAAATATTTAGCAACATGTTGCACTTTATGGTTTTGGATGATTGAAGCATGTTGTCAAGCAGTTGGAATTATTTTGGTGCTTTGCAGTTGACAAAGAAATTCTTCATTATATCCTTCAATGTCTCTGATGCAGTTTCCTGTGGACCCACTAGCAGATCTTAGAACTTCTTTTCATTGATGATGTATCAAATTTGTGGACCAACAGGAATACATTTCTTAGTCTCTGTATCAGTTATTCATGAAAACCTCTACTCGGATATTGAAATCCTTCATTTTCATTGCTTATCTCTTTAACCATGTTTTTCTTCAATTCAAGTTTTATATGAAGAGAAGGCAAAAACATCTTTGTTGAGTTAACAAGTGGTTTATGTGCTACACTTTTTTCTGTCCTTAGCCAAATACTCACAGAGCAACCAGTTCTTTTTTAATATAATGGGACTCTTTAACATGGCGGTCCCATTCACAAATGAAACAACAGCACTTGGCATATCCAGTCAGCATTCCTAGTGGCAGTGCAGCTACTTTTACATCACAACAGATGTTCCAGTTGTAGTTGTACTGTATATGTATGCTTATTATATGAGAGAAAATCACAAAAGAAAGTTATTACAATAAAATATATAAGAAAATGTAAAGGTTATTTTATATTCAGTAGGCCAAAATCTATAAAGATTTTTGCACCCAGAAGTGTTCAGGAAGCAAAATCTTTGTTGTCCAGTGTTACTTTTAGTAAATCTGTTTGGTTGGAGCACTAGATATCTAGCAAGGTCATTGAAAACTCAAACACGTCTAAGTCTAAAATGTGTTTCTTTATGTGTAGGTGAGAGACTTGGGATTCAAAGTGATATGGGCCAGACATCTCAGAATGTGCATGTGTCCAAACGGCTGCTTTTTTCAATTGTACATGAAAAGACAGGTGGGTTTTAATTTGTTTTCACAAGTTTCTGTCATAATGAAACCTTCCATAATTTATACACTTTTCTTCTTTACCTTTTAATTGTCTGTTTTCATGTTTACAATATCTTGGTTCAGTTAATGACAAATGAATTATTTTCATATGAGATTATGCTGCTGCTGGTGGTGATAAAGGATGCTGCTGTCTCATAGCTCCAGTATGAACCCTGGCTTTGTAACTCCCTATAGAGAGTGCACATTCCCCACATATTCATTTGGATTCTTCCACATTCCAAAAGTGTGCATAGTAGGTTGATTGGTTAATCTACATTGGCCTTGTTTAAGGTAGTGTGGTGATATTCAATGTTTAGGGTTGACTTTTGCCTTATAGTTCAGAATGCAGGCGTTAGGGTCAGTTGGACATGCTGCCCCTCTGTTCTTGCCCCTGGAGGGGAATGATCCTTCCTCAGGTTCACCTACGTAAACCTTTTTTTGACTTTTACTTCCCTTATAGTCAAGTTTGATTATCTTTTAGCTACTCCAGAGACTGTGAGTGCCCACAGCAGAGAAGATCCAAGGACCTCACTAAACCTTCCATTCGGTAGTAATAATGGGCAGGTGTGTACTAAGGAGAGGGACTTAATCAGTGCACTTACTGGGAATTTCTTGTTTGTGGGGAACAATAGCAAGCCCCAGTTCCCATTATGAATGGGGTTCTTTGGCTTACCATTGCCTAGTAGAAATACATTGATTCATTCAGTGTAGCGCACATAGCACCTGGGTGTCTAAGGGCATCACAGACCTATTATTGCTCAAACATTTTAGGCTGCTCGTAATTTATTTTGTGCTGCACATGGCTGCAGATAGGCATGATTAAGACCACAGGTGTCACAAAATCTGTTAAACTTTTGTAATAGCATATAAGTTAATCAGATAGCAAGGTTTTGCTGTACATTCATTTAAAGCGTAGGTAACACTTTAGTTTTGGTACAGCGAAAATGAAGCTATTACTTATTTATTCTTATGTAACAACACCTTAACATACTCTTCTTTGGGTGTTCATAAATCTTAAATAGCATCAGTAAAATGTTTATGCATCTATGCAATGTGACCAACTTGCAAAAGCTCAATTTGGAGTGGTCTGAGCTGGCTTAACTGAGACACATTTCTCTTGATACTTAGTTTAAGACCGATGAATCATTCATATTAACAAGTAATTTCACCATCATGTCAATATGCCAGCTGCACAGAGATGAATAATATATCTACTGATGTTTTGGAAGTATCACGAAGACCAAAAAGAAACCTTTGTTAAAAAGTCTTGTTGCATAAGAGTAAATGTGAAAAAGATACATTTTTGTAGTACCTAAACTGAAGTGTTACCAAAGCTAGAAATATGACTTACCTGTTTAATCATATTTTTCCTATTCTATTTTTTTTACCTTTCCTCAAAGTTAGGTAAAAGGTTTTGAGTTCTTTTTCTTTTACTTTTCAAGCAGATGGTAGGTGTTAATTATTTCCAGGCATTGGGAATTTAAATCTGCTAACATGCATGTCCCTGAGCATCTCAAGAGTTTTCATGTTTTATATTCATTAGACCCCAAACCACTAATAATGAGAAGTAGTTTTGGAGTAAAAGATGAAGTATATGCAGTAGGGTAAGAAATTCTGAGACCCATTAAATCATTCCCTATTTAAGCCAAAATCAATTCTAAGTTAATTTCTCCTGTCCATCAGCATTCTTTTCCCCATCTCCCTCTTCATGTTCTCTAAATCAACGATTTTAAATGTTGAGGTCTAATGACTTTGTTTTGTTGCAGACAATATGAGCCGAGGAACCTTTCGTATTGGTTTAAATTACCTTTATAAGATTGGATACCATCATTCAATCGTGTTGCTTGTGGTGATAATAGGGAGTCTTTTATGTAAAGAAAAACCAAAATATTTATTTTCTGAATGAATACAATTTCAGATTTGCAACAACATGGACATTTGAAATGCAGAAATTAGGGAAGATCGAAGAAGGAGCTTGACATGAACACTGAAATAACTAAATATTTAAAAAACACAATGCCAATTGGTATCTGCAATGACGTTTCTACTATTAAATTATTTATCTCTCTACTTCTCTCAGTGTCTCTTAGATGAGTTAAGCTGATTTGTATTATGCAATCAATGACTTATAAAGGTTTTTACTACTGTGAGATATGAGACTTGTATGTGACCACAGTTTGTTCATCATTTTTTTGATTTCTGTCTGTCATGTGTGAAAGAATATTTTCTTTGTAACAGAACCGACACCACAATGACTGGGCAGCCTGATTCGTGACATAATTTCATCTCAAGGAGGGCGTAGTGGCAGTAATTAGCAATGCTACTTCATGTCACATTTTTGGCCACAGTAATCAGTCTCGTACTTCCCTCGCCCTCAGTATCACTTGAAAAACCCAAGCATCATTAAAATTCTCTTGTTGTTTCTTCTTCACCATTTACTTCAATGTGTTGCATCAAGTTTACAGAAATTCCCAAATATTTCTGTATTTTTGCCAGACTCAAGGCAAAGCAAAAGCAGCAGGGTTTGCTCTTCACTATTAAGGAGTAATGTTAAGTACAAGTTAACCATCAGTTAAGTCTGTATTTCCCATGCACGAACCTTAATCAAAGGTGTTGAATGTTATTCAGTATGTATTAATTATGATTCATTTAAAGTGTGTTCACGATAATAATAACCACACTATATTGTCTCTTTTTTGGTAAATGTACCTAATAGAAAGTCTTCTCCAGTTTGAACCAGAACAGTCTAAAGTATCTGCAAATAAAATTTTTAATCAAACTGCATTGACTTACTTTCATGTTCTTGAAACCTTTTTTTGGACTTGACTAGTCTTTTGGCATGAAGCATTATCTTGCAGAAAAATCCCATTTGCAAATAGGTACTCTGTTGATCCATCAAGAAGTGTGCACTGCAGACATTGTTTACTAATGATTTACTTGCTGCAAAACTTTTGTTTTTTGTCATGTTTTTCAGATAAGTGGGATACATTTATCAGAGAAACTGAAGATATCAACACCTTGCGGGAATGTGTACAGATACTTTTTAACAGCAGATATGGTAAGTTATGTTATGTGTTATTGATTGGACCACTGATTATGGCAGTGCTTCACAGTGAAAAGTTTGGAAAAGCTGAAATAGTGTTGCTAGGAGGTTTGGGAGAGATCTAGTAGCCTTTAGTGAGAGGTGGTCACATTTGACAGTTAATATTACAATAATGTATTTTGATTGCACAATATCAGCTTTTGGCACTAGATGAGACAATGACATTTCTATAATATTCAGGAAAAGCAGAGACTGGTGGGATTTTTCCTATTGGCTATCAAACAATTGTCAATGTAATTGTCAATTGTAAAACAAGTTACTAGATAGCTGCATCGTCTGGCTTTTCTTTAGTGATTTTTCTGAAACATTCCACAAAATGTAAATAGATTTATTCTTATAGCTAATGCAAATAAACTCTACTGTCCAAAGGTAGATTGTACAATATTTTAACCTGATTACCAAACATGGGTAATTCACTTTTCACACATTTTAATAAAAATGTTTATGTCAGAATTGCTGTATAATTATGAATAAAACTTAGAAATAACACCAAAATAAATTACTTCATTTAACTTCTTTCTGGCTGAGTGCTTTTAATTAAACTGGCAGAAAACTATATGCAATTTCTGAATTTGCCAGGCACAAGATTAAATGTCTTGGCTTAATTATGTTTTATGTTTCTCTTTCACATCAATGTATACAACAGACTGATAAAGCTCCATTTTTTTTTCTTTTTTTATATATAAATATTTATGGGTGTTAAGTTTTCAGTCCAAATGTCATCTCTATCTTATTGCTTATTTTGTGTGCTGCAAGTTATATCTATGGTTGGTTTTTATATCTATGGTATGTATTATGTTTAATGAATGCGCACTGTATTTGAATCATAATTGAAATATCTAAAATTAAATATGTAGTACAACACACTTTAAAATAGATTAATAAAATTTCTTTTCTGCTTTAAGCAAAAATGTATGTAATTCATCAGTTCCAAATCAAGATTATTTTCATGTTTCATCATGTTAGATTAAAAAACTTAAATGCAGAGGAATAAGTAGTGACTTGGTGTTCATTTAGTTTCTATTGAAATTTCCTTGATTAATCTTAGCTTAATCTAAATGTTTAATCTTAGCTGAAGCACTGGGACTTGATCACATGGTACCAGTTCCATACCGGAAAATTGCATGTGATCCAGAGGCAGTGGAGATTATCGGCATTCCCGACAAAATCCCTTTTAAGCGGCCTTGTACTTATGGTGTTCCCAAACTGAAGCGCATTCTGGAAGAACGACATGGGATCCGGTTTGTTGTGAAAAGGTAATTGTAAAAAGGGGCCATATACCTTAAGAAAAAAAAAATCATATTTTATTATAAATAAAGAATTATATAGCTCTAAAGGTTTTAATGTAATAAATATAAAGAAAACAATACTTCAATCATTTTGAGGTTTAAGCCATTACACCTGCTGTGCCTTGGATCAAGAAATCTGCAGAACATTCTTTAAAACCTGCTTAAATAAAATAACAAAAACTGACTTTGCTGCTAAGATAATGTTTAGGTAGCAGTGTGTTTTCTTTGTTTTTGAGGGTGAAGTTTGGCAATACAAAGATAAATAGCTGTTATACTGTTTCTATTTAAAATAAAACTTTTTCATTCTGTCTTTATCAAGCACATCAAGACAGCAAAGAAGCTTATTTTGATATCCTTTTTACAATGTTTTAGAAGACATTGACCTTGGTTTAGGCAGGCGTTGTCATGGCAAGCATGTTGCATTAGATGATGGCCATAATTTGCAGTTGGAAATCTGAGAGGCATATATGAAAAATAAAAATATGAACGTTACTTTAATGAAATGAAGTGGGATTGATACCTGGTGGAAACTATTTCTCTCATAATCTGATGGCCTGGGAGGTTTATTGTAAAACAAAAATATATTCTCTTTTAAAGCAAGATGCAAAGACTTGAAATATTACTTATTGTCTTGTTTATGGCAGAAATAAATGAACTTTCTTGGTCAAACGTAATATGTACAGCACCCTAAAAATGTGTGGCTGTAACTGGGACAAATTAGGGACTGTCAGCTGTCCATCTACGTAGAGGGGACTGGGAGGTTGGTCTGTTTGATATGAACTGCTTCTGAGTGTGCCTTTTGTAACCTGAAGGTTGCTGGTTCTCATCCTGGCTGCAGTACTTTGCCCATGGCCCCTACAGAGTAAATGATTGGACTGAGACATTATTGTATAATCACATTACATGGTACACCATCAGTTAATAATATCTTGGAGTATCACATAGGTGCAAACTGAATATAGTCTTCATTATTTTCTTTTATTTTTTCAGGATGTTTGATGAGCGGATTTTTACAGGTAACTGAAAAATTATCATTTGTAAATTTGCTGAAAATGTTTGCTTCTATATGAAGTTAAATTTTCTTAATACTGTACCTCGACACCACAATTACCATTTTTCTTTGCTTACAGTTTATTTAACACAGCACAAGCCTTGGGTACGAACATAATTTTAATAGTAATGCATTTTAGGTAGTATTAACATTAATAGTGCATTCAAAGAACTCATTGTTATATTGTGAAAGAAACTTTGCAACCCATGTATTCAGTTTTGGATTTCAGGGATCCATCTATTATCCCTGCTCCACAAAGTACAAGTTGGAAATTAATAAACCTTTCTTGTGGCATTATTAAACACTTATCCACTCTCACTCCCTCAAGGCCAATTTGGAGTTGGCACAGGAGTCAACTTTGGACATTCTAATGCTGCTTTAGAGTTTTGTTTGTAGTGCCATTTATAGTACGGGATTAATTAAACTTTATAGTAATGAAGGTGTGTATAATGGCATCCATATCGGAGAACGTTAAAGAAAGTTATTTATTTACTGTTTTTTATTTCAGGAAGTAAGGTTTCCAAAGAAGCTGGAAGGCAGGATGATGGCTATCCTTCTGAAGATAGCTGTTCTGAGGCCCCACGAATCCAAGCAACTGTAGATTTGGCTGTGAGCACACTTAATAACAGGTAGACATACATGTTGCTGTGGTGCAAACTCCTGGACTTCTCAAGCTACTTTCTAATGTGTGCTTTTTTTTTTTTTTTAATGAAATAAAATTGGATGCTTATAATGCTCCACAATACACGGTTTTACTTCAGTCTGAGAAAAGTTAGTCATGTAGAAAGTTAATCTGCCACATGTAAAAATACTTCGAAGATATTATTTTTGAAGATAGGATTGATACATTCTTAGCACAAGACAACATTGAAGCCTCTCAAAACACATAGTCAAGCTCTATATCCTGTGAGAATTGTATTTTTTTTCTGGATAATTACAGACTAATGTTGACTCTCTTAAGTTCACTATTCATTTCTTACTGTATATAGCACAACCCATTAGGATGTCTAAAATACCGTACGTATTACGTGTTGTTTCATACTGGTGCCTCCACTGGAATTGAATTAAATTAAGTGTATTTCACAGTTTATGCAGTCAAGCTAAACAGAAGTCACTGTCATGTTGCCACTTTCACAAAAACCCCCTCCAATCAGACTTTTTTTGGGTCTTTGAACATTAGTAAGACTGGATGTGTCACTGCAGTGTTTGACGGTTTTAATTAAAATACTGGAGAGCTTCTGAAATGTAGTCTGTATACGCTTCATTTATAATAATTTCATACTGTATGAATTCCCAGAAATAAAACAGTTGGGTTCAATCACAGGGGCATTCAAGGAATAAACAAAAGGCACCTTCACTAAAATTGTTTTTTTCTCTAGGTGTTTAAGGATGGTGTCATCCTCCTTGGTCCAATTATACTTGTTTCCACTGTATTCGTATATTTTCACAGATTCTTGTAATATAGCATCAAACAAAGAAAGGGGAAACCTTAATATTTTATCCTTTTTAGGAGTTGCTGCTAAAAAGTTCTCTTGTACCTAAAATAGATGTGCATTATATCCATTGTGTATGGACTAAAAACATGAGTTTTCTGGTTCAAGCCATACAACCTACTTGCTTCTACCTCTCATAATCAATAAAATATTGGGGTGAGTTCCACTTTAAACAACAGACTAGATGACTGGTCACAATGAAATGTCACTTTTGAACATATGTGAGGACTAGGGGGCTCTGCCCCCTGCTCGTTTCCCTCACCAGGGGGATATAACCGGATTTAACCGGGGTTAACCGGATATACAGTACAATTTAAAGAGATGGTTATTTTCTTGGGAATTGTTACATATGCATTATTTTCACTTTTACTTTAAAACGTCAGTTAAAACAACATTTGGAATTAACTTTTCATCAAGATTGCATTGAATTTTGATTCCGTGTTTGGATTTACATTGTTACAATGCAATGTATAACTGCCCGTGAATGAATATCGTTTCTTTCTCTCTAGTAAATAAACTGACTTTTTCGAATGTTTGTCCCTGTGATTTGTTAATTGTCATAGCAAAAGCTATTCTCACGGAAAAATCAAGATCTCCTTTTGTGTCTAATGTCATTCGCAGAATATTTACATTACCTTTCTTGTCGCCTGTTAAAATTTTACATGTTAGAATTGTTTGACCAATTTTTAATACACCTAATCTTGTTCCATTGCATAGTCCATCACTCATACATAAATTACACAATAATATTACGATACATCCTTCTTTCAACAGTAGTTCGGCATGTGGAAGACCGGATGGTGTTACCGCTTGTGGATATTCTATGGGATATTGTAAATTTATGTTTTCATCTTCCACACGATCACCACCAACTGTTTCAGCATAGTCTATTGATACGTATTTAATCAATTTGCTGTTTAACCAATTGACAATTTTTGCGTTTATTCGTTTGACTTCATCGTTTCTCGCTGCCATATTTAGGTGAATGGGTGATTCTAAACTGGATCTTCGTAAGTGTGTGTGTGTGTTCATTAGTAAGCCCTTTAATGGATTGGTGTCTGTCCAGGTTAAATGCCGGAATACACCTGATGAACGTGGTCTTGTTTGAGAATAGTTGTAAGTAGGGTGAGACTTGCAAGAATCTCATGGTAAAAGTCTCCGTCTCACATGACTTCCTTCCAAAAAGGCCCTTTAAAAAAAGTCACGTCTCGTCGCAGGATTAGTCTTATCTCTTCCCAAGATTTTTTTATAATAGACAAATGTGTAGAAAATAAAAGGGTGGGGGGCTTGAGTGAAGCAGCTCTCTTGGAGGAAGAATAATTTAATAAAAGTTCTAAAATCTTTTTTTTTTTTTTAAATCTTTCTAGGTGTCAAAGTTCCTGTGTCAGCCCCACTGAATCTTGTGAAACAGGTAAGTAGGCCCATTTTGAGAGATGCTGTTGATTAAAAAAGCACATTCATTTTCTTTCCACAGGTCATAAAAAGGATCTTAAATGTGGAGTAAAATACTTTAAAATATTATTTGCAGAAGCAATAAAACAACACTTAAATGGAAAATCAAAACCATATTGTTTAATAATCTTCACCTGCAAAGATTTGTATCTATGATTATACAATGCAGGTCAATTGTGTTTTTTTAGTTTTGGGAATGCCTGTTGAAGGATCAACTGTAAAGAAGATTAAAAGTGAGCCAACTGATGGGGACATTATTCAGGTAACAGTGGCAGGTAAGAGCTTGATAACATTTTCTTTCCTCAAGTTCATTTTATTATTTCACCATTTGTGCCATTGCCTAGCTGCAGACACATCTCTAATATAATGTTGATTTTTGGGTAACTTCAATCATCTTGACATCTTTAAGTTCAACTTTGTTGTTATGTGTTCATAGTACAATGCAATTCTTAATTGCAGATCTGTCTCAGACTAGTAATGGTCATGCAATATGAACAACAGACAAAAAATTGAATATGACATCATACGTTCAAAGCAGTCTACAGTATATATGGAAACTTAAAATATGAATACTGAATGAGTGGCTGTTAGGTAACAATATGATCTGTTAATAAAATTTGTTTCTGGATCAAATAGTAAGAGTGCTAATGGTCCTATCTTATTTGCCAGAACAGAGGAGGAAGAAAAGTGACTCTGGTGGATGACAGAGGTTTTAATAATGCAGTTTGCCGTTTTAAGGCTGTCTGTGCTATATATGTCCTGGACAGAAAACATGACGAGTGTCAATAATATTTCCTGTTCACATCACCTTAATCTGCAGGATGTATGGACTCCACTGTACACCCATAGAAGTTGGTAATCATTTGTGAAGATATTAAGGCTTTTCTTAGACATCTAATTAAAATAATGGTATTGTTGAGTCTTCTTGGATATATCTCTGTACCTACTTCCGGTCGTCAGTGATGATAACTAAGAGGCCCCTTACACACTACTACATTTTCATTTAAAAATACAGACATTAATCTTCATTTTTGCCTTTCATCCTCACTACCCCAGCGTTTTCAACCTTTGAAAATGGAGACTTGTGAAAACACTCTCCAGAGTTGTTTACTTCACAGTCACACTCTGATTGTGCTGTACCTATTATTTGGCCCTTCCCTGATTGGATTCTGCTCATTACAATGTCTTATCCCTGAATGGTTAAACTTCATGAAAGAAAACCATATTCTAACATGGTGGGCATAGAAGTGTTGCTTTCCATGGCACTTGTTGTGTTGCTTACCTATAAGCATTGAAATTGTGTTTTTGTACAGTTTGAATGCTGCATACATGTGCAAAAGGCAAATAATTGATGTGGCCCCTGATGTAAATGACTCCGGTCCTGAAAGTCTGTTTCCAACTCCTTGGTTTTGCTGACTTTAAGAGGGGGATCGCTGTTCAGGCAAATATCTTCTCTGTATTCTGTCTTTTCATTGTTGGTGATCAGGTCTAGTATGGTGGTGTCTTCAGCAAATTTAATGATGAAGCCGGAGATTAGTGTGGAGTTCAGTGGAAATGATACTGGTAATATTCACTTGCTAGGGTCTGCTAGTTTGAAAGTGCTAATACCATCTACAACTGGATTTTGGTTTAAGTCTAAAGTCTAGGAGCTTGGTGATCAGCTTTAATGATGCAACAGTGTTAAATGCTTCTATATAAACAGTTCTCTGGAATAGCAATTTTTGTTATTCAGATATGGCAGAATTGTATGATTTGCAAGGGATTTGGCATCCTCTGTGAACTGGTTGTAATGATATACAAACAGGAGGTGGCACAAAGAAGTTGGTATATTTCGTTTAATGTATCCTAGGACCAGTCTGTCATAATTCATGTCATAACAATAGAAGTGACGCTAGCCTGAAGATATTAAAACAGTACACTTTTATTTTCTTTTTCACACAGGGATAATTAGTCCTTTTGAAGCTGGTGGGGAGAAGGGTTTGTCTTAGTGAGATATTAAACATGCCCGTTAAGGATGCCAGCTAATTGGTTTCTATAGGCTTTTAAAATGCACCCCAAAATTCAATTTACACTTGATGCTTTATGGATGTTGACTTGTTTAAAAGCCCTCCTTACATCCTCCATCGAAACAGAAGGTTGAATTATGTAGAGATGCCGGTAATTGGATGGAAGACAGTTTTTCTTAATCAAACAGGTGTACAAAGCCTTAAGCTCATCCAGGAGACATCTGGCTGCAACTAGATTAGTCTTTGCTCTCTGTATGTAAGCATCTGTAAAACACTGCCACATTTTATGGGAATTACAACTGCAATTATACTATATTGATGTTTTTGTGCTTTAGTTGCTTTTCTGTGGTTGTAGCTTACTATCTTGTATGGTTCAATATTGCTGATCTGAGATGCAACACTGCAAGCCTTCAGTCAGTTTTAGATGTCTGATGATCCATGAAATATGCCAGCACATGGTTGTCCACATATTTTTTGATTAATCCAGTTACAATGATTATTTACTCATCCAATTTTGATGAAGCATTTCTAAACACACAGGGTAAACATTCCTTAAATTTGTTTTGATCAATTCCTTGGGAACATCAAATAATCCTTCACCATGTAACTGTTCCTTTTTCTTAATGATGTCATATATAAAACATAGTGCATGGGTGGTGTTGGTTTGCAGATGGATTGTAGTCAACTATCAGAAAATGAATGTAAAATAGATAGCACTTGATCATTACACTGAATCAGGTGAGAAAGTTTTGTGAGATCTAACATCCATGCACCACATTTTCTGTAGATAGATAGATACTTTGTTAATCCCAAGGGGAAATTCATATAATCCAGCAGCACCTCATGTACCTTAAAATACATGCCACCTCTTCTTATACCTGATAATTCTCTCTAGCCAATGTATTAGACAGAACCACCATCTGGCTATATTGCAGAATCAGCTGTAAAAGTGATTAGCAATACTTCTATGAAACAAAAATCACAGCAATTTCTGCTGTCTCTCTGTAAGGCCCGTTCCTGCCCTAATGTTATCTGGTTTATTTTCCAGTGACTGAACATTAGCCAAAAAATTGATTGATGGGCAGAGGATGTTGCCGCCACAGTGTTTTGTCCTAATTCATGCACCTCCCTTTAATGTCCAGTACCTAAATTTCTTTTCCAGTTGTCCTTGATTGGGTCATGCCAGGTAACAGATGATAGAAGCTCCCCATTTACCAGGCTATGAGCGGAATCTTGCATAATTGCTCCAGTGTATGAAAGGAGGTGATCATAAGTAACATCATTGGAAACAGGCTGTACAAGCAATGAAGAAATATTATTTACAAAAATCACAGAAGACTATGAGGAGCAACACAAAATCTGTCACCACTCTCCTGTACCATGCTGCGTTTTCAAGGCTAGTCTTACACACTTACCTCCCCTTTTATATTTTACTGATTTAAGTCACTATTTGCAAAATCTGTAATACTGGATGAACAGCAGATTCATTTGCTGGTAGTACAGGGTTTTCAGTTATTTCTAGGTATGTTTTTGTTGTTCTGTTTTAAAGACATTTGGCATTCATTGGGAGAATGTTTAGTACAACTGGTGCAACTGAGGGTAAAAGTCTTCTTTGGATATGAAATATATTAGTCCTTGTGTCTCTTTGTCTCTGTGACATTAGTAACCATTAATTAGTTTAGGTGCAACCACAAATTCAATGTTTTCATTTATGAAATTTTTTTCCATACTAGAGCAAAATATATCTATATATACTGTATAATTGACTAAGTCGCCTGACCATGGGATACGCATGACAGAACCCCGCCCACCAACCCTAAGACCATGGGATACGCACGACAGAGCCCCGCCCACCAACTCTAACCCTCCTCCCGCGTCATGGGATACGCACGACAAAGCCCTGCCCGCCAACTCTAACTCTCCTCCCGCGTCCACCCTTGCTCTCGAGGCATGTGCACTGCCTGCTCATGTGCCCACACTCAACACCTCACCAAACACAGCCTCAGTCGCTTTCGTCTCTGCTACAGTCCATATGCATCTCTGAGCCACATTGACTTTTCATTGTTCTTTTCGGTTCCGGCTGCTTTTCTATCTATATATATATATATAATCGACCAAGTCACCCGACCATGGGGTACGCACGACAGAGCCCCGCCCGCCAACTCTAACCCTCCTCCCGCGTCATGGGATATGCACGACAGAGCCCCGCCTGCCAACTCTAACCCTCCTCCCGCATCCACCCTCACTCTCGAGGCATGTGCACTACCTGCTCATGTGCCCATCCCCAACACCTCACCAAACACATGTTTACACGCTGAATACAGCGATTCCCATCCGCGACAAACATGCTTCTTCTTAGGTGGTCCTGCAGGAACAGGGAAAACCTTTGTCTACAAAACCCTGATTCATACCATCAGAGCTACAAAAGCTAGGACCATCGTCCTGCTTCCACCTCAAAACCAGTCCCACCCACACGCAGCTGACACGGCATTTCTCGCCAAGCATCTGCAGTACGCTTACAAAATAAAGCAAACTCTACATGCAGTGAAAATTTACTTCTCCAGCTAGATTCCAAGCTCAGACCCATCAAACCCTTCGCTAAATCATACAAACACATGCATGAAATTGCTCAGTCCAATCCAACAGCATCTGTACAAATGCTTTTCGAGGAAAACCCTAGGCAGGATTTACAACGATACAATGCCCCAACATGTCACACCAATGTTGCAGCGATTTTCGTCGGAGAAGATGGTGGACCGCCTGCCGAAAGGGACATTTGCATCAGTCCCATAGGCAACTCCTGTAAACAGATTTCCACGCTCAATATGAATTGCGATCCTGTGGTTTACCCAATTTTATTCCCTTACAGAGACATTGGCTGGCACAAAGATTTACAACATGTTCCCGATTAAAGGAACTGCCAAGCGAAGAAGGCTTACTCAATGCCAATTTTACGCGTACAGATTAGCAATGAGGAATATATTAAAGTATTTTGCACTCCAGCAGCAAACTGTTCCAACAGTACGTCGTAGATGCGTATGTTAAAACAGAGGGCGCGTGTCTCAACTATCTCAATTAGATCAACAAGATTTGCGCGTGGAACAATACAAAGGACTGTCAGACGCACTGCAAGCAAACGCTGAAAATAACAACATATGTGTAGGCAAAATGATCATATTACCGTCCACATTTCCAGGAAGTCCAAGATACATGCAACAAAACTATCAGGATGCCATGGCCATAAACGTAAATTCGGGCAGCCTCATTTATTTATCACTTTCACATGTAATCCTGCTTGGCCGGAAATTCAACATGCACTGTCGGATACCCAAAGACCGGAGCACAGACCTGATATTGTAGTACGAGTCTTTTGGATTAAGCTGCAGAAATAACTTAGAGACATTCTACAACAACTTCTTTTTCAGGTTGTTATTGATTATATTTACGTAATCGAATTTCAGAATCGCGGCCTTCCTCATACCCACATGCTGTTTACTCTTCACAATAATTCTAACAACCAGTCTTCAGCCACGGTCAGTTGTACGTGGCTTTTTCTAGGGTTAGATCTTTCGACTCATTATCTGTCGCCACCACCAAAACACCTATTCACACCTGCGTCTTTCAAGAAGTATTTGTTTCTTCTTGATTTCTGAATTCCTTTCTCACCGTTTTCCGTTCCTATTCTTACACCGCCGTATGGTATGGCGGGCTTCGGCTAGTATCCTATAATCCTTCAGACACCATCCCCTTCTTTGGTGGCAATGGTAACCTTGTGTAAACTAGTCACAGGGGTAATTTATGATAGTCTGGTAAAATACTGAGTTTTCTCTCAAAGGCTTCTTTCAAACTTATTCTTAAAGTAATGTGCCCTGAAAATCAAATTATTGCCAGCTCCATCTTTACAAAATTATTGCTGTGCAAGTCTAGTATTGAAATTTGCATGTAGTTGTGCATTGGGCTTCAATGCATCAAGCCTTGTACATTTGAGAAATGGCAGATGCCATCAGTGTGAGTCTTGGCATGCTTCAACAATATTCAGGTGAGTTAGTCTGCCATTCACCTGCAGAGTAAATGGAAGATAGGCTGGCTGTTTTCTCAAACTAGATGGGGCTTGTTGGTGTTCGCTTTCTCTCAGTGTCTTTGCCAGCTTACAGAAAAATGTAATTTACACTTTGCAAGTGTATTTTTGTCCCACTTTGGCCCAACTGCTAAAATGTGACACCTTTTACAAGCTGATGTCTGATTCAGAAAACCCCATAATGCAAGATATATTATATTTGTGGTCATTGATCAGAAGGCAGAATCTCTTATTAGATGCCAAGCCTATAGTAGGCAGAGGTTTATAAGGATAATCACAGTAGAGAATGGGCTATCTTATTCCACTTAACATGATGGTCTTAACCATGTGATGGACGGCCGGGGATCCTGCCCAGACTGGACGCCCTTTTCAAGAGAAGACCAGGGGAATGGGCGTACTACCAGGAGTACCTCCCCTGGGACATTAGAGGGCAGCCCCCTTGGCTTACATCGGGGCCACGGAATTGGAGCTCAGAAGCTCAACCCGGTGGGGGTCTGTGACCACCACCAGGGGGCACCTGGACAGCTCCAGAGTCTGGCCATGCAGCACTTCTGCCTGCCGGATGTTAATCGAGACACCTGGAGCACTTCCGGGTGCACTATAAAAGAGGCCACCTCACTCCATTTAGGAGGCAGAGTCGTGAGAAGGAGGACAAAGCTTAGGAAGAAAGGAGTATAGTAATCCCTCCTTAATCGTGGGGGTTGCGTTCCAGAACCCCCCACGATAGGTGAAAATCCGCGAAGTAGAAACCATATGTTTGTGTGGTTATTTTTATATATTTTAAGCCCTTAGAAACTCTGCCACACTGTTTATAAATATTCTCCGCACAGTTATACAGTAAACCCTCATTTATCGCGGTTAATCCGCTCCAGACAGATAAATGAATTTCCACGAAGTAGGATTCTTTATTTATAAATCTAATATTTTCGTAGTTAGAGCATTGAAAACCTGTTTACGACCTTCTAAATACATTTTTTTAACATTATTAGAGCCCTCTATACATGAAATAACACCCTTTAGTCAAAAGTTTAAACTGCGCTCCATGACAAGACTGAGATGACAGTTCTTTCTCACAATTAAAAGAATGCAAACATATCTTCCTCTTCAAGGTGCACGTCAGGAGCGGAGAATGTCAGAGAGAGAGTAAAGTAAACAATCAAAAATCAATAGGGCTGTTGCGCTTTTAAGTATGCAAGCACCGCGATAGAGCAGCCGCAATGAAGGGATCAATGTGAAGGTAGCCTTTCAGCATTTTTTAGAGGAGCATCCGTATCTTCTAAGCAAACAGCCACTGTGCAAACAGCCCCTCTGCTCACACCCCCTCTGTCAGGAGCAGAGAATGTCAGAGAGAGTGAGAGAGACAGAGAAAAGCAAACCATGAAAAATCAATACGGGCTGTTAGAGCTTTTAAGTGTGCGAAGCACCGCGCGGAAAGCATATCGTATATCATTGAGGAGTTTTATTTAATACGTAATACGTGCTGTGATTGGGTAGCTTCTCAGTCATCCGCCAATAGCGGCCCTTGTATGAAATCAACTGGGAAAACAAACTGAGGAAGCATGTGCCATAAATTGCAAGACCCATTGTCCGCAGATATCTGCGAACCAGCGAAAAATCCGTGATTATATATTTAGATATGCTTACATTTATATCCGCGATGGAGTGAGGCCACGAAAGTCGAAGCGCGATATAGCGAGGGATCACTGTAGAGGCAACGAAAGGGAAAAGGACCGAGTATTGTGTGTATTGGAGCACTGTGCTGTGTGCGGGACATTTAGAGAAATAAACGTGTGTTATTTTGGACATTCTGAGTCCGTGCCTTTGTGTCCTGGCCAGTCTTCTACAACCGATACTAGTATTTTGTATACAGCAATCCTTCCTCGATCACGGGGGTTGCGTTCCAGAACCCCCCGCGATAGATGAAAATCTGCGAAGTAGAAACCATATGTTTGTATGGTAATTTTTATATATTTTAAGCCCTTATAAACTCTCCCACACTGGTAACATTATTAGAGCCCTCTAGACATGAAATAACACCCTTTAGTCAAAAGTTTAAACTGTGCTCCATGACAAGACAGACATGACAGTTCTTTCTCACAATTTAAAAGAATGCAAATATATCTTCTCTTCAAAGGAGTGCGCGCGTCAAGAGCAGAGAATTTCAGAGAGAGAGAGAGAGCGCTCGCTAAGAAAAGCAAACAATCAAAAAATCAATACGTGCTTTTGTGCTTTTAAGTATGCCGAAGCACCACGATAAAGGGGCATTTTTTAGAGGAGTGTCCATATCCTCTAGGCAAACAGCCCCTCTGCAAACAGCCCCTCTGCTCACACCCCCTCCGTCAGGCAGAGAGAGTGAGAGAGACATAGAAAAGCAAACAATCAAGCACCACGCGGGAAGCATATCTTATATCATTGAGGAGTTTTAGTTAATATGTAATACATGCTCCGATTGGGTAGCTTCTAAGCCATCCGCCAATAGCGTCCCTTGTATGAAATCAGCTGGGCAAACAAACTGAGGAAGCATGTACCATAAATTAAAAGACCCATTGTACGCAGAAATCCGCGAACCAGCGAAAAATCCGTGATATATATTTAGATATGCTTACATTTAAAATCCGCAATGGAGTGAAGCCGCGAAAGTCGAAGCGCGATATAGAGAGCGATCACTGTACTCCTGTTATTTGACTCAGATACCTGTGTGTAAAATTGTCCGCGAGTTTGAAAACATCTTTTTTTTTTTTTTTAAATAAATGGTTGATTTATGCACAGCTGGGCTTCTCTTTCCTATGTATTACATTACAATACTCCGCTTTCTGTATTATCAAGAATCAAATTTTAAAATGTGTATATTTTTCAAAGTTGATGAGTTAGAAAACAAATGTGCCAAATGAATGTATTTCCTTCTTTTGCCCAGATGTGGGCATCTCCTCAGATGAACCAGTGTCTGATCGTGGAACAATGGATGATGGTGTCTGCATGCAGGATCCTATCGCAGGTAACCACATCTTATCAGCATGCAGCGGCACAACTTCAAATGAAGAAGCCCAGTTTCCGAGCAGGGTGACCGTATGAATGCACATAGGGAGGTAGCTGTCACAATGCTGTTGTCTGGAGTAGTGTAACCCCACTGTGTTATATAACCCAGTAATGTCCCTTTTTGTTGCTAATACCTCAGTCTGTTGCCATTGCTGGAATACTTTTTTTTTTTTTTTAAATCCAAAATACATTTTTCCATTAGTCTGTAACTATGTATGTAGCTCATTACATCTAGTATACTGTATAAAGTCACCTTTCTGATAGGTTCCTTAAAATCTGTTGTCAACCTCATGCAGAATAAACATTCATTTAGTTTGTATTCAGGATGACACAGAATTTTTTGCATTCTGTGGTAGCATTTAATCTCAGTAGATAATGCAGGCTGTGTCAGCTTAAGAAATTCCCTTTCTTATTCTGTTCATTTTTGCAGCCCTACTTTGAACTCTTTAATAGCTGTCTGCTCAGTATCATTATTTCTTACATGAGTATTCAGTATTCAAAGCTACACCACTAGCCTTCACAGTCTGTTTATTTTTACATGCATGTTAGCTTCAAAATCCCACTTAATCCAGATGCCAAGTTTTTATATCTTTGTGCTGTGGCATCCTGATATTTACTCATTTACTAATCCCACATTTCTGTTCCCACTAGTATTTGCCTTACATATTATTTTATGCTTCCTCCCGTGTCTTTGCATTTGAATGTATTTATAATTAAATTCTGCCTGTTTCAGGTGAAGGAGCTGATGAAGAACTCAGATCACCTAATGCTCCACGGACAAGTGAAGGTGATTTACCATTTTTCTTTTCTTTTTTTTTTTTTTTTTTTTTAATGTAAAGGACCTCTCATACATACCACAAAAAATATTTACCATTGCTTCATTAAAGCAGAAAGTATGAGCAGAATAATCTGTTTATTAGTGTACAATAAAAAGAGCTAACACTATATACTACGGCTCTGTAGCATCAAATAAAATAAATACATACCTTTTGACCTCATTCTATACCCTAGAGCAGGGGTCCCCAACCCCCGGTCCGCGGCCCAGTAACTGCCGGCACCAGAGTCTCGCTCAGTGAAGGGCTACAGCAAAAAGGCTGCCCCTTTCACTGAGGACACTTTTCAGAACGCTAGGCGGGCGGGGCTTTGCAGCGGCACCGAGGTGAGAGAGTATTACAACAAAGTATTTTATTTTTCTGACAGTTTCCCCATATGACACGAGTCTATAAAAATCTCGTTACTATGAAGTACATTCAGCAGCAAATAATGCTTGAATGAATCATTCACAGAGCAGTTAGTTCTGTGGTCGCAGCTCAGTTGTGCACATTTGCACAACAATCCCCAAACAGAAACATTGTAAATTTTGTTTTTCTTTCTTGAAACTTTCCTCGTACTGTTTTTTTTTTTTTGCTGTTTTTGTTTTCTATGGTTTTCAGTGATACCTTTTGCTTATTGCTAGTCAACATTTGAAAAACATCCATTGGAATTTAATTCATTGTCACTCTCCTATAGAAATCTCGGGTTGCAAACATATGCGAACTGCTGCATTTGTAGACGCCGAAAAGGGAGTTTTTATATGGTTCAGTGATGCTAGTTCAAGAAACATTCCTATTAATGCGGCACTCATTCAAGAAAATTTTAATCTTACACAGACGCGGCAATTGCGCTTCGAGATACACTTCAGCGTGTCGTTCCCATTGGGTGGGGGAATCCCAAAAGAGTTCAGAAACCTCACAATATGAAGAAGAAGAAAAGGATGATTTGACTTCTGATTGATAACTGTGCTGCCCACAGCATGCTTCCGCATTTAGATAATGTTCGCGTTGAATTCCTCCCAACCAATTGCACGGCAGTGCTTCAGCCATTGGATTTGGGCATCATTCGCACCCTAAAAGTGTATTATCGCAAGGAAGTGCTGAAAAAAATTCTCGTCAGCACAACTTGTAGGCAGGAGGAGATTAAAATTAACATGAAAGAAGCTATTGAAGCTGCTTCCATTTCCAACATCCTATCTTTGTGAGGCAGCGTTTTCTGCAGTGACAGCAACCGCTGACACTTTGCGTGTCACTGTCTTCCAGCGTCCCCAGATGGGATCGTCTGGTTGCAGGAAAACAAGCTCAAGGCTCTCACTGATTCTGCATTATGATAAGCTGTATAATTTCTATTACTACATTATAACTTAATAATAATAGAAATGTAATGTAAATTGTGTATAAAACTGCCCCCATCGGTCCCTGAAAAAATGTGCTTCTAGTAAAGCGGTCCTTGGTGTCAAAAAGGTTGGGGACCACTGCCCTAGAGAAGCTGTAGAAAAGTATATGTGGAATTATTGTTGTGTGTGTGGTTTTTTTCTCCTCCTCTTCATACATTGTCTATTAAAATTCACAGCATCAACAGTGAATTTTTCCCCTAACTTTTTCTGCTACTTTCTGTTATTCTATAATAATAACAAATTCATAATTCAAATGGTGGCATATTAAAGACATTCCTCTAGTATTTGCCTTTTTTGGTGTGAAATAATTATTTACAGACATATCAACTTCCTCTTTATTTCTTTTTCAAATAAGAAGGTTAAATCGTAAGTAAAAATAAGGAGAATATTTCATTTACCAACTGAAGGATCAAATAGGTCTCACAAACTGCTTTACAGTAAAAGGGGAAAATCAAAATTATATACTTTACAGTTTCACCATGTATACTGTATATTGTAGCTATTATTAAGGAGAAACCTAACAATTCGATTAATTAGATTATATTTCTATTTTATTCTTTTTTTGTCCCAAAAGTGAAGTTACAACTTTATAGAAGCTCAAAAGAAGGAAAAAATATAATAATAAACAAACAACAACCCCCAAACACACAAAACAACATCTGGCTTTTTTTTAATGAAGCTTGTAGATGGCAGTAAGATGGTGACCCCTGCACAGATGTACCACAGGGTTACATTTAAAGCCTTAACATTGGAATGCAGCAGGTCCAGCTTGCTGTGTCCACAAAAAGTCCAAAGCTGCCTGGTTGAAGGCACCAGCATTCAGAGTGACTGAACTTTAGTGTGTTCACACTGGAGTGAATCATTTCTGTTGCCGAGTTTAAAAATAGGCATCAACAGGAAGATGCAACCCCCTCCTAGTTGACAATGTGGATGAAATTAGACTGCATTTTAAACTGTGGATTGCACATGTAAGCTTCAATTGTAATTTGTTTACTTTTTAGTATATCTTGTTCACATAAGTTTTTAGACCCCATTCCAATTAGTCTGATCGTATCAGATGTAACCCATCCACCATTGAATAGCACCTGAAATAAGAAGTTTAAGCCGGTTTTCCCCAATACCCAAAATGCCTTAATACCTGAACTCGCCATGAGATGTGATAGTTCTTTCGATTTAAAAAGTGAAAGAGGCGTTTTGTTAAACTTAAAAAGCAATTGAAGCTGGTCAGTTTTATCTTTGCTTTAAATCTTTGCCCTTGTCACCCTTGGATGAGTTGTTAATGTGTTTTATAAAACACAGAAAAAAGTGTATATATGTACAGTATGTATGTTGAAAATGGAAAATTGCTGATGTATTCTTTTTTTAACATGGCTCTGGAGAATAGTGACATATTGTGTTGTTCTGTGCATATGACAATAGTACTACAACTTTTTGATTACTTGTAAGGACATCTTTTAAATTGTGTCTTTTTAAATTCTTATAGAACTTACTCATAATATACACCAGTTTAGTCTTGAAAGAAGTCTGAAGCTTATTTCTGGACTTTCTATAGCATCAGCATGCCCTTCTTTTGCTTCAACGACCAATACAACATTTATTATTTATTTTGTTTTCTCACTGTTTTAAAAAATAACTTTGCATATATCAGTGTTCATTAATTTTAAGCCCATTCTACATGTCTACACCATGGGACGTGATTTATTAACATGTCAATTTTTTTTTTCTTTAGATGATTTGGGAGAAATGCTTATACACTTGAGAAAGCAGGTTGAAGCTCTTTTTAATGCAAAGTATGGTGAGTAAAGCAACCCAATCCCGCTTTTTTTCTGGGGCTCATTCTTTTTTTTTCCTTGCTGAAAAAAATAGGGTTATTTAGCTAACACATTATGTTTGTCAATGATTTACTGGTAAAACTTCAGGATGTAAAATTTCTCTGTGCTTGTTATAATTTATGATATATGTCTGTTATAATTTTCATTGTTGTTCTTTTTCTAAATTAAATATAGGGAAACTTATTTTCTGATGAGTATAGATCCTCATCCAAGTAATTTATCCTTTACTTTAAAGTGATTAGCAAGATTATAGTCCTGTGTCCATTTATGGAGTGATGTAGAGAAATATTCAGGATAATAGAAAGTTTATATATAAAGCAATTTATAAAAAAAAATTAAATGAAATAATGAAAACAATAGCTCATATACTGAGAAATGTGAGAAAGGCAGGGGTGTATGAGAGAGACAAGGATCAAGAGAGAGAAACAAGAAAATATTTCATTTAGAAGCATATGTACCAGGGTTCAAAGAAAACCATTGAATTTTGGAGCAACTAGTTATATTTGTTTACATTAAAGACAAAATGTACCCTACGTAGCCATATTTTAAGACCAAGTCCACTTCTCTTCACAAGATTCTTCATTTTGTAGCATCACCAAATTTTGCAAACCTTCTATTAAAATTAATAGCTAAGAACAATTAAACAATAAAATACATAGCAATGCTACCTGTTTAACTGCTGTGTCCGACTCTTATTATATCAGGGTGTTTACAATGTGCTTTGCACTTAATTACTGCTGCTTCCAAAAGAAGAATTAAAGCTTCAATGAAGTCTTTCACTAGTTGACCATACTTAGTAAGAGTCCTGTTGGCTTTTGGATGTTATGTATATCTCAGTAAGACTAATTAGTGACTGTTGGTGAACTGCACTCTTTAAGAGATTTTATACAAGATTTTTGATAAGATTTAGGCTGGAGTTTTGGCTAAGCGACTCAATGATATTCACCTTCTTGTCCTTCGGCCACTGTACAGTGGCTTTGGTGGTGTGTATTGAATTATTGTCAAATTGAAAAGTGAACCATCATTACATTTCAACTGCCTGGCAAGGGACTGCTGGTTTATTTTAAGAATCTGCCAATATTTTGCAACTGCTATCTTCCCATCCATCCTGACAAATACCTCAGTCCAAGCTGAAGAGAAACACCTTCACAACAGGATACTGCCACCGCTGTGCTTGACAGTAGGTATGGTGCTCATTGAATAGTAAAATGCATTGGGCTGTTGTCAGACATATTTACCATTACGGCCAAATAGATTTTTTCTTATTAGGAAAACATATATGAGACTAACCCCAATTTTTCTTTCTACATCATACAGGCAGTTCTTGTATGTTGTGCTTGTCATATTATTACCACATGCACACCATAATCAGTCTTTGCCATAATGGCCATTAACCTCTTCCTTCCCACTCTGATGGCATAAGGAAGGTCTGAGTGGTTCTGTAGACCACTTATTCTGAAGTGATTGAAATTTTTAGAATATATAACAGGTGGGAGACAATTTTTCACAGGTTGATGTTCTCAGTTCGAGTAAAACCAATACAAATTTTATGGAGGACCAATTCTGAACTGTGAACCCCTTTCGGTAACACTTTGCATTAAGTGCCCATAATTACACTGTAACTACTATGTAATTACATGTATAAGTACAGTGTAACTACGAGTTATTACTCTGTACTTACTGTTTAATACAAAGTAACTTTATAGTTAATTACTCAGTTGTCATTGTTATTCCACAGTTTATATAATTACAGTGTAACAATTTATCACTGATCCAAAAACAAGTGTACTTACATAGTGTGGTATGCAGGCCAGACACAGACAGGCAGACATCATTTTATCACCGAAAACACGTTTATTTACAGGATATTTACAACACTGAACATGCACAAACCCAGTGCCACAGCACCAATCACCCCAAAGTCCAGGCCCTCAATACAATGCCTTTCTCTTCACTGCCTCCACTCCTCTCCTCCAAGACCGGACTTTTCCACCCGACTCCAGCCATCTAACGCTGTGAGGCAGCCCCTTTGATAATCACCCAGATGTGCTCCAGATGCCTCTCGACAATCGAGTGGCGGAATTACCGGTGTCCCTGATCCTCTTCCCCCCCAGCAATTCCGGGTGTGGGAGAAGTGCTGAGGAGTGTGCTTTGTAGGCATCGGGGCGCCCCCTGGCGGTGACCACAGAACCCTACAGGGCTGAGCTTCAAAGCTCTGTACCCGTGGTCCCCAAAGCCACCAGGGCGGTCGTCCCTGCGTGGTCTGGAGGAGGTGTAAGCCAATAGTTACATTGTATCTGTATATTTTCAAAATAATCTATACTAATAAAAGGCAAAGCCCTCACTCACTCACTCACTCACTCACTCATCACTAATTCTCCAACTTCCCGTGTAGGTAGAAGGCTGAAATTTGGCAGGCTCATTCCTTACAGCTTACTTACAAAAGTTGGGCAGGTTTCATTTCGAAATTCTACGCCTAATGGTCATAACTGGAAGGTATTTTTCTCCATTAACTGTAATGGAGTTGAGCTGGAATGACGTGGGGCGGAGTTTCGTGTGACATCATCACGCCTCCCACGTAATCACGTGAACTGACTGTCAACGCAGTGCGTAGAAAACCAGGAAGACCTCCAAAAAGCGCTTGAGAAAACATGCATTATATAATTGAGAAGGCAGCGAAACAATAAGAAGCGAGCGAGTGACATATACTACCATATTCATGAGTGCTGCTACCTCGGAAAGAAAGCAAGGTGTAAACCTAAACTTTAAATTAAGTTCATAGACAGGCTACCGCTGGCGTTTCACATGCCGACAGGTAATGCGGGATACAAGTTTAATGAGAGGACGCAGGATATAAACGAGAGTTTTGATCACTTTGTAACTAAGTTAAAATTGTAGGTGAAGGGGTGTGCTTATGCAAATTCAGAGACTGTGTTTGTGGGGGATTGACAGTTAAGGCGGGTGGGGGAGTCACGTCATCATCTCCCCTCCCATTCATCTTATTTCGCTCTGAGCTGAGCTCAGCTAACGCCGTCTTCGAAGCAACCGTCAGACTGCCACCAAATACTCACAGAAAAATCCACAAGTTAATACACACGCTGTCTCTAGAGTTTCTACACACTGAATCCTCCAGGCACTACTTACAAAAGGTCACATTGACAATCGTGTTACGTTATTTTTAAAATCTTTCCTTTTCTTAGCACAAGCACAGCTGAGAAGCTTGATGCATGTGCTCCATAACGCGTTAAAAATAATGCATTTAATCACACTTTGCATTACAAGCAAAGGGAGCTTTTGTCAATGCATGATTTCCTGGTACACCGATTACATTGATCAAGCATCCCGATTCATTTTACCCTCGCACCACCTTAGTTTGAGAAGAAGTATGAAAAAATATGAGGTTAACACAGAAAAACAGATCACCAATTCAAGCTTTATGAATAATCGATTCGCCATCAATAATTGTTTTGGTAAAGCCATCCTCCTTCCATTTTATAATTTTTCCGCCACTAGCCATGATTAAATGAGCGGTAAAAAGTAAGAGCAAAGCGAGGGTGACTTATTTAGGCAGGCATATATATGACAGCAACACTCATGACAATGTCAATCATGTTACGTTATTATTAAAATGTTTCCTTTTCTTTTCATTACTTCTTTAACACACTGCTTCTCCGCTGAGCGCGGGTATTTTGCTATATATATATATGAATGACCTCCAAAGAGCGCTGAGACTTTTGATATCATGAACGTGTCTGCAAAAACTGGGGTCTCCTGCCCAGCAAAGTCGAGCAGCCAGTGCGCGTGCATAGCTGTGCCGGCCTTTGAGACGCTGACTGCGCTTCTGCCTTAAGTCAAAGTGAGCACTTTTAATTTTTTCATCCTCCCCCTGCGCTATAGCCCAGACAAGTGCAAACACGGGACCCCTTTTCTACACCACGGCAAAATAATATTAAGGCGATTCACACTTTCTTTTGCACGTATACGATTATGAGGTCCTCAGCTCGGATTATGAAGACACGCACAGGAGTGGAGGACTGACAGTGCCATCACAGCCGATTAATGGCGGGGCGTCTCACCAGTCTACACAAGACCCACGCGACTGTCCCCAAAAGGCGATCATAACGTCAGCGAACACATCTCTCTATACTATATAAAAGAAAAAGGCAACATTCCTTTCTTTACACCTTTTTTCCTTTTATCCCAAACCAAAGCCTTTCTCTCTTAACACTGCAGAGGACACAAAACTAATTTTCTTTAAATGCCGGTAAGGCACATTACCAGAGGCACAAATTTGAGCGTTCACATAGAAAATGTAATTTCAATGTACCTGTACTTCTTAAAACGTTAATGTTTTACTGTTTAATAACTTATAGACTATAATTTATTATTTTTCCCTTGCACTCAGTGACCAAACCTATACACACACATATAGACACATAAAACATACACACAAGTATATGTATGTGTATATATATATATATATATACACACACACATACATACATACATACATACATATATATATACATACATATATATATAATTTGTGTGTGTGTATGTATGTATGTGTGTTTATATATGATGTAGATAGGTATGTATGTGTGTGTGTGTATATATATATATATATATATATATATATATATATATATATATATATATATATATATATATATATATATATATATATATATATATATATATATGTGTACAGTCATGTGAAAACATTAGGACACCCTTTGAAAGCATGTGGTTTTTTGTAACATTTTTAATAAATGGTTATTTCATCTCCGTTTCAACAATACAGAGAGATTAAAGTAATCCAACTAAACAAAGAAAACTGAAGAAAAGTCTTTTCAAGATCTTCTGTAAATGTCATTCTACAAAAATGCCTATTCTAACTGAGGAAAAGATAGGACACCCTCACATGTATTCCCTCTTAAATTGGCTCAGATCTCACACAGGTATATCACACCAGGTGCACATAATTAGTAGATTGTTACTCTGCATGTTGAATGAGGCTTGCCCTATTTAAACCTCAGACATTTAGTTTGGTGTGCTCCTGACTGTTGAAGTGAGAGTGAGCACCATGGTGAGAACAAAAGAGCTGTCAGAGGACTTCAGAAAAGATTGTAGCAGCCTATGAGTCTGGGAAGGGATTTAAAAGATCTCAAAAGATTTTGAAATCAGCCATTCCACTGTCCGGAAGATAGTCTACAAGTGGAGGGCTTTCAAAACAACTGCCAACATGCTCAGGACTGGTCGCCCCAGCAAGTTCACCCCAAGAGCAGACCGCAAGATGCTAAAAGAGGTCTCCAAAAACCCTAAAGTGTCATCTCGAGAACTACAGCAGGCTCTGGCTACTGTTGATGTAGAAGTACATGCCTCTACAATCAGAAAGAGACTGTACAAGTTTAACTTGCATGGGAGGTGTGCAAGGAGGAAACCTTTGCTTTCCAAGAGAAACATCGAGGCCAGACTGACATTTGCCAGAGATAAAGTTGACAAAGACCAGGACTTCTGGAATAATGTTCTTTGGACAGATGAGTCCAAAATTGAATTATTTGGACACAACAGCAGAGGACATGTTTGGCGTAAACCAAACACAGCATTCCAAGAAAAGAACCTCATACCAACTGTGAAGCATGGAGGTGGAAGTGTCATGGTTTGGGGCTGCTTTGCTGCAGCAGGACCTGGTCAGCTCACCATCATAGAATCCACGATGAATTCTACTGTGTATCAGAAGGTGCTTGAAGAACATGTGAGACCATCAGTTAGAAAATTAAAGCTGAAGCGGAACTGGACCATGCAACATGACAATGACCCAAAACATACTAGTAAATCAACCAAAGATTGGCTGAAAAAGAAGAAATGGAGAGTCCTGGAATGGCCAAGTCAAAGTCCAGATTTGAATCCCATTGAGATGCTGTGGGGTGACTTGAAAAGGGCTGTATGCGTGCAAGAAACCCTCAAACATCTCACAGCTGAAAAAGTTCTGCATTGAGGAGTGGGGTAAAATTTCCTCAGACCGATGTCGAAGACTGGTAGATGGCTACAAGAACCGTCTCACTGCAGTTATTTCAGCCAAAGGAGGTAACACTCGCTATTAGGGGCAAGGGTGTCCTATCTTTTCCTCAGTTAGAATAGGCATTTTTGTAGAATGACATTTACAGAAGATCTTGAAAAGACTTTTCCTCAGTTTTCTTTGTTTAGTTGGATTACTTTAATCTCTGTATTGTTGAAACGGAGATGAAATAACCATTTATTAAAATGTTACAAAAAACCACATGCTTTCAAAGGGTGTCCTAATGTTTTCACATGACTGTATATATATATATGTGTATATATATATATATGTATATATATATATATATATGTATATGTAGATATGAAGATATGTATGTGTGTGTGTGTGTACATATATATATATATATATATATATATATATATATATATATATATATATATATATATATATATATATATATATATATATATATATATATATTATGTGTGTGTGTGTGTATATGACAGCAGCAATCCAAGCTGTGATAAAACAGTAAAAGGAGGCGTGTCAGGCGTCGTGGTACATTTTCTGATGCAGCTAGCGAAAATAACTTTGTGACACTGCCACCAAATACACAAAACAATTACTTTGACAATCATGTTACATTATTTTTAAAATGTTTCCTTTTCTTTTCATAACTTCTTTAACACATGACATCGCTAAGCGCTGGTATTTTGCTATATATATATATATATATATATATATATATATATATATCACAGCGACACTCATAACAGTGACAAAACAATTACATTGACAATCATGTTACGTTATTTTCAAAATGTTTCCTTTTCTTTCTCTTTCCTTCTTTAACACACTACTTCTCCGCTGCCAAGCACGGGTGTATATATATATATATATATATATAGATATAGATATAGATATAGATATAGATATAGATATAGATATAGATATAGATATATATAGATAGATATATAGATAGATATGAGAACAACACTCATATCAATGACAAAACAATTACATTAACAACCATGTTACGTTATTTTTAAAATTTTTCAATTTTCTTTTTTGTACCTTCTTTAACACACTACTTCTCCGCTGCGAAGCGCGGGTATTCTGCTAGTAATAAATAATCGGGGTATGTAACAACTATGTAACAGATGTTCCATGGTCGGGGAAATTGTAATGGAGAATTGCAGTGCTAACTGTATAGGTTTTCGAATGATATTTCAAGATCTGTTTTAAATGGTGAAAACACCTTTGCAAAATAGTTAACTCTTTTGCCTCACAGATCCATTATCCTGAGATGGAATTCTGTCTGGAGGCTCCAGCAGACCCCGTGACCCTGTGTTAGGATATAGCGGGTTAGATAATGGATGGATGGATATGTGTGTAAAATTTGTACGTTCTACCCATGTGTCCCTATGTCTTCTTCATGGGTTTTACTGCCACATCCCAGGGACATGTAGATTGGGTTACATGGCCATATGTGTAAGAGCGTGAGTGTTGGTATGTTTGTCAGTGGGCCTTGTAATGGAATGGCTCCCCATCCTGGGCAGTTTCCTGCCTTGTGCCCGGTGATGCATAGAATGGCTCTGCGACCCTGTGTACCTTGATTGAATGATGCAAGTTTGGCAGTATTATGTTAGGGATGGGTGTAATAATAGCCAAAGAAATTCTACAATAAATAGTGTAACACAACTATAAGAATGTGACAAATGCTTGTTTAAGCAAAACATGTCAAGGAGGTGCCCCTCTAGATTTTGGGAAAAAGCATTAACCATTTTGCAAAGGTGTTTTCGCCATTTAGAAAAGATCTTGAAATATCATTGAAAACCTATCCAGTTATCACTGCAATTCTCCATTACAATTTCCCAGACCATGGAACATCTGTTACATAGTTGTAGTTACATGCCCTGATGTTTTTATTACATTTTGAAAGTACAGATACAATGTAACTATGTAAGTACACTTGTTTTTGGATCCGTGATAAATTGTTACATTGTAATTATATAAACTGTAGAATAACAATAACAACTGAGTAATTAACTATAACGTTACTTTGTATTACACAAGAAGTACGGAGTAATAACTCATAGTTACACTGTACTTACACAGGTAATTACATAATAGTTACAGTGTAATTATAGACACTTAATATAAAGTGTTACCCTACTTTCTTCCCTTTCCAGCACTATGGAGAAAAAATAGATTTGAATTTATTGTAAAGTGTAAATTTTAAAATTGTTGCTTCTCTTGGAGTAAATCACAATCAATTTAGTAAGAAAGGGTCTCATTATAAATATATTGTGCTGGGTACCAGGCTGGCTAGAGATTAGTGTGGCAATTGAATGTTCAAAGAGCAGCCATCTAACAAACCTTCAAAAGACTGAGAATATCACACTGTCATTAGAGAACCTATTCATGGTAGTGTGGGTTACAGGGACTCTTCCTGTCGTGTGGTGCCTCGAGAATTGAAACTGGGAGATTGGCGCTCTGTAAAGAATTATATAATGTTTCCCCAGTGATACTTGAAGGCAGGTGACCTAACAGATGTAACTGGTGCCTGAACTGGGGGAGGAAGAGGAGGATAAGAAGAACAATGGTAGAAAACTACAGTAGATTAAATCCTTGAGATCATCAGGCAAATAGTGTATAGTTTCAGGCGGGAGAATATGGGCTGTTTTGCTCTTTTAAAGACATGGGAAGGCAGAAAGGCAGTCATTATCTCCTTAGCCATAGGTTAGGAGAATTCCATTTAAGAAAGAGAAGAGTGGAACTGTATTGTTTTAAAGCAGGCTGTCCCTATAATTGTGAAGAGACCTGGCCCTTTGTAGGTGTAGTAGGGTTAGGTCTAGCCTGGTATCTTTCTAGCCAACAAGTCCAGAGGTTTGACTGGAAGTAAGCCTAGAAGGGTATTTAATCCACTTCATACCTCAGGTCGTGTTAAGTCAGGAGTTGGAAGACACATTTGGGGAGTAGGGCAACTGGCAGGGGGGATTGTTAGAAGTGGTTAAGAAGCATTGCTTTTGGGTGTTACTCTTACACATTGAAAATCCTGCCTGAAAAACAGGGACATCTTATGACTGGAAAGTGCAGAAGACTATTAGTATATAATTTTTAAATGTTTTGTTTTGCTGATATCGTGCACTGTGTTTTTTGCTCATTCAGTGTCTTTTATTATATAAAATAAAAACATCTGTTTAGTAATGTTTGACATCTTTCTGATGTTTTTGGCATGAAGATATGTTACTTAATATTGTTAAAATTTATAACTTAAGCTTTTATATTATAAAATATTGGTGCATTTTTTAACAGGACAAAAGTACAATTTCTCTGATTTTATACAGTTACTGAACAGTAATAAACTGAATTCATTTCTGGCATGAATTTTCTTTCCAGCATTCTTATAAATGCAGTCTTTTTATTGTAAAGTTTTCCAATTGATTAAATTCAAATGAAGGAAGTAATTCTTTAAATGTCGTAACTTCTAATAAGCTACATGCTCATTTAAATAATTACCAAGATGCTCTTTACTCTTCTCAAATGTTTTAAATGACTCTGTAAACTCTTTTATGAGTGAAAGCTTACAATGGAATGTGATTTTTTTTTTATTTTTTTTTTTTTATTAATAAATAATGTTCTCCGTTGAATTTGAGAATGGGGCATCATTTATAATTTTAAGTACTTATCCACTCAAAAGTGAAGAAATAAATGAACTAAGGATGTTTCCCTGCACAAGCTGCTATATTCTTTGAGATATATATTTATTTGTTTTTTGTTCTTAGCCGAAGCTCTTGGTGTCCAGGACCCAGTCCGCGTTCCCTATTCCAAATTCCAAATGTACCCAGATGACCTTTCAGTAGCTGGCCTCCCAGAGAGCATGTCATTCCGGCGACCAAACTGCTTTGGTGTTGCAAAGCTACGTAGAATCCTGGCTGCCAGTGACAACATTCACTTTATTATTAAAAGGTGACAAAATGGCACAAGCGTGGTTTGTTGTTTTTGTTATTATTATTCTTATTATTATTTTAATAATACAATCGATATATCCAATGTTTTGGGTGTGTTGTACCTCTTTCTTGCGGAAATGACCTGTTCATGCTGGACATTGCAGTCATATTATACGGGACCATGGTAAAGCATATGCTCCGGTGACAAATGTAGCACATATTGCTTGTTTTACTTTTGCATCACATACAAATGAAATGGTGGAACAATAGTATTCTTGTTCACTTAACCACTTGTGATATTTTTCAGACCTGAACTGCTGATTGAAGGCCTTAAACAGGAGCTAACCCCGCAATCACACAGCAATTCTGGTGAGAAAACCTATTTAGGAATGTGTTCTTGTGGACAAACAGTATATCTCTTTGTGACATCACGTAAAAGTGAGAGGTTTTCTGTATATAATGAAAGTAACATAAATATTGGGTCTGGTGACCTTCAAATGACATTCCAAATCCTTTTTCAGAAACAAATTTAACTTTTATAGATTATACATCTAGGTTTAGATTACTTCTAGTATGGTGAAGCTATTCATAGAGAATTTTTAGGTCCTGCTTAGTGATGTTTTCCATTTACATTATCTGAGATAATTAAAAACAGATGTAATTAGACTGAATATAATATACCATTATACTAAGTATATGTCTTCTACCTGATAAAGCAAGTCTCAAATTTATGTGTTTTAATATTTAAGCATATTTATTCCTTTAATACCAGGGTGACACAGAAAAATGGGAACTTTTGAAATGCGTAGTGGCAGCCATGTGCAGTTGACAGCACTGCGGAACAGGGACCTTGAGCTGTAAACAATCTCATCGTTTAGTAATTTAGTAATCAATTGCAAGGTAATCAATGGGAGCTGTGCGCGAATTGTTCAGTAACCGTGTCATCTCAAGATTCGGTGACATTCCCTGGCCCTCAAGATCACCAGATTTGTCCATTTGTGATTTTTTTTTCTTGTGGGGCTACCTTAAGAGTCGGGTCTACACGACTCAGCCAAGGACACTGAATGAATTGCAACAAAGAATGAGATGTTGCAGCGATCAATGGGGAACCTCAACAGCAGATTGGAAGAATGCAGATGTACAGGAGGACGCCATCTGCAGGACATAATTTTCAGACATTGATAATTTGGATTACTGTCTCTTAAAAGGCAAGTTGTAGTGGTTCAATTGCTGTCAATAAAATTTTTTTGTTGGATTTCTTCTATTTTTATTGGGTTTTTCAAAAGTTCCCATTTTTCTGTGTCACCCTGTATAAAAATTATTAGACATTAGGAAATTTGATCTTTATATATTATTGCACTGATCGCAACATTTTTCATATTTCATTTTTATTTGATGCAACCATTTTTTCTTTCCTTTTTACCCAGTTGTGGATGTGGATAGCAAAGATATTGTAATGGATGAGGTGCCAACATCCGCAAAAAGACCTGGATACTCAGGTAAATAATTGCATGATGTGCACTTTCTTGTGACAGAAACATCTCTTTTCAATGGACAGAGGTGCCTACAATGTATGAGAACCACCAACCACAAAATAATGTTTGAAATAATAATGAAAGAATACACAGTCTTAAAAATACACAGACTGAAACTGCAGGATGAAAGGTGACACTAAACCAGAATGATATATACAGTATAATATATTTTATCAAACAATGTTCCCCTGCATGTCATGATTATAGCTAATTAAACAAGGAAAAGGCTACATCATGTTAAAAAAATGTATTGTATGTATAGTGCTATGGTCCTATTCCACAAACTCTGGTGAAATACAGTATCCGAATCTATTAATAAATGAGTTTCATTTTACTATTTGTTTCTCATGCTTACATTGAGTAACTTTAATTTAGTCTGAGAGTGAAAAAAAAAACAAAAAAATAATGTTTGTTTGTTTTGTTGTTCCTGCCCTGTGTGCTCTAATGTCATGTGCCAATTCAAATATAGGGGTAAAAACAGGATGGGTTGTCTCCAGGTTTTGTCAGACATTCTACTTTAAAATTTTCATTAATGATTATTTCATAATACATATTAACATAAACCCACTGATATCCTAATGATTAATGTGTTTGAGTAGCTAACAAAATTAAAAAGATGTAATGTATGCAAATGGACATATGGATAATAGTGTACTATGAGTCTAATTGACTCTTTTTAATCTAAATCTCTAGTAGTCTATAATTAAGTGAATTGTTTACCTTCTGTTTTTCTTTACATTTTAAAAAAACCTAATCAAGTGAGTGCTACATTGTATAGTACTGAAGTAGGCAAAGAGTGACCAAGCTGATCTAAATATGTTTGGCCCTTGTATAGTTAAAACTTATTTTGGTTCAATGGGCTTTTGAATTGGTGGTCTGTGATGTCGACTTTACCAAGGTTTGATAAACAAGTCTGTATGCTGCACACAATATGTGACAGAATTCGAACTGAGATATTGACTAGCAAAGTTATAAAGCTTAATTTACCCTCATGGATAGTACACAAAATCACTCTTCTACTGGAGCTCAGATGTCCCATTTTTATGGGGAAGTCAGAAGTGAAGTTAGCAGAAATCATATTTCATATATGAGAAAAAAATACTCCATGCCTAGAGGGTTCAGATTTATAGTCTGTGGTGTGATTCTGAGAAAATTCTTTAAGTTGGTTTCACTCCAGTTACACAACTATGCATTACTGGAAACTGATGTTCATCAGCAGGGTGGTATACTGGCTAAGGAAATGAACTCTAGTGGGTAGAGGTTCTGAGTAATTTTCAACCTCTAACATACTTTCTGACCCTGATCAATTCACTTAACCATCCTCTGCTCCAACTGTAAAAAAAATATATATATATATATATATATATATGTAAACAGTTGCACTCTGGATCTGTACTATAAAAATACATTGGGTTGGTGTTTGATAAAAATGTGCTATGTGAAAGCATTCAGCACAACAGATATTATGTAAAACTGATTGCCTTGTAATTTGCCTTTGTTGTGATCAACAGACAGCCTGGAAGCTAAGCTTTCACGGATTGATTTGGCAAACACTCTGAGGGAACAAGTCCAAGACCTCTTCAACAGGAAGTATGGTGAGTAACAACAAAATGCCACTGCACTTTTGCAGATGGTTTATTCTAATAACATAGTGTAACATTCTCAGACTTGCTTAATCTAATTCAAGGGCCCAGTCACACAGATACACATCTTCTCAAACACAAACTTACATTGAACATGTTTGATTAACCCTAGCATGCATATCTTTCGGGATGATATATACTGAACTATCAATGTTGTTATACTGTATATGTACCTAATCGAGGAATGTTGCCTTGGTGGCAGAGACATGCAAGGTTGCCTGCTTTTGAGTAGCAATGTGACCCTGAGCTAATCACTTAATTTGCCTTAGTTCTGAATAATATTTACAAATAATTGTGTAAGAACAAGAACCAATCATCAAGTCATTAAGTTTTTTTTTTTTTTTACTTTATCATAATCAAGAAAGTGTTTTTAAGGAGGTTTAAAATTACTTATTTTTTATTATACATGATGATTTATATGTCTAAATAACAATATAAGTAGACAGTATCAGTAAGGATTCTTCTATGTGACACTCTATTAAAAAAATTAAAAGTTAATTTTGATCATAGAGAACTTTAGGAGATAGGATTTTGTAACAAGCGTCAGCTGCATTTTCCAATTATTTTCAAATGGTGAACCTTGCATATAGTTATCTTTCTAGAAGTGAAAAATATTGCAAAGTTAAGGTAGTTTCTGAATGGTCATGGTGTTTAAAAGCTAGATAATTAATTTGCATCAAGAGGAGTTTACTGTTGTATTGCTTTAATGTAAAGGTTTTCAAATTACGCATATTTGTATATTTCAGAATTTCATATTGTAGCTTATTTTTAGCTAAACTGTGTTTGATAAATGTATGCAGTATGGGGAGCTCGGTAAAGAAAGTGTGCTATATCAAAATATGTTTAAGTTGAATCGTTGAATACTTTACTCCATAAAAACTAATTTGACTTTATACCAATCTTCATATATTAATAAATATTCTGAAAGTACTTGTGTAAAGTAAGTGAATTTTAATTTGCTTCTATAAATATAGCTTTTTCTTTATTTAATATTCATATTTAATTTGAGTATTGTAGATTTTTTTACAATCAAACTTTATTTTTGCTGTCTAAACATACTCTCACTTTTTGTATTATTTTGGTAAAATCCTAAGTATATGAGATTGATAATTGAAAGTCAGATCCTCTTTAAAAGAAGAAAGTGGTGTGTTTGATTCAGTGCTTTTTCTTATTCTTTACTCCCAGGTGAAGCACTGGGCATCAAATACCCAGTCCAGGTACCTTATAAGAGGATAAAGAGTAACCCAGGCTCTGTTATAATTGAGGGATTACCTCCTGGAATCCCCTTTAGAAAACCGTGTACCTTTGGCTCTCAGAACCTGGAGAGGATTCTGGCTGTTGCTGAAAAGATTAGGTTCACAATAACGAGGTGAGGTGATGACAATATTATTTGTTAATAGCAAAAAAGTTTTACATTATTAATAAGACACTGCCAAAAAAAAATGATTGATAGGGATCAGAAATTGTCTGTAGTTTCTTCCTACACCCCTCCCATTTTCAATTTTTTATTTCAATGACAGAGAATTATAGCAATTTATACTACAGTATATGTAGTTACAAACCAGTTTGGAAACCTACTGATATTATTCAATGAAAGCCTAACTGTAAATATTTCACAATGTCATGCCAGAGGAGCTCTAATAAGAAATTTATTGACAGATTGAGAAATCAAAGCCTCATTTTATCAAGATCTTTAATTTAGATTCCCATTTCTTTTTTTTTTCGTGTGCTGTATGTTATGCTCATTATTTCGAGTTTATTCTATCCTGTCAATTTAACCTCCTCAGGCCATTCCAAGGACTTATCCCAAAGCCAGGTAAGGAAATAATCTAGAATTAAGACATCATCTTTCTCTCATTTGTACTGTCAATTTACAGAATCAGTTTTTCTTCCTTATTTTTTTTGTTCTTTAGCTCCAAGACGCATCACCTTACTAAAAAAAGCATATGCCTCGATTAGTGGTGAGTGTTGACAATTTGTCAGTTGAGTGGCATGTCTCATCCTCATCCCGTCGTGTTCTCAGGACTATAGCTATTTGGAAGAGTTTATGACTGAGAGAAGTATAGTAAGAGCAACCCATTTAATGCTTGGCCTAAAACCCCTGTCCTCCAATAAGGCTTTCTTGCAGTTAGTGATCATCCCCAGTCCCTTCTTTATATGTCCTATAATTTGATGCCCTTAAATTATTAAATAAACTTGGCACACACTGCTCTGTGACATGACCCACTCTGCTTTAACTGCCCTGAGAACATGCCCTATGTCATATACTGTATCTTCATAAGAACTGACTTATTGTTGGCTGAATAATTATAATTCTAGACTTGCTGTTTGTTCACATTTATGTATAATTGTATTTATTGTAATAATGTTTTTGATTCTTTTAATATAGCTGAAGATGATGAAGTAAATAGAATGGGAGAGAAGGTTATTCTTAGAGAACAAGTGAAAGAACTCTTTAATGAAAAATATGGTAATTATTTGCTTCTTGTTTATTGTGTGTCTTCTTCTTAACAGAGGGGTCCCCAGCTCCAATCCTTGAGGACCAGAGTGGCTGCAGGTTTTCTTTTTAACCCTTTTCTTAATTAGTGACCTGTTTTTGCTGCTAATTAACTTCTTTTGAATTAATTTTAATTGACTTGTTGTTTTTTTGAAGATTTGATCCCCTGAATTTCTTTATCATTCCTCTGAATTACTTCATTTCTGTCCTTAAATGGCACCCAAACAGAAATGAAATGTGAAATGAGTGAACCAACAGAAGACCAACTAAGTCAGGGTCTCAAACTCCAACCAGTTTCACTCCAAACAGTTGCTTACTTAAGTGCTGTTTCTTGTTATTAATTAAACTCGTTCTTTTATTCCATGCCTTCTTGCTGCTCTCATTGTGCAATAGCAGACATTTATGAAATTGTTGATTTTGTCTTTTCTCTGTTAAAATGTTTTAGGGACCTGAGCAGATCAACATCCCTGACACCTTCATCTTTCTTTATTTTCAGATATTGTGTGATGGACACTAGTTTGCTGGTCATGTTTTGGCTTACTTTCTGTCTCATTATTGGTTGGCAGCTAATTAAAGAAAAAGAAACGATTAAGGGATCCGAGCATTCAAGAGCACGTCAATTAAAATAAATTCAAAAGAAGTTAATTAGTAGCAAAAACAGGCCACTAATTAAGAAAAGGTTTAGAATGAAAACCTGCAGCCACTGGGGGCCCTCCAGGACCGGAGTTGGGGACCTCCACCTTAACATATCTGTCTTGGTCATATTGGTTCATGTAATAGTCAAGTTGATTACACATTGAAGAAAGTTTTCCTTGTGCTAAAAATAAACCTGTACAGAAAGTAGCGGGCAGGTCATAGGTTTTTCACTGTTGTATGCCACATAATATCGTTGATCATCTATGACTAGACAAGCACTCTTTCTCTGTTCAAGTATTTTAATTTCTACCTCTATCCAGCACTAGACAAATGAGGCAAAATGATTATGATCAACTATTATTATTATTACATAGACAGTGAGTTTTTGGTGATTGTTTTGTCCCTCTGTTTAGGTAAAGCCCTTGGCCTTGACCGTCCTGTATTGGTACCCTACAAACTTATCCGTGCCAATCCTGATTCTATTGATGTGTCAGGACTTCCAGATGACATACATTTCCGGAACCCCAACACATATGATCTGAACCGTTTGGAAAAGGTCCTTCAGGCCAGAGATCACATCAAAATGGTCATCAAAAGCCAGCTGCAGTGAGTAGAATAAGGAAATTTTTGGTGCAGCTTATGAATGAGCTTTAGTAAAACCATAAAAGAGACTCTGTTAGAACATGCCTAAATAGGTATTATGTAAAATTATAATGATTCTGTTCAGATTATATGTGAGGCGAGTACATAACAGTAGATGAGTATTGATACTATACATTTTAACTGTCAAGTAGCATTCTAGTGTGAAGTGAGTAACCACTTATGCATGGGGTAACCCACCAGTGGGACTCTGCCATATTGCAAAATTGTTTGTGCATCCTGCAATAAACCCACAAGTCAATCAAAAGCAATAGTGGTATTTTTACGTACCCAAGGATGTCTTCTTTCAAATAAATCATACATTTCCATGTTGTCTGCTCTCTTTCATTAGTAAAATATGCAATTTGCACAAGTATATGCCGAGGCAGAAAGTGCATCATGGCTGAGAGAATCTGCTTTTATGAAAGGTCTCACTTATGTCAAGCCACATACAGTGAAAGGATTCCTTACCACTGGATAGCTGAGGCCCAGGGCACTCCAATGATATATAGTTGTCTATGATTGGTCATTCATATTATATGCCACAGCTATGTGTAAAAGGCAGCAAATATATTGAGAAACGCCTTTCGATCGAATGTCATTGTATCATGCAGCTCTCGTCACTCTGTCGTAAGAAGAAAAGAAATAACAAAAGCAGTTTCAGGTAGTGGCTTGTTTTTGGTAATTCTGAAAGGATAGACAGCGGCATGCAATATTTTTTCATCCTGTTTCTAATTGCACTTGATTTACCCATACCCCCTGGCCTGGAGGGGGTGGTAGAAGTTAAAGCGAGTGCTTGGTGAAAGCAGCATGATTAGAAATGGGATAAAAAAAAATTGCACAGCTGTCATATATATCCCTTTGGGTGGAGGGGCATATTACAGTGTGAACAAGTCTCATTTGCTCGTGATCCACCAATGGCCATCTGTGACTAGAAATTGGTTGAGAAGCACTGGTTTAGTTGTATGTGTGGTGTGTGTGACTGTGAGTAGTTTTGGGGCCCTGCCCTGTGCACAGAGTTGAAAGCAAAGGCATTGCCTCCACCCTGTGGCCTGGAATTTAGACAGCACTTTGTTAAGGGGACATTTTCATTTTTTCTCCTATTTTTTTTTTCCATTACAAAAAGCTAAGTATGAACCTTAAGAATTACATATCCTGGAACAAACCAGAAAAAAAGTGGCAATGATAAAAATGACTTGAAAAACTCGTACCGGCTGCAACTGAGCTTTCTGCAGTTAAGTAACTCAATTTCTGTTTGTAAGTGGTTCAAATTCGATATGACCATGTATTAATATATAATCTCAATGCAAAAATAATAAAATCAAAAATATCAGACAGATGTGACCTTATGAGCAAACAGTAATACCAGCTACAAAAATCTTTACCACGTGGGACATTTGTGGATTGCACAAAGATGCTATGAATGGAATCATCTCTTCTGAATCTGTCTGCAAGACTCTTTCAGAAAAATATGCATTTGAGGCATGACATTGCAGATTATTGGCAGACTTTCTTTTTTCCTTTTCCTTCTCTAAAAAGATGGAATTTATTTCATATGAGTGAAAATAAAGAATCATTGAATAGCAGTTAGAGACAAAAGATTAATCATGAAGTTCTTTATTTAACCTGAGAACTGGCTTACAGTGCAGCCCCCCTTAATTTTAAACCATTTAAATTATATTTAGGGCCATGAACTAATAGGAATAGCCAAATGTAATTGCACAATTCAACTAAATTGTAGTGTAATTATTGTCACCAATCATTCACCCATGATTCCTTTTTTCTGTATCTTTAATACTGAATGCAAATAAGGCAATATCACCATCCAGTCAATCCTTGGCATGGTTTTTCCAGCTAAGGAGTACTTTTTTAGCATGTCTAGAGCAGGAGCCAATGTGATGAGTATTATCATGTCATTGATTGTCATTGATTGTGCTGATCAACAGATGAATGACATTGACTTAGTTTATTCCAGACATGAAATGCAAGAAAAAAGCAACAATAACAACAAAAATAAGTAAAAACGCTAAATGTCTGTGGGGCAACTGCAATAGAAGGCAAGTGGATGTGTAAATTGCAGCACAAAAATGCCATTTATTGTACAAACTGTAAGTTTTCGCTATGTCTAGTGATAAACAGAAATTATTTCAAGGACTGATAAAAATAATTTAGAAAATAAAGGTTTGGATGAGTACATAATTATAACTACATAGTTACGTTTTCTTTTTGCTTCAATGTGATATACAGTATAGTTTGTATGTGTGTGTATATATTGTTTTCTTATATATATACAGTATATATGTATATGTGTATATATATATGTATATGTATATAAATATATATGTATATATATATATATATATATATATATATATATGTGTATATGTATGTATATATATATATATATATATATATATATATATATGTATAATGTGTATATTGTGACTGATTAGGGTTTTCCTCGCACCCTTGTACCCTCGGACCACACGTCAGACACCAGACAAAAGTCCAAATAATTATTTATTATAATAATTATGTGCACAAAGCACGCTCCTCTCCGCAATTCTCAATAAACAATCACAAATAACCAATCCTCCACTCCCAGACGCTTAGCCATCCTGCCTCCCAACTCAGCTCCCCGTCTGGGAGCTCTCACAGTCCTTTTATATTCCCCGACCCGGAAGTGTTCCCAATCCAACAGTCCACAAGTCCTTATTCCTTCCGGGTCAGGGTAAACAATACTTTTTCTCACCCCGGAAGACTGTCGCCCTTCCTATAACGAACTTCTGGGTCATAGGGCACGAAGAACTCTTTGGTCCTCCCTGCAGCTCCCTCTCGTGGCCTCCATGGCATCCAGCAGGGCGGTGCATAAAAATTCCATTGTCCATGATGCCCTGCTGGTCTTCTGGGGACCTCCATGCTGCAAGGAGGGCTCCACCTGGCGGCTTGGGGTTATTGGCCAGGGTACATGGCCGGCCATATCTTACAATATGTATATGTTTGTATATATATGTATATGTGTGTGTATATATATATGTGTATATATATATATATATATATATATATATATATATATATATATATATATGTCTTGTATAATACACTATCGTGGCTGTTTAGTTGTCTGTCCAGGATTTTAACTCACCGGTAGCCCGCAAACCGTTTTAACTATTGACCTGAAATTTTGTACACATATACTAAGTGACATCTACTATCCGCTTTTAGGGTGATGATTTTTATACCTCATTTTTATTTTATTGTAAAATCAACTTTCGGCAGCAGCCAATAGGGCATGTTTACGGGCGCCATTATTATCCCTACCACCTTCACCATTACTTCCTCTACCTGTTCATATCTTATTTCATTCATGAGGCAGATTGAACACTTAAGTGCCAGTGAAAAATTAAGAAAAACATACAAAGTAATTGCAACACAAACACTGACTTAATCACTTTTAATGTGAAAAGATGCTGAAGAGAAGAAGCGGGCCACTAGGGTGGAGGAAAGAAGAGCTGCTCAGGAAGCAGCAAGCGCATCAACCTCTGAGCAAACAAATGCTAAACAGAGACATACAAGAGTATGAAAACTATAAGTCAAGTGTATTCACTTCACATTATCGTGCCGTACGCCATTACTGGTATATTATATTATATTATATTATATTATATTATATTATATTATATTATATTATATTATATTATATTATATAAAACTGTAATAGCAGTACTCGTTTTGAGAGATTAGTCAGTTGCAAGAGACAAAATGTTTCCAAAAAGGTGGACCAAACAGTATAACTTTACAATACTATGGGATATGACATTCAAACTCTGCACAATGATAGCTGACAGATTGGGGCACAGCAGAAATTTGATTCCAGGGTTGTGCATCATACAATGTTCTGGTTATATATTGTAAAATCCATCTTTTTGGATAGGAATACCTAAAGCACCTATTTTTTATTTTATTTAGTTGATATTATTGTAAACAAAGGTTTTTTAATCATGTAAATATTCCTCTTAATAATTTGGAATTGTTGTCAGAGCAGGGGAGTGTCTGTACTTATGAAAATAAATTCAAACTTCACATAATCATTAATGTTTAATATCCTCTTTGCATAATTTGAAATGTTTTCCTTTTAGTGTAATCTGTGCTAACAGAGATATAACAAAGTTGTTTTCAAGATGTCCTTTATCTTTTAAAAAGAATGCTAGCCTAAATGATTTTGTGTTACTGTGCACAAACATGTTACAGGAAAAGCAAAGATCATGCAACTATGCTGTAAATGACACAGTTGCATTTTCAATCAGTTGATTTACTGAAGCAATGCTATGTTAATGCAAGCTAGTTATCTCTTCAGAAAAAATGGCCCTATCAGTGGAACTTTCAACTGCTGATAAATAGTGTCATGCACGAGTGCTTTGGAGTTACCCTCAGGGCTCTGGAAAGGTAAGCAGTTCCACTCCGAGCCAAGAAGGGGCATCAGTGTTAATGCATTCTTACTGTCTACCTGCACTCCAGAAGCCTCAGGACCAGAAGAGCACTAAGGTCATGTTGGTGTCCTCCACCAAGTCCTGCTTCTTCTGGAAGCAAAAGATAAAAGGACCACAACTATCAGAAGTGGGCATTCATTCTGAACTAAGAGACTGACCAGACCACTAGGCATTCTCTTCACTTAGCTGAATTCAGCCTTGGCTATGATTTATTCCACCCACGTTTCTGTTCATTTTGTTATCTTTAATTTTCAGCAATATTAAAAAGTGTTGTCAGCTGACTTCCCAATGCTTGTCCTCTTTCCACAACAGATATTTGCAATTTGAGCAGATAATTAGGGCGCTAGCTCTTCATTTAATGACAACTGCTCTACAATGAGTAATAAATGTAATGACTGAATAAAAAGAAATGGCTGGATATCTAAAATTGTTCTAACATGATTTAACTGACACAACTGCTAATTTGAAAAATTGCTGACTCCCTAAAATATTTTAATGTCAACATCATGTGTTGATCAATCATTTCATTACTGAGGCAGAGACATGATTACTTATTGCTAACATTATATCAGTTGTACATTTCATTCTTTCATTATCTAAGACTTAATTTGTTTTATTCCTCCAACAATTATTTTTGGACCATCATCAACTAGTTTAAGTAACTCACTTATCATCACAGTTATATCCAGAAATAAGGTTTGGGCTTCCTGCCTTGTGCTTTCAAATCTGGTTTCTCAGACATTAGATTACAATTTTTGAAATCACCATCATTCATTTTTTAATATTATCTTGACTTTATTAATTTTTCTTTTTTTTCTTTCTTAAATAGACCATTTGAGGAAATGTGCACCCTTGAACCCAGCACAGGTAAGATAGTAACAGAGAAAAAACTAAATGAAAATTGGAGAGATTTTAATAAGCATGCATAATCCTGTCCAAGCTTCTGTTCTGTAATATACAGAAATGCTTGAAAGTTTGTGAACCCTTTAGAATTTTCTATATTTCTGCATAAATATGACCTAAAACATTATCAGATTTTCACACAAGTCCTACAAGTAGATAAAGAGAAACCAGGTAAACAAATGAGTCAAAAATATTATACTTGGTAATTTATTTATTAAAGAAAATGGTCGAATATTACATATTTGTGAGTGGCAAAAGTATGTGAACCTCTATCATCAATCAACTTTAAAGGCACATATATTGCTCTGTCAATTAGTCTTTTGACGTTGTAATAGTTAAACAATATACTTTTTTGTGACACTGAACCAGATCAATATAGTGCAATTGCACCTCTTTGACGGGCATATTACTAAGCCAATTGCTTGTTTGCAGTGTCTTCCTGACAGTAGGACTATTGACAAGCATTCAAGCATAGGTGTACTGCTGGAATAATATATCATCATGTACACTGTTAACTACTTTTAGATTTTCTCTGATTTTTTTTTTTTATAAAGAGTTGCTTGTTTTGGAAACACAACAGCACATTTTTTTATTAGCTCAATGATTTTACAATATCGTATTCTCATATGCATGCGTGTATGTGCATGTATATATAATATATATAAACACAGAATTCATTCTAAAGAGGGCACAGTCTTTAGAGAGAGGTTTTGCCTTGATTCTTTGTCCACATGGATGGCAATTGAAAAGCTGTTTAAAGCACTTCTGGTCTGTTAGCCAATAGGAAGGATGATTTTTTTTTTACTGCTAATTTACATGTTGCCAAGGACTAGCAGCTTGCTATTTTCATTATTCTTTGTTAAACAACCTGTGTATGGGATGGCACACACAAACTAACAGTGGCTGTTATTATAATGGAAAAGTGTGTTTTTGGGTGTGTGTATTTTTTATATTAGTCATATTTCTCTTACTTTATTGCCGTAACATCTGTTTGCATGGACTTTGATGTGATGAAGCTCATAAAAATAAACATCAATACCACCATTACAGCATAACACAAGACAATGGCAGATCATTCCACAACAAATCCAAACAACCAATTTTAACCAAAACATGTTAAACATGTTCATCAGTTTATTGGGCTGTGTGGTACACAAGCAGAACTTTGCCTTCCGCTTCTACGTCTAAGGAGTAGGTTTAGAATAAAACATGCTTAAACCTTTTGATGAAGGCTGCTGCAAAAGTACGTTTGTAGGAGTGTTTGCAGCTTATAGCAGAGGGCAGAGTGATAAAGCATGGAATTAAAAAAAAAAAAACATTTTTTAACACTTCCATGCTTTATCGTATTTACTATATGGAGGAGAGAAGCTAAGAGTATCCAAGTAGCTTAGGGCACTTGGCATTCACAGCGACAGAGAGGGGGAGGGTGGTCTGTTATAATTTGATAATAAATAATGGGTGCCAATTTCATCATGCACCATGACAAAACAATTATTAAGAATGGGATGTAAATCAACTAAAACTAAATAGGTCAGTTTAACTATATTATTTATTATATTTTTTATGGTCTTCTGAAACAGAAACACATAAGGAAGCCTCCTTTCACAGACGCAAAAGGAAGAGACTTCCAGATTCAAGTGAAGCACCTGCTACCTCAGGAGTAGAATCCAGGACTGCAGCCAATCAGATTTCTGTGATGGTATGGACCAGGAAGGGGAGGGTGGGTCTTAACTGAATTGCTCAAAGAAACACAATACCTAAGCATGGAGAATTTCAGAAAACAAGATATCTTTTCTTGTGGGTAATTATCCATTCATTTTTTAAACCCACCTTATCTATTTTTGGGGTCATACTGAGTAAGAGCCTATCAGGGAAAGTCTGCAGGCAATTCTGAATGAGGTGCTAGTCCTTGGTAGGACACACTTGCACCCACACTCCTTTACACTCAGTCAATTTAGAGTTGCTGGTTATCTTAGTTATGGTTAATTTGTGTGTACATTAAAGGTGGCGAGTACAAGTCTAGAAAGAATTCGCTTGAGTCATACATCTTCTGGAAGGGTTACATTAATAAGACTTGTGTATAATTGAAATTTGCATATAATGAAATGTCCATTGACAACCCCTTGCTTTACCTCCAAAATAACATATCAATTAATATATACATTATGTATATACATCAATTGTTTCAAATATGAATGTACATCAGTAGCTTGAATTCAAAATCTCATGTGCAATAATGTTATTTTACATGTGACTCAGGCTGTGTACAGGAGGCTAGAACTGGAGGCACAGTAGCCTGCTTAACTCCAATACAGCCATACTTAGAACAGAGCATTGTTTTACAAAAACATTAGCTAGTTCATAATCTAGAAATAAAAAAGATGCACGCTATGAATAAGACAGAGCAATTGCACTGTATATGCCAAATTAGGCCAAAGGGGTGAGAACATGAGAGGGCTGCATCTTGTTCTTCCTAACAGCAACTTTCACATCAATATGATAAAAAGAGGGAGGACAGGAGAGAGCAGCAGGCACATCATTCCTTTGTGCACCAATGCATATCAGGTGTCAGTGTAAACAGAGGAGTGCATATTGCTTCTTCTTATCTTGCTATGGATAAGACCAAGTGAGTGCACAGCAAGTGCACATTTCACTCTTCTTCATGACCCTGTGTGCAGCAGTGAGTGCGAGAGAACAAGAGTGACATCAGGCATACAGTATGTCTTTCTTGCTCTTGTGCCACAATATGCCCCAGTGAAGGAATCATAGTGTGAGTACATAGGATTCTTTTTTGCACTGGTGGGACTGAGGGGGGAGTGAGAATAACCAGTGAGTCAGACCGAAAGGTAGAGAGGCTTCTCTTACACAATATAAGAAAAAAGGCACATCATCCTGCATGGTGTGTTATTTCAATTTTTCATTTTTCCTAATATTTTATTTGTATATTCTACCGCCAACTTGTATAAAGCTGAATTTGTATATGTTCAGGTTCTACTGTAATTCATAAAGCTCCAACTGTTGTCCATGTTACAAGAAAAATAAAATGTTTAGTAAGTTTAAAACTAATATAACAGACTTATTCATTGACTGAAAAAAGATTAATTAAGCAATAAGAAAAGGATGACGTCATGTATTTATTTAAACTTGGAACCTACGTTTGAAATCCTTTTTCAGTAAGGATGCAGGATTGTCCTGAAAGTTGGCAAATGCCAAATTCAACTTGTATATCTAGAAACGCTTTTTTTTTTTTAACTCCGATATATTAATTTATAGCAATGTTGTGGAAAAAAGAACCTTGGAGAACACCAGACCTTGACTCAGTTTTGTTTTGGAATATTGCATGAATAGCAGTTGACAAACCATTCTATCCTAGGGTGAATGGCATGTAAATTTAGACAGTTCATAGAAACCTAAGTGGAGAGCTGACAAATTTTACCATGTTTTAATCTTCTGTACTTTTTTTTTCCTTCACAGCAGTGGCCCATGTATATGTTGGATTACAGTGGAGTTAATGTACAGGTTCCTGGCCAAGTGAAATACTAAGTGGGAGGACTGCTGGGGTGCTGTAGGAGCCCCAAGAAAAATTGAGTAATAGCTATTTGCATGGGCATCCATTGCAAATAGCAGTATGGCCTCCTGCTGGTGCCTTTTTTGACCTGGACACAATTTTCACAAAGGAAGGAACAAAGAAATTTTTGCTCCATTCCTATTTGGAACAACAGCAGAAAGGAAATTATGGCCTTCAGCACTTCATCCTAAACAGGAACATAGGCTTTGTTTCTGCCCAAGGATGAAATTGTGGCATGCAGAACGAATGCTTATGAGAATGAAGGAGAAAAAAAAAAAAAGACTGGTCTTTCCCAGGTTTGTCTCCCAAAGACCACCCTGTGACCTTTAACTTGCTGTCTATCATAGATGGCGCCTGCACTTACAAAACAGCAGAAGGTCTCTTGTAGACGAACACCATGAACTGGCAACATAGCTCATTTCTGTCTTAAAATTACCATACCAATCAAGCCAGATTTAAGCTATCCCCTTTCTCAGTAAGATATGTTTTATGGAAATCATAGATACTTTCACAGTAGAAGTATGGGCTTCATGTCACTTGAACTGAATTTTAGATGGCAAGCAACTTCTTTTCGATCATGGCTTTATTTACCAAAATGAAACATGTTCCTTGAGGGCATAGGCATTTTTTGTTTATCCTTGCTTATTCATGTATACACTACTGGCTTACTGAAATAGATAAGGATTGTACCTGAAAAGCTGAAAAGAAAACATAAACATTGGATAGCTTTTCTTTGTGGTATGGTCCAGGTTCCCCTGTAGCGTTTCATTATTAAATATCAGAGCTATCTGCTGTTGATAGAAGTTGTACTTTCACATGTTGAACAGTACACTATGTTGCCCGGTTTGACTCCTTATGTCAAGCAGCATCATGGTGGCTGTATTCCTAGAATTATCCTTCCGGGTTGGGGTGCCTGTTGCGTGTGTGTTGTGACTACTGTGCAGAGAAGCTGTCAGTACTGCTTATGCTTTACAGCCACAGTCTGTTAGGCTGGCACAGTCCCTGACAAACTCAGGCTAAAGTGTGCTTGCTTCCTTCCATACGACTCTTTTAATAATGCAGCAGAGGTGAGCCATCTTGAGACTCCTGCTTCTTGGAACACCTTGATGGTATTACTTGTCATTTGATGCCTCTGCATACTTGTTACTTGAATTTTCAGCAACTCTATGTGCCACTTTTTTATTCCTTAAAAACTATATCCACTTATATGATACTTTCTTTTTTTTCCGTGTTTTATATGATTCTTGGAGTCGCATATTATATTTATTGTAAATATAGGGTGGACACTATCCAATGTTACGTAAAATATAAATCTAAATGGGCCTGGTATGAGTAAGGCCTGTTATAAACTGACCCCCAATTTTGCACCCAATGCAGCCAGGACAGGCATTAGCTCCCAACAACCCTAAACTTGAAAGACATTTACAAAATGGATGGATGCATTCAAGTACATGGAAAATCTTATCATTCAAGGAGGTGATCAGGCTGCATTGTCTTCTGTTAGGAACCACATTTTGGTTGAAAAAGCTAAGATTAAGTGTTACTGTAAGGGCAATAATTTGAAAAAACATTTGAAAGCCATTTGAAAAACTATTTCTTGGGTCTGCCCATACACATAACTGTAAATTCTTGCTATGGTGAACTCCCAACTGTTCTGTGCCACATTGATAGAGTAGTCTTTGACTATTTACCTTCTGGGAAATTGGAAGGTGTGAGTGTTGGGGACTCTAGCCATTAGCCCCTTTAATTGTATGGGCAGGTGAACAATGTGTCAATTGTGGTCATGAATAGCAGAGCTACCCAATTTGTCTTTTGGATGTACAGATGGACACTTTAATCCCAAGAGATAAGTGCATTTTTACAGTGGCCAAATGCACACAAACTACACAGAATATACTAAAGATGAAACAGTAAGACAAATACATAATACTAGCCAACCCGCGGCGTACCATACGCTGCATAATCGGGCCTGTTTTTAATTATTTTTAAGCACAGGGAGAAAATTAACATTTGAAAAATCGGTAATGTAATAAATCAGCAAGAAAAGCCACATTGTAACAATGCACAGAACGAACCAACACACAATCGTCCATGACTGAAAACTGGTGGACCGCCATTGTGCCCTGCCTGCTCATGTGCCCCACCTCTAACTCTGCACTTGAGTCGTTGTCGTTTTTGCACAGTCCACACGCACCTGTGACTCACGTAGAATTTTCATTGCTCTGTGTGGTTTTGGCTGCTTTTCTATATATAATCCACCAAGACACCCAACCACAGTAGTAGCGTGAATTGCTGTATGTAGCGTGTAAAACAGTTTGCTATGGTGCATGCGGTCATGCGTCGTAACCGAAAACTCATTTTTAAAGACTGCTTACTTCATTGTGTTTTAACCTCCGTTATAAAGGATTGTTTTAAGGATCCCATGGGATACCCCTTGCAAACCGTTTTACACGCTGCATATGGCGATTCAACTCCGCGAGAAACATGCCTCTATGAACAGTCAACGTGGCCTCTACGACAGACGAATATAAACGACGCCTTTTTTTCTGTGTCGTCGCGTACGAGTTGGTGGGCGTGGCTCTGCGAGTTGTTGTCGTATCCAATGGTCTTGGAGTTGGTGGGCGTGGCTCCTTCCTGCGTGCGCCATAGGTGTCTTACTTGTTGGCGGCTTAGTGAATCCACTCCTCTTCCGGCGTGCTTTCCATGGGTGTCTTGCATAAGTGAATTATATATATAGATAATAAATTTAATTAAAGGACATATCTATTTTAACCTTTGTAAAACATCATGGAAAAACATGCTACTGTTGTGACTGTTATACCATTATGGCATTACTTGGTACACAGCGATTTGAATAAATTGAGGCTGAGATTGTAAGACAGGGTTTGAGGATTCTTGTTGCTGGTGAGCAGCAGTGGTTACAGGCAGTGGTTAGAACATACTGCTTAATTTAATGTCATTCCTTTTGTTAATTGGACTGATTTTTTTTTTTTTTAAGTCTATGGCTCATTTTCTCCCTCTGGCTCCAGTTTCATATAAATAAAATGTGAAAACCTGAAATTCAGAAAAATACTTAATGTTCTTGTGATGCTTAAAGCTCAGGAGTCTCTTAGTCTTGTTTCATTTTAACTTCCTTACATATTAGGAATTTTTTTTTTTATTAACCAGAAGAATATTAACCATGTGTCAGAAGTAACAAAAAAGACAACAGGAAATAAGTTAAATATGTAGATAAATAGATAGTACTTGATTTGGGGAAATCTTGGCTTTTACAGAAGCTCACAAAATAAAGAAATATAAAAAACATCATCATAAACAACAAAAAAACCCTCAAATACACACAAAGAATTACAAAAAAGAAGAAATCTTTTTTGATTTGGCTAACGAAAAGAGAAACGTCAGAGTGAGGCATTACAAAGGTGTAACATTTCTACAAACACTTCTGTTGAATAATTCATTGGCTGAAAGTACTTAATGCTAGTGTGTCATAGAGAGAATGTGCAGCATGTTTATAGTGGCCATTAGGCTTGTCTTCATTTCCTCCTCCACTACTACCTCCAGTGGGTCGAGAGTGCATTGCATAACTGAGGTTGCCACTTTAATCAGGTTCTTGATTTAGTGAGCCTCTCTTGAAGTAATGTTACCGGCCCAGCTCACTACCATATAGAAAATCACAGAGGCCATCACAGAGTTATAGAACATGCAAAAACAATCCCTACCTGCATTAAGGGAGCACAGTTCTTTGGGGGAGGAAGATTGGTACCACTTTCACATATTATGTGCATTTACCAAGTAGTTATTTTAATGTAGCATTTTTGAAAATAAAAAATGAGGAATTCTAACAATCCCTAGTCCATTAGATTAGTCTTGCAGGGGTTACAAAAGCGTTATTTGTAGGATTCGTTTACAGGTGGGGGAACAGTTGTCACATTGGTCAGGGAAAGTCAGAGCCCTGGAACCTTGAATCATACCGCAATATGAAAACATACAGCCAAATGTTTTTTCTAATGTCAACTGACTTGGCAAAGTAGTGTGCTGCAGCAGTTGCCATTTTGGTTATTTTGAAGAAATAATTTGTCATATTTTGAAGATTTTATTACTTCCGAAGTTTGTTTCTGCTCCTTTGTTAAAAACAAGAAATGCCTTCTCTCAGGAATATGAAAAGTTGTGTAAAATGTTGTCCAGTGACTAATGTGCCAATTGAACTTAATGGAAAACAGGTTAAAAGTGGAGTCACAACTGCCTTTTCTTGTCAAACTATAATGCTGTTGATTGACCACTCATTGTCAAGTTTTCATGGCAGGAAATGTTTAAAGTTACTACATTCACTGACTTGACTGGTAGACAAATCTGAGGAGCCATTCACCAGGGCAGAGAGATTTTAAAGGTCAACATTTATTTCATACATAAACAAAGGCTTAATGGTACAAACAAAACAAAAGGCAAGTTCTACCATTTAAGCCTCTGTAAACTAAGCACTAATACTTTCTGCTCCAGTGTTTGTTTTCATTGGAAGGGTCATTCTTGCTGTCCATTCCCTATTCAAATCTCTCCATCTGAGCGCTGCAAAATTTCTGGATGGCAAATGGTATACATTACAACTATACCCTTATCTCAAGGTACTGGGACAGCAAAATGCTTTATTTCAGGTCTCAAAGATCATTTTACATTGGTAACAGTTGGGTCTATGGAACATCAGAAGTGCATTTAGGTCACAACTGCCTCACCTAATCACAGTTTCTTTTCTTGTTTTACTGATTTAATAGTCAATTAAAAAAGCCCTCAGGTAATGATTTTCATCTTCTCAGTATTCATAACTACCACACTAAAGTAGCATTGGTAACTGTCCTGTATGTTGTGATGACAATTCACAGTTCTTATTCAGATATGTCCACATACTTTGCATACTTACCCATGGGTTAGACACATAACGCTTCTATGAATTTCTATTCTGTAATTGAGATAAGAGGAGATGTGTGTTACTATTACCTTTTAGTGATTTACACTGCCGCCAATGACTTGGCTAAAGGAGAAAAGTAAATCATTTGTAAAGTACTACTAAAATCTTCAGGGTGCGTCTCAAGGGAAAAACAGGCAGAATTCAAATTTACGTGTTAGCATTGTATAGCCAACTCCCAAAGTGTTTTAAGTACTTCCAACGTCTGTAAAGTTGAAATTCAACAAACGAGGAGATTTAACATTATGAGGAAATACATTTTATACAGTTGGCCCTAAAAAAAAGGCTAGGTGTACTGTAAGTATAGTGAATGCTAAAAGTCAGGGTACTGCAAAATATGTAACTGGAAGAGAAAATAATAGAGACACCCCCATCCCTTACTGACACACTCTGGAGTGTGACATGGGGTACTTTCACAGGCTGATTTCCTGGCTCTGGGAGAGAGGGTAATGTTATATGAGCAGTGGGCTCTAATGTTTGACAATAATTGTCAGCTTGATCATAGCCCTTACTTAAAGGAGCAATCATACAACTGTAAAATGTAAGAGAACTGATATACAATGTAATTAGGGTTAAAAAATATGCAATATAACATCTAACCAGGAAGAGAGTGTCTCATCTGGAGAGCTTGCTTAACTACCTTCCAAGTGATTCAAAACTGTAAAACAACAAATCCCTTCTTTATCAGATGCACTGGATAAAGTAAACAGTAAACTAAGGGCCATATTATGACAATGAAATCATTTAACTGTAATGAATGTGATGTACAAGAAAAAAAACTGCAACTTTGCCTTTGATCAATGGCAATATAGAGTTTCTATGCTGTGCTCTTTCCATTAAGGCCTTTGAAATAAAATGTGCTGCCTTGCCTTTCTATTTTTGCTTGACGTGTGGTGTATTTATTTAAGATGAGTATTAGATTTGCATTCATACATTGGTGGGAATAATATTTTTTTACCTGCTTGTTTACAAACAAAATATGCCCATGCTTTTAGTTTTACTTTTAAATTGGGGTGAAGGGCAGTCTCACTAACCTGGGTTTTAATTTCTAACCTGGTCAGAACTTGTGGACTTTGCACATTCTCTGTGTATGCAATGTGGGTTTTTCTCCTGGGTACTCTGGTATCCTTGTACCGAAAGATGTATGTGTTACATTGATTAATAACTTTAAATTGGCACTGTCTGTATGAGTGTACTATTTTCAAATGATGGAGAAAGCTGTATTTTATTGAGCATGTTTGAGTGTGCACATCAACAGGCAAGCGTGACGTAGCAGTACTAGTATTGTCAGGTTTACTACAAGGTGCAGTAAAATTCTTACTTTCAGTTGTGGCCAACATGCAACACATGGCCATTCTCTGCCACCATGATTCACTTAAATATATTCAATCAATCAATCAATCAACATTTATTTATATAGCACATATTCATACAAAAAAATGTAGCTCAAAGTGCTTTACAAAATGAATAGAAAAATAGAAGACACAATAAAAGATAAACATAAGTCAACATTAATTAACATCGAATAAGAGTAAGGTCCGATGGCCAGGGTGGACAGAAAAAACAAAAAAAAAAAAAAACTCCAAAGGCTGGAGAAAAAAATAAATAAAATCTGTAGGGGTTCCAGACCAGGGGTTCTGGGCAATCTACCTAACATAAGTCAAACAGTCCTCTTTGTATTTAGGGTTTTCATGGAAGGACCTGATGATGATGGTCACGTAGACTTCTGGCTTTCAGTCCATCAATGTTGGTGCATCATGATGCTTTGAGTAGGTGCGCCGCCACCACAAAGAAACCGGAAAAAGAAACAGAAGAGAGAGTAGGGGTCAGTATGGATTTTGGAGCCACTGTGAATAGTTATTATGAAGAATTGAACATACAGAGTATCAGTATTAAGTTAAAGTGAAGTTATAAAAAGGCCATGTTAAAGTAATGTGTTTTCAGCAGTGTTTTAAAGTGCTCTACTGTATTTTCCTGGCGAATTCCTATTGGCAGGCTATTCCAGATTTTAGGTGCATAACAGCAGAAGGCCGCCTCACCACTTGTTTTAAGTTTAGCTTTTGGAATTCTAAGGAGACACTCATTTGAAGATCTAAGGTTACGATTTGGAATATAACGTGTCAGGCATTCCGATATATAAGATGGAGCGAGATTATTTAAGGCTTTATAAACCATAAGCAGTAAAATACGTAACTTCACATTATTTAATAAAATACAAGTCAGCTTACCTGATGTACTTCTTACTAATGTCTGCACAGCACATATTCATTTAGAATACCTAGGGAATAAAATTTCCTAAAACACATTCACATTGTTACCCTTCTCAATGGACTCTATGCCAAGGGGCTTTAAAGTCTTTTATTTTTATCTTATATAATGGTAACTTTTTTTTAAGTATGTACAAGCAAAATACTTTCATCTTTATATATTTTGCAACTTTCAACTTGTCAGGTATGTTACAGTCTTTATTTTTATATTGCACCTCTAACATTGTTCATTAAGCTCTTTTGATTTATTTTTTATTAACAGTATTTATAGTGTGCAGCTGTGGTCTCTGCATCATTTGTTTTAATTACCTTTTATATTGACCAATATTCATGTGCAAAATAATATCCACAGCCTCCACACCAAATGAGCCATGAACTCACCCTAAAGGATCATAGGATGGGTTCCTACATTTCTTTCAAGATAGGCAGAATTTGAATGTGCAAGGAAAAATAAGGTGAGCAGAAGCATCATTTAAAGAATATTGTCTTTAGCTGTTTTTCCATTAAAAGTTATAGTTTTTAGTCCTATAATAGATGGAAAAAAATTTTATAATAACTTATATATAAAATGTATCCATGCAAGATTTATTTCATCATTCATCTATATAATTAGTTTTTTCCTAGAATGTTCTGTTTGCAGACATATCAGATTTTTGTCATTTGTGCTTGGATGTGCTTTACAAAAGTATGGCTGACTCAGTTTCCCAAACATGCAGATGTGCTTTATAACATGCATAGATCCTGGTGTGCTTAGGTCTGAAAACAAGAAAAATGCTCAGGCATTACAAAGATACCCGGAGGCTGTGCCATGACATTGTCTAATGTACCATTCTTCACCTACAGTCCCACCTTACACATCATGGTCTATTTCAGGGGTCCTCAATCCCAGTCCTGGAGAGCCGCAGTGGCTGCAGGTTTTTGTTCTGACCTGGTTGCTTAATTAGAAAGCAATTCTTGCCAATAAAGCACTAACAAGCTATGAAATTAAATTAACTCTGCTATGTCAGGTTATTCTCATATCCTAGATTTTCTTTCCCTTTCTATCATGCAAATGATTTGAAGGCTAAAATGGACGAGTAATTCTCAGTCCTTCACTTTTTTCTCTTCATTTTTCTTCCAAGTATTTAATTAAACCCAATAGTGCAGATAAATACACACAGGTGTAAATGTAAATAAGCTAAATGGAGAAATGCTGCTCTCTCTTGTCATTTGCATGTTATTGATAATAAATAGCTTAAAATAGCTGTTTAAGACAAAATTGAGCAATAAGGGCTCAAAATCACTAAAGTGAAGCAGAAGTGTTACTTTAGCAATAAGTGCTTTTTATTAAGCAACTGGGTTGGTGCAAAAACCTGCAGCCACTGCGGCTCTCCAGGACCGTGATTGAGGACCCCTAGTCTATTTGAAAAGTTTGCACTGGTCATAGTAGGAGAACTATGTTGTAAATGGCAGAAATTCTAAACTAATAATGTTTATTTTAAGCACAGCCTTTGACACCATTGACCACTCTGTCCTATTACATAGATAAAAAATTAACAAAGCTCTTAGGAATTGTCCTCCGATGGTTTTGTTCATATTTGTCAAACCGATTTCACTACGTACAGAAATGCTGCTGACAGTACTCTATCATTATACTGAGAAGTTAAATATGGTATCCTGCAGGATTCAGTTCTCAAACCTCTACTGTTTTTACTTTAAATGCTTCTATTGGGAATTATCAGTAGAAAATGCAAGATTCGTTTCATTTGTATGCAGATGATACCGAGCTATACATTCCTTTTAGACCAAGGGTAGGCAAAGTCAATCCTGGAGGGCCGCAGTGGCTGCGGGTTTTTGTTCCAGCCCAGTTGCATAATTAGAAAATAATCCTTGCCAATAATTTAATTTCATGGCATGTCAGTGCTTTAAATCTGCCATGTCCGGTCATTCTCATATCCTAGATATTTTTTCCTTTCTAAGGATATCACCCAAATGATTAGAAGTGTACACATATATATACAGATTTACATATATTTCTCAAAATACCCGCACTTGGCAGCGGCGAAGTACTGCCTTAAAATTTTTAAGAAGAAAATTAAACCTTTTTAAACTGAGGAAAAATATACCAATAATTATTTGTTAAGGATCTCTTTGTATACCACATTGCGAGTTCGGCCCTCCGATTGTAATATGACCAAGCTGTGCGCTGAGCTTACTCTTGAGCATGCAACGTACAGTTGGCCATGTGAACAGTAATCTTGTTTCAAATCTCACAGCTTGGATTGCTGCTGTCATAATCGGTTTGAGTTTCATGGTTTGTTTCAATTACGACAGTATTTGAAGAACTTGTGTTGAAGTGACATTCGGTATCTGTCAAGCGTTGTAAGCATACAACCGGTTTCATCGATAACTTCACATTCAGCTTTTGAGAGTTTAAACATTCATAAACATCAAAGTGTCCACTACTGAAATTGTCACCTGTGAATCTAAGATGTTGAAGAGGCATTGGCGGTTGTCGAAAGGTGTAAAATATTTGGCCATTTTGGTACACTTGAAAGCAACAACCGAACAATTCAGCGGCAGCCATCAACTCACATGCAGAACCATAGGTGAAGGGCTTAAGCAATTTACTCTTATAGTGCTACTTTGTAGTATAATTATCTCCTGTACCGTCATCAGTCCACACCTTGAACCTGCCCCAGTTATTCAATAAATAAGACACAATGTTCCTCGGGATATCAAGAGTGAGCCTGATATGGCCGTGCAATATGTAACAAAGAGAATGGAAAAGGTAGGTGCCATCTCTGGGCATGGAAACCACTCGGTAAGTGACAGTTCTTTGATCGATGGTGATCACCTTGATAGACATGTTAATGGGGGTACGGTTGGAATGATAAAGGAAATGGGTCCCTGAACAATGTAAAGTAAGTCTAAAATACCTACACAATAACTATAATCGTAATAAACGAACAATAAAACAGCGGAGAAGCCGTGGATTAAATAAAAATGCTGTAGTTATCAGCAGGGAGATGTGAATCCTGTGGCGAAGCAAGGAAGGGAATGTAGAGACCGGAGCGACGGACGGACTTATATAGGCAGGCAGCCAGCCAACAACGTGGGAGGCGTTGGGATGGGGGACCCAACTCCGCCTCAGACGGTGACCGAGCTGCAGGCTATGGACGTATATATGTACGTAAGTAGGATTCAGTTAGCGTTGGGAACCTGCGTACCAAATTTCTTGAAGATGGGCCCATAAGTAACAAAGACCGTTGAAAAGTTCAATATGGCGGCCGACAGTGGCATCATACCACCGAAATAAGTACGTACATTGGTTTCAGTTAGCGCAGGGAAGCCGGCTACCAATTTCGTGAAGATGGGGCCATAAATAAGAAAGTTCAACATGGCGGACGTTGTCGACCGTTATGACCATTACACGTAGAATTTCTAAATGAAACCTGCTTAACTTTTGTAAGAAAACTGTAAGGAATGACCCTGCCAAATTTCAGCCTTCTACCTGCATGGGAAGTTGCAGAATTAGTGACATTGGAAAGTTCAATATGGCGGCCGACAGTGGCATCATACCACTGAAATAAGAACGTACGTCAGTTTCGGTTAGCGCAGGGAAAACGCCTACCAAATTTTGTGAAAATGGGGCCATAAATAAAGTTCAACATGGCGGACGTTGTCGACCGTTATGACCATTACGTGTAGAATTTCGAAATGAAACCTGCTTAACTTTTGTAAGTAAGCCTGCCAAATTTCAGCCTTCTACTTACACGGGAAGTTGGAGAATTAGTAATGAGTAAGTGAGTGAGTCAGTCAGGGCTTTGCCTTTTATTAGTATAGATAAGGAGCAATTAAAACTAAAATATAGCTGTTTAAGACTAAAAATAAGCAATAAGGGTTCAAAGTCTTAATGAGCAAGACAACTAAAATGAAGCAGAAGTGTTAACTTGAGCAATAAGTGCAACTTATTAAGAAATTGGGTTGGAACAAAAAACTTCAGCCACTGCGGCCCTTCAGGAACAACTTTGCCCATCCCTGTTTTAGACCAAATGATGTTTCTCAGAGTGTGTCTTTAATTAATGTAGTCACTGTATTAAAATAGTGGATGGATGAGAACTACTTTTCTCTGTATATAACAATACATAGAAATGTTATAATAATGCAGGCAACAACAGTTTCCAGTCACTTTTTAATTTAGTATGTCTAAATGTTAGTTCTATTGATTCAGCACATAGCTTAGGCATTATCTTTGACACTGCATTACGTAAACATGTGTTTTCCAGGTTACAAATATTAATATTAAGTGATTAGTTAATTGCATTAACTAACCTCTCTGATTATGTCTAGAAGAGTTGACTACTACAGTGTATTGTTTGCATGTTCCAATTGTTTTATGTACAGCTTTCAGTTCAATCAAAATGCTATTACAATAATCATTGCAAACACTGTCAAGTATGGCCACATAACTTCCATTCAGTCGTTACACTTTCTTCCAGTTAAGCTTAGGGCTGATTTTTAAAACTCCTTCCTCTTACACATGAAGTTTTAAATGGCCCTGCTTACCCCTCTGAACTGATCCTTGCATACAAACCAGAGCACACATTCCCGGATGCCGGCCTAGTTAGGATTCTAAGTATTAACCAAATAACAGTGTGAGGTTGAGTTATGATCTATCTGCTGGTCTCAGATTTTAAATCTGGGCCGAAAACTCGTTACTTTAGGCTAGTACATCCTGATTAGAGCCACTGATTAGCTGTGCATATTGCATCTTTTTTAGCCGTTTTTACAAAACAAAATGTGGGTGTCTGTAGATATAAACAGCCTACACAACTGTGTTAAAATGACAGGTTCTTCTGATGTACAAAAATGAAACCAAGTTAAGTCATGTCAGACCTTTTTACACCTTTATTGTGAAATAGCAACATATGTATACACAGAAGTGGAAAACAATTCAAAAACTATTTAGAGAAAACATACAAATCAAAAATTTAAAAAATGGTGGCATAGGATTGTACTGTACATTCTTTTATAATTAGGACGTGGCTGTGTTTAGAGTCAGCCAATCACAGTCATTCTCATGATAAATAACAAATAGTATACACCTGCCATCAATTAAAGTGACTCTGATTGCCTCCAAATAAAGTTCAACTGCTCCTGTTGGAATACCCTGAGATATAATTGGTTGAAATGTAATGCAGACATCCGTGGCCTACTAAAAGCTTTCAAAACATAATCTTGTCGTGAAAGGTTTTGATCAGGAGAGGGGTACAAAAGAATATTCAAGGCATTATATAATACTATTGAGTACAGGGAGGACAGTCATCAAAAAATGGAAAATATGGCACATCAGTGACACTAACAAGAACTGGACTCCAGACCAGACACAAAAAAAAAAGATGAGACAACAAGACAAAAATGGTCAGGGAGTTTACCAAGAAGCCTACAGCAACATTGAAGGAGGTGCAGAACTTTCTAGCAAGTACTGTTTGTTATCTACATGTGACATGCAATGTGCCATATTCTTCATATGTCTGGGCTATGGAGTAAGGTAACAAGATGGAAGCCTTTTCTCACAAAGTAAACCACCTGAACCTGGCGAGATTTTGCAAAAAAGACACATTCTGTCCCCCAAAACTATGCAGAAAATATATTAAGGTTGATGAAACTAGGGTTGAACTTTTTGGCCATAATTCCAAAAGTTATGTTTGGCCCAAGAAACGCCATACCCACTGTGTACAACGTAGTATGATGGTGTTATCATAATGCTTTGGGGGTGCTTTTCTTCAGTCGGAATTGGGACTTTAGTCAAAATTTTTAAATAGTCCTAAATACCAGTCAATTCTGGTGCAAAACCTTTCAGGCATCTCCTTGAAAGCTGACAATGAAGAGGAATTTCACCTTTAAGCATGACAGTGACCCAAAACTTACTTTCAGTTCAGCAAAGGAATGGCTTCCCCAAAAGTAGGTCAATGTTCTGGAATGGCCCAGCCTCATCCTAGATCTGAATCCAATTGAAAATCTGTAGGGTGACTTGAAGATGGCTGTGCCCAGAAAATGCCCTTACAATCTGACTGATTTAGAACATTTTTGCAAGGAGTGGGAAAATATTGCCAAGTCAAAATGTGCCACACTGACAGACTCTTAGCCAGTTAGATGGTGTGCTGTAATAAACTCAAAAGGTGCTTAAAAACATACATGCAACCGGATGTTTGTAAGATGCGGAGCCGACCCGGACACATACAGGCGGACATGTTGTTTTTCAACCACCACACGTTTATTTACAACTATTTACAATAATAATAAATGTTCACTCAGACCCAGTTCGTGCACAATACCCCAAAGTCACAATCCTGGCCACAATATGCCTTCTCTTCGGGCCGCCTCCACACTCTCCTCGTGCCTCGTCCTGCTTCCACCCGACTCCAGTGCTGAATGAATGGAGACGAACCCTTATAAACAGTCCCCGGGTGAGCCCCAGGAGGTTCCCGGCATTCCTCCTCTGGCCACGCCCCAGCGTGGCGGAAGTGCCGGCTGTCCTCCCGGCAGCTCTCCGGGTGGCGTCCTAAATCTTCCCCCCAGCACTTCCTGGTGTGGTCGGAAGTGCTGGGGAAACAGGTCCTTAAGGCATTGGAGCGCCTCCTGCCGGTGACCACAGGCCCCTACAGGGTGGAGCTTCCATGCCCTGTACCCGTGGCCCCCAGAGCAACCAGGAAGGCGGCCCCCACATGATCCAGGGTGGGCTCTGACCCTCTGCCAGTCCCTCACGGCGTCCTGGCCGGGTCGTTGCCCCTGGCATCCCTGACAAAGCGTTTTTGATTTTTTTAATTTTCACCATGTAAACCGTTTTGGATTTGTTATCACCTTCTTTGTTTAGGTTGCAATTTCACAATTAGAGTGGAAAATGTTCTGGAATGATTAACGTTGTTTTCATTTTTTTAAATCACAAAATCTTGCTGTTTTAACAGGAGTGTGTAGACTTTTTATATCAACATATAATAATTAAGATCTGTTACTAACCCTTGTTTATTCTGTTTTTCTACTTGGTATCCTGCTGTCCCAGTTGGCACCACTGATCTACTTGTAAGCTGTATTTCTATCCTTGGAGAAGACATGTGAGATACTGGAAGAATTGGACTCGAAGGATAAAAATATTACGTTATATTAGTGAGCCCAGCACAGGCTTGCACTATAGAATGGCTGGGGGAGGCAAATTAGCTGAGGGCTCCAGAAGGGTGGCTGTGTCAGACTTTGCCTTTGTCTTGGTCTGTTAGAACTGACCATGGACCCTACAGAGGTTTATTTTGTCCAGGAATTCTACTGACTGGATTTTTTGTTTTCTTCTCCTACTTTGTCACCTGGCCACAGTTCAACAATAATTTTTAGGAAGAAATATTGCTAAGAACCATTTATGTTAATTAGTATGGAATTACTTTGGTTTACTGTATATTTAAAATAATAATCACAAAAAAGTATATCTTTTATGTCCATACATTATGTAATTTATAAAGTCTGTAGTTGCATTTTAGCTGTGATTTCTTGTAGCCCTCTGAGCCTGCACGCAGTGAATACAAAACAGCAAATATAGCTATCCAAAAACAGTGAACTGAATTTACTGGGCTCACTTAGTCCACTAAATGTCTTTTGTAAAAGCAAAGTCTGTATCGAAAGCAAGACAAACCAGGCGTAGACAGGACACACTCACTAATACAGGTTAAATTTACAATCTGCTATTAATCTAACCTGTACTTCTGAACATGTTTAGAATGACTTGAAAAACCCACCTTTATACAAACATCGCAAACAAGTGGGCCAGCTGTTCCATCCAGCAGAACCAAAAGTAGCCGTCAACAATTCTGCATCTGTTTGCATATTCTAAATATGGTTTACCCAACTCTGGTCCTGGAGATATGCAATCTTTGGGGGTTTCATTCCAACCTGTTTCATGATTAGAAGCCAGGCCTAGCAGGTAATACAACTTGATATTTAATTTTAGGACTTGTTAGTGCTTTCATTCTTCCAACACAAATCTTCACATTGTAGATGTTCCATTTTCTGAAAACTGTATCCATTATATTTTGTAGTCAGGAATGTCTTCTAAACATTGTATAAGCATAGATATTTCATGATCCATCTGCATAGGTTTAAATGGAGGCACGTTACCTGGAGAGCTGGCGGTTTGTTTATTTGCCCCTCATTATTAAATGATGGCTGGTTGAGACCTTAAACCTTAATGAAGCTGTTTACAACTAAAATAGTCAATTATGGGCTCTGATTCGCAACAAACGAGTTAACAAAAATTAAGCCCAAAAAGCATAACAAATAAATGGGTTATGATTAAAAATGTGGTTAAAGTACAAACAGTGCAGTCCACCAGGACCGGAGTTCAGTACCTCTGCATTTAAAACGACGCATTTTCAAAGACAAAAGCAGCATTCTGACAATGAAAACAGCAATTATCCTTTTGGGAATGTGTTTTAAACAAATGTTTTGTTCGCGTTTGCCGAATTACACTAACCAATAAGTATAAAATAATTGTATACACACAGCTGTTAAGCTGAGATTGCATATTAAAGAAGAGATAAAAAGCTAGCTTTGGAGAAATATGTGATATTAACAAAACTACTTGGGAAAATCTGGTATATTTCGCGTTACAATTAATATAATAATAAATGCCTAATAAATTTTAATTGCATAAACAAATATTCGGTGGTTGCACTTTTATCATTTTTTGTTTTTAATTCGGGAATCTAACATGATATATAATGGGACTGTTATTAACAAAGATAACTACATTAAACACAATTTTAATAAAATATACTGCAAAATATCAGTTTTGCTTTTCCCCTGTCGCTGTAGTTGTATCTGTTTAAGCACATTTGTGTTTTCATAATAGTAAAAGCAGTTAAGACTCATGAACATGACCGGGCAATGCATTTTGGAACTTGTATTCTTTAGAAATCGAGGCTACCAATTAAAAACAAAACGGTGAGTCTTCAGAGAACTTCAATACCCATGAACCCTCGCTCCAAGCACCGTGAGAGTGGCTCAGCAGTGCCTCCCTCAATACCGCAAGGGAAAAAAAACATCATTTGTAGGGAGAAGAAAAAGCGCTAAAGAAGCTGCACAATTGAAAGAAAAGATTAGTGCAACGAACCAGTGAGAAGTACACTTGTATGTCCCAGGATTTGTCCCCTAAATGTGATCATTACCCAGCGGCTCAAACGGACTTCGTAATTGGGACAACCTCGTAACCGAGTGCGAATCGACGCTCCAGCGGGAGCCGCTTGACCAGTGCACGCTGGGAGCGGCACGGAGCCTTATGTGCAAATGCACAACGGTAAGGATTGCACAGGTTTTCGAAAGACTTTGGCCATATTCTTTGTCGAATACGTCTCAGTCAGACTGCAGCCGGGTTCTGTTTATCGTATAAAATATTGTTGTGTACCCCTTTGTTCTTTCTGTTTTCAAAGCTCAAAAGAAACTCATGGTGGGTCCGTAATATGACAAAATGACTACGATGTTCTCAGTTCCAATTCCTTTGTCATGGCGGTGTTGATGCTAGTAGGTTAGACGGGTCGTCACGTGGCAGTGACCCAGATTGGCACCTCGGGACGGGGCACACAGCACAAATTTGCACTCTGTGCGTCAGTGGAGGGGGACAGGCACATTGATGTGGGCAATAAGAAGCGGGTATGGATAAATATCAGGACTTCCCAGTAAATCACAAATAGCGCTTAAAAAATCACAAATCGGAACGGCCAGGGAAATTTACTGTGTTTGAGCACTTCATTTGAGGGCTAGTCATTCTAGTGTGAGATTCGTACACGAATGCGATTTAAACAAATTTATTTTATTTTCATAGATCAAAGCCTGGTGTCACATGAAGTTTCACCTGTCCGTACCTTTCATTGTTATTTTGTTATAGAAGCAAAATATTCTTTTTTTTTGCCTAGGAATTTACTCACGATTTCCGAACCGGTCATTGACGGTGTGAAGTTTTTACTGGATTTGCCACTGGTACTCGTTTACTCCGGAATTACTAACACTTGCGTATTTTATTCTTTGTCCTGGTATGAGCCAGTGTAGTTAGGTGTGTTTGTGAGAGACTGGTACCTGCGATAAAATTCCGTCCCAGTTTTGTGTGGAGTAAGTCTGCCCTGTCCATATAAACTGTACACTACAGGTGTGTGTAATATAAATACTGTGTATATGTATGTATATAATACCATATGTAATTTACTATGTGCTTATGACCAAAAAATATATAAATATTACACCCTTATACTGAAGTTCGGGTTAGCACATCATAAGCAATAAAACAGTTGTTTTTATTTCGGCCTTGGAGAGACCACATGGTAGTTTTTCTCATTACTGACATTCCATCAAATATCAGTCCTTAGTGTCAATTGTATTGCTTGTTAAAAAATAATTTTGGTATTTTGCAAGTCATTTCTTCACAAACATGGTATATTGCATTTACCACATGAAATTGTGTTCCAAAATCCAGCATTTTCTATGAATTTAAAATCTATATACAGTATCTTGCTTGAACTGGCATTTCATGTGAAAAGGCCATTTCCCCTCTGGGATTAATACAGTACCAAATACCAATAAAATACAGCCAGGAAACTTAAGAGAATGTCAATTTTTCAGGGCAAGACAGTTGTTAAGTATTGATCTGTGTCTTGCAGTTACATGTACATTTTAAATAGATGAACTATGTCAATTTTTGAACTAAAAAAAAATACCGGTATTATCAAATTTAGCCATTTTAAAAGAAAAAAAAAACTGTGTGCACCACACTTGCAAGTTTCCTCAGTAACCTTTCACTCCCCTGTGGAGCGGTTTCCTCTCAAAAGGTAAAATCACAGTAAACTTTCATGCCATGTGGTTGATTTTGTTTTGATTTACTTCTGTATTTATGTGAGAACTCATACAACTGAATGGAATATATATCCTTACCTTGAGAAACATAGTACCAGGGATAGGCGATAAAGACTATTTCCAGACCTGTTGTCGTCACAAACATGCCTTGGAAACACTAAAACTTTCTTTTATCGAAACTGAAAGAGGACGTAATCTGTACATTTTAGACTTTTATTTTTTGTGTCAGTGGACGGGGACAGGCACACTGATGTGGGCAATAAGAAGCGGGTGTGGATAAATATCAGGACTTCCCACTAAATCACAAAATTTATAGAAAAAACTAGGCCTTGGTACACAATTTCTCATGGTAAATGTTGTGGGGCCAACACAGACAGGCGGACATGTTGTTCTTCACCACCACACGTTTTATTATATACAATATTTACAGTAATATGGTCACTCAGACCCAGTTCAATTAGTGCACAAACCCCAACACACAGTCCTGGCCACAAAATGCCTCTCTTCGGGCCGTCTCCACTCTCTCTTCTGCCTCGTCCTGCTTCCACCCGACTCCAGCCCTGAATGAAGAGAGACAGCCCCCTTTTATTCTCTCCCAGATGAGCTCCAGGTGGTTCCCAGAAATCCCCTGTTGGCTACGCCCCAGCGTGGCGGAAGTGCCGGCTGTTCTCCCGGCAGCTCTCCGGGTGTCCTTCCAAATCTTCCCCCAGCACTTCCTGGTGTGGCGGAAGTGCTGAGGCAACAGGTCCCGAAGGCATTGGGGCGCCTCCTGGCGGTGACCATGGGCCCCTGCAGGGTGGGGCTTCCATGCCCTCAACCCGTGGCCCCCAAAGCAACCAGGAAGGCGGCCCCCACGTGATCCAGGGTGGGCGCAGACCCACATCCAGTCCCTCACGGTGTCCTAGCCAGGTTGTTGCCCCAGGCATCCCTGACAATGTATATGTACCATGTTTGTGAAGAAATAAGTTTAGCTTGAAAAAGACCAGACTTATTCTTTAAGGCTTTTGGTACTGTGTTTTAGAAGGTTGTGTTAATTTGGGTTTTGCTGCCTAACAAATATAATGGTTTTTTTTCCATCTTAGCTTTCTTTGTCGTGGTTTTTGTTTTTTCATTTTAATATATTAGTATAATGATTTATAAGTTCACTTGAGTGGGCTCACTGTGGCTGCAGGTTTTTTTTAATCCGTGAACCATTCTACCTCCATTTGATGTCATTGTTTAATTAACTGGGGTTTTTTTCTGGTCTTATGTTGCATTTGCAAAGGAGCAGTGGTATAGAATATACATTAATAAGAAATTTACAAATATTTGTACTTTTAACATAGTTTTAAATTCTTAACTCTCTTGCAATTTTAATAATATGCTATTTTCTGTGGTATTTACTTTTTATTTGTATTATAATAATGATAATTAAATGTGTGTGTAGTAAATATCAGAATAAATGGCAGTGAATGTGTAAAGGCTCAGCTATGTCAGTGTCAGACCCACTAGCTTGGTCATTACAAAGTAGCAGCCTAAATAACTAGGACACATGGAGTAATTGAGTAAATGCAATAATGATGAAAATTCTAATAACTGGGATAAAATGCACTGGTTTAAAATACATATATCTGTGTTGCAAACATGGATAGCTGCTACATTCCAATAAACTGTATCAAGCCCAGTTTTTTAAACTTCCAATGTCAGGCTGGTCATTATTTTGTACCATTTACCTAGGTCTTCATTTCACTCAGTGTTAATTGTTGTTATAGGATACAATTAAGAGAACGAACTCTACAAATAAAGGCAAATTAATAAGAAAACCATATAAGAGAGTTGAGAACTTAAAACTTAGGAAAAAAATGTGAAACTTTCTAAATTTCTTTTGAATGTTTATCTCACATTGCTCATCTTTTCCCAGTTCTGTCTTTGTAGACCCAGTGGCTGCAGATTTTTAGCCTAACTAATTTCATAAATCAGTGGATCTCTCTTTTGTCTAACTGATCTCATTATTCTTCTTTTTTTTCTAATATTTTTTCATTGAAAAACGTGCTTGTATAATATTTACATGCCAAAGAAACTGAGAAATGTGTATGTTTATAAATTTGAATGGTTAATTTGCTATATTTCAAATTCAGCTTCTTCTGTGCATTTCCCCTTGGGATTAATAAGTATCTATCTATCTATCTATCTATCTATCTATCTATCTATCTATCTATCTATCGGAAAATTTCATAAAGAGCAAAAATAAAAAAAATGTCAGTGAACTGGCTGCTTCCCTTTAGCATTCATTGTTTTTTTCACTTGTGTCTTCACTGCCTATTGCTAATCATCAGATACATTTTAAGAGAGGAAACTGTACAGAAAAGGGTGAAATTAACCTCATCATTATGTTTACTTCAGGAAAAATAAGTCAAAAAGAGTTTTGTGTGTTTTTTTCCCCCAAACAAGAAAAAAATGTTATGTGTAGCAGACACATGGAAATACCAAAACATCAAAATAAATACAGTAGAAAGAGTATGTCCACTGCTGTACTGACAGAGATTTAGTACACGTCCTTTGTGATGTGATTTGATACAATCACTAACACATAGCCTGATGTTGCAGTGGGAGCGGTAGAATCTTGTTTTTTTATTTAATAAGTGCCTGACCTGCACAATCAACATACCCCTTGAGTTATTGCAGGCTACCACAACACAAGGCTTAGTAACTTTCACATTCCTTGTGACATGAACATTGACAGTTACTGCATTGTGAACATTGCCTAGAGGGCTAATATTTTGCTTGTCCTTGCACTTGATCACAAGTATTTTCTCGTTTTGTCACGTAGCTACTGTCATGCCACAGTGAAGCTTAACATGGCCAAATTAACTTGGTATATCATGGCAATTTGGTTTTACAAAGCATCAGTTTGTGCGTTTTACGTGTGATAACCAATTCACACTGTCATCACTATTGCTCGATTCAAGTAGTGGTTCAGCTTCATTTCATTCTATAACTGCCTTAATGGCTTTTCATTTGCCATTGTGTTTTTTTTAGGAGTGCCCCCCCCTTGAGTATTGATGAGTTTCCATAAAGTAGCAGAACAAAGAAATATTCATGATTTTTTTACAGAATGGTGTTCGCTCATCCACTAGATAACAGCAGCATGCTGTTCCAAGAGTTATTAGGCTTAGCACATTAAAGCATTATCATTGTGTATCACCCTGAGGGTGACTTGGCTTAACTGTAATTTCATAAAGTTCCAAGTCTGAGCCACACTCAAGGTTAATGGCAAGGAGGTTAAAAAAAAAATAACCCTTTTGCAAGAATATTTTACAAATATTCATAGAAAACGTAGCTTAAACAGTGAGATAAACAAAAAGGTATGAATGATGCACTGATTGTAAAATTGGGTTGAATAAAATTCTTCAGTCATTGGAGTCGCCAGGACTGAGCTTGAAAACCATTGATCTAGCACATGTTCTTACTAAAACAAGTGTACAGGTTATTCATTACTGCAAGATTGGGGTGATTTAGTACACAAAGTTATTATTTGTTAACAAACTGGTAATTGTTGGACTTTTTCAGACTTTAGAAAATTGTAGAATTGGTGGTGTTCCTCTGAATATATTATGAAAAATTCTGACCATTTCAGAAACAAAATCAACTTTACTAATAAACTAAAATGACATTACCATAATTTGGGTAGTACTGCTACATCACTGATGTGGCCTCCTGGGTTTGCAGTGAAAGGCAGTTTCCTACCTTATATTGAGTAGGCTTGAAAATGTTAATTGACATTAATAAATGTTCAATGTGCATGTCTAATAAAATTCCACTTAGATATATGTGAAATATTAAAACAAATAATATTACTTTGTATTTCTAAAGAAATTGTAATCGATGTTATAATGTATATTATGCATATGTGTATACAGTAAACACATGTAAAAAATTTAGGCAAATTGCATATTTTGTTGACATTTGAAGTAAGAAAATAATAAATACAATGCTGAAGGTGAACAAACTATCATTGCCATGATAATGTCATTGTTTTAAAGTACAGCTGTGATTTATTTGCTGAACCAAAAAAATGTAAAATAATTAAAGGAGACATTTGCAGTCATTTGGGCAGCCTTTCAGTTGTAAAGTCTCCGAGCTTGTTACTGTTCGTTTGGACCAGAATTGTCAGCTGATGAATCAACAAAAAAAGTTGAAAACACTGAAAAACAATTGACGTCTAAGCAACTGACTGTGGATTCCATCTAGCAACATCAACAAATCATTGAGAAGAATGGCAGACAGTTATTAAAGTGAAGCTGAAAAAAGGATGGCTTCTACAACAAGAGAGGTCCAATGCACATTTTGGAATCTCTTAAAGAAACACAAGTCAAAGGCCTTGGAAGGGCCCTCATAGTCCCCAGTATTAAAAATCTGTGGGTAGATCTTAAACATGTTGGGCATGCAAGGCAGCACAAGAATATCTTACACTTGGAATCTATCTACAAGAAAGAATAGAGGGAAAAATTAAAAGTTGTATAGATGGCTACAACAAATGTTAGCAAGCTTTAATTTTTGCCATAGGGGGTCTGAGTACTAACTCAGTAAGGTGTTACTTTTCGCAAATGCAAGTTTTCTGTTTTTGCATTTATTCATTCTCCAGGTAAATAATTGTTCATAACAATTCCAGTGTTTTAGTTTGTTTACTGTTAAAGTTGTATTTACTATTTTTACTTTCAAATGTCAAGAAGATACATACAAACCGGATTCCAAAAAAGTTGGGACACTAAACAAATTGTGAATAAAAACTGAATGCAATGATGTGGAGATGGCAAATGTCAATATTTTATTTGTAATAGAACGTAGATGACAGATCAAACGTTTAATCCGAGTAATTGTATCATTTTAAAGGAAAAATATGTTCAAAATTTCACGGCGTCAACAAATCCCAAAAAAGTTGGGACAAGTAGCAATAAGAGGCTGGAAAAAGTAAATTTGAGCATAACGAAGAGCTGGAAGACCAATAAACACTAATTAGGTTAATTGGCAACATGATTGGGTATAAAAAGAGCTTCTCAGAGTGGCAGTGTCTCTCAGAAGCCAAGATGGGTAGTGGATCACCAATTCCCACAATGTTGCGCAGAAAGATAGTGGAGCAATATCAGAAAGGTGTTACCCAGCAAAAATTGCAAAGACTTTGCATCTATCATCATCAACTGTGCATAACATCATCCGAAGATTCAGAGAATCTGGAACAATCTCTGTGCGTAAGGGTCAAGGCCGTAAAACCATACTGGATGCCCGTGATCTCCGGGCCCTTAAACGACACTGCACCACAAACAGGAATGCTACTGTAAAGGAAATCACAGAATGGGCTCAGGAATACTTCCAGAAACCATTGTCAGTGAACACAATCCACCGTGCCATCCGCCGTTGCCAGCTGAAACTCTACAGTGCAAAGAAGAAGCCATTTCTAAGCAAGATCCACAAGCTCAGGCGTTGTCACTGGGCCAGGGATCATTTAAAATGGAGTGTGGCAAAATGGAAGACTGTTCTGTGGTCAGACGAGTCACGATTCAAGTTCTTTTGGAAATCTGGGACGCAATGTCATCCGGACCAAAGAGGACAAGGACAACCCAAGTTGTTATCAACGCTCAGTTTAGAAGCCTGCATCTCTAATGGTATGAGGTTGCATGAGTGCGTGTGGCATGGGCAGCTTGCATGTCTGGAAAGGCACCATCAATGCAGAAAAATATATTCAGGTTCTAGAACAACATATGCTCCCATCCAGACGTCATCTCTTTCAGGGAAGACCCTGCATTTTTCAACAAGATAATGCCAGACCACATTCTGCATCAATCACAACATCATGGCTGCGTAGGAGAAGGATCCGGGTACTGAAATGGCCAGTCTGCAGTCCAGATCTTTCACCTATAGAGAACATTTGGCGCATCATAAAGAGGAAGGTGCGACAAAGAAGGCCCAAGACGATTGAAGAGTTAGTGGCCTGTATTAGACAAGAATGGGAGAGCATTCCTATTTCTAAACTTGAGAAACTGGTCTCCTCGGTCCCCAGACGTCTGTTGAGTGTTGTAAGAAGAAGGGGAGATGCCACACAGTGGTGAAAATGGCCTTGTCCCAACTTTTTTGGGATTTGTTGACACCATGAAATTCTGAATCAACATATTTTTCCCTTAAAATGATACATTTTCTCAGTTTAAACTTTTGTTCCGTGATTTATGTTCTATTCTGAATAAAATATTAGAAGTTAGCACCTCCACATCATTGCATTCAGTTTTTATTCATGATTTGTATAGTGTCCCAACTTTTTTGGAATCCGGTTTGTATTTTGGGTAGAAGTGTCCAAACTTTTGCATTGAACTGTGTATGTGAATATTTGTAGTTATAAATGCGCGCGCACACACTGCTTGTTCACAGAAGACCTATTCAATATAGACCATTCACCAATCTAAAACTTGTTAGAACCCACCCTCTTAACATTGATGAGTGAAAGCAACAGTTTTCATTTTTAGGTTTATTTAATTCTGTGTGCAGTGTCACTTAAATAAATAAATGAAGTAATAAATGCATTAAGAAATTGACGGCACAAAATTAATTTTATTACACATGTAATTATTTGTACTAACTTTTTGTTGTTATTTATTTATTTATTGCCACATTTCACAGTACCTTTTAGTTACTTCGGTATTTATTCATTTATTTATTTATTTAACTTTGCCTGGAATATTCCGCCATAATAATAATAATTCATTACATTTATATAGCGCTTTTCTCAGTACTCAAAGCACCATACTTTATTGGTTGCAGAAATCTTCTTCACACTTACAATTGTGTAAACTCTCAGGTTAAATTTCACAGGATTTTACCAGGATTAACTCATTTACATATGCTATGGTGACCTTATAGTTTCTTTGGTCAGTACTGTTCGTATATGAAAGTTTTGATTCTTGCCAGACCTCCAGATCAGTTTTCTTTCTTTCCTTTTTTCATGTGTGTGTATGCCAAAGAAGTTACTCTGGTGAGCAGAGTTGGCTGAGTACAAAACTTCAACAACTCAAAGAGCGCGCAGAGAGCAAGACTGGCCATCAAAGTAGCACTCAGCATAATTTTTTTTTTGAGTTGAAAGTGAATACAGTGTTACTGTAAGAATTTTTTTTCCTTCTCAAAATTCAAATAAAAGATAAGCTTTATTTTCAAAGACCCCCCTTGGACCCACAACAGACATAGCTCTCTGTGTGTGTTTTCTTTTTCCTTTTTTTCCTTTGCTACAAGATCATTCTCCCCCTCTCAATGGTTTTGTATTGATAGTAGTAATGCTTTTCTGTACAAATCATTTTCAGTTAACTGTGGATTTTTTCACTTGAGCAGTTCAAAGTTCTTTGCAGCTTTTCAAGTATTTGTTCATAGAGTGCCTATTTTTCCTACATTGTTTCTCTGAAAATAAAGTAGCCTTTCATATTTTGTAGTGCTTTTGTACACTTTTAAATATAATAATTGAAGTTGTTGCATGAAAATGTGGTCAAAATTAATTATAAATATTTCTTTATCCATCCTTCTTCCAAACCTGCTTTATCCTGAGCAGTGCTATGGGGAATTATAAATGTAATACATAATAAAATTGACTGCGTAAATATTCAAGTCAGTATTCAGTAGATTCATCTTTGGCGGCCATGATAGCTTTGAGTGTGTGCACATAGGTCCCTGCTTATCAGCTTTACACACTTACACACTACAATTTCTCCCCATTCTTTGCTTAACTGCTTAAGCTCTGTCAGTGTGCATGAGGACAACGAGTGAACAAATGTTTAAGTCCAGCCTCAAATTTTCAAGTGGACTGAGATCTGGAGTCTGACAGACACATAAATGATATTAACATTGTTGCTTTTAAGCCATTTTTGTATAGTTTTGGTTTTATGTTGGGAGTTGGGTGTGAGCTTTTTGCAGACTGCATCAGCGTTTCCTTTAGGATTTCCTTGTATTTTTCTGCATTCTTTCATTTTACCCCCTACCCTCACCAGCCGGTCAGGGCCTGCTCTAGAGAAGCACCTCTACTGCATGATGTTGCCACCACTGTATTTTAGTGGGTATGATATGTTTTTAATAATGTGCAGTATAACTTGGTGTTTTGTATGATGACCGAAGAGCTCAATTTTAGTCTTATAAGACAATAGAACCTTCTTCACACTGTCCTCAGAGTTTTCCAAGATGATGTTATGTGTGTTGTTTTCGCAGCCACTCTTCCATAACGCTGCAACTGGTGAAGCACTAGGGCATCACATGTTGTATGCACAGTCCTTCCAGTATCAGCTACTATAGCTTGCTGCGGTTTTAAAGTTATCATAGGTCTCTTGGTGGCCTCCCTCACTAGTTACCATCTTGCTTGATCATTCAGTTTTTGTGGACGGCCTGCTAGGCAGATTTACAGATGTGCTATACTCTCCATTCATTAATGATTGATTTTTTTAAATTAATTTTATTGCAATCATTCCATACAAATCAATCAATTTTTACAAAAAGTAAAATTGAGTTAAGAACAAATCGACCCCCACCCCTGAGAGAGAGAGCGAGAGAGCAAGGCAAACGGTGTAAAATTTAAGGCTTGTAAACATACCTAAAATAATAAGTTTGATAAGCCAATAGAGATGAATGCAGAAGACAAAGAAATGCGTAAATAGCTGCTTTCTCTGTTCTGATTAGATCCTGCCATATTTTGAAAAAAGTCTGTACAGATCCTATAACTGAGTATTGATTTTTTTTTCCCAATTTCAAATAGTATAACACATCGGTTTCCCACTGACTTAAATAAGGAGAGTTTGGGTTCTTCCAGTGTATCAGAGTAAGTCTGCGTGCCAAAAATGTAGTGAATGCAATCACAATTTGTTTGTCTTTCTCCACTTTAAACCCATCTGGGAGAACACCAAACACAACTGTTAACGGGTTAGGAGGGATTGTGAGACCAAGGCTGTCTGAAAGGTAATTAAAAATCTTGGTCCAGAATGATGTTAATTTGGTGCAAGCACAGAACATTTGACCCAGTGAGGCGGGGACTTGATTGCAGCGTTCGCAGGTTGGATCATGCCCTGGAAACATTTTCAAGAGTTTCAGACGAGACAAATGTGCTCGATATATAATTTTGAGTTGTATAATATTATGGTTTGCGCATATGGAGCTTGAGTGAATTCTCTGCATTGCTACTTTCCACTCCTTTTCCGATATATTAATTGAGAGATCTTTTTCCCAGTGTCCTCTTGGATCTTTGAAAGGCAGGGTGAGTAAAATGATTTTATACATTGCAGAGATGGTGTCTGAGTCCTTGAGATTGAGCAATATTTATTCCAGCATGGATGAGGGTGCAAGATGAGGAAAATCGGGAAGATTCTGTTTAAGTTTTGAAAATAGTGAAAGAAATGTGTAGCTGGAATGTTAAATTTGGAATGTAATTGTTCATAGGATGCAAAGACGTTGTCTATATAAAGATCTCTAAGCAAGTTAATCCCATATTTTTTCCAGATATTAAAAACTGAATATGTTCGCGAGGGTTGAAAGAGGTGGTTCTCCTGCAGAGGTGCCACAGACAAAAGCCTCTCTGTCTTAAAATGCTTTCTACATTGGTTCCATATTCTAAGTGAGTGAAGCACAATTGGGTTATCAGTATATTGCCGATAACTTGCGTTTATTGGGGCACAGAGCAGGGAATATAAAGAAGTACTGCAGGATTTTACTTCTATTGCGGACTAAGCCTGTGTATGCTCTTCTATTTGTGTCCAGGTTTTTATAGCTTGTATGTTTGCTGCCCAGTAATAAAACTGGAAGTTAGGTAGAGCCATGCCGCCTTTTGTCTTTGTAGGGTCGCTCTTTGGATGCGTGGATGTTTTTGAGTTCCAAATAAATTAGGTTATTGTTGAATCTAATTGCTTAAAAAATGAGCTTAGGAAGAATATTCATCTTGACAGTGTTGATTCTTTCAGCTAGAGTGAGAAATTCTGTGAGTGCTGTTAAGACTGCAGGCACATAATTTTGAGGGTCTAATGTATACATTAATGATTGATTTAACTGCACTCTAAAGGATATGCAGTGACTGGAAATTTTCTTGTATCCATCCTCTCACTTGAGCTTTTTCATCAATTTTTAACAGAGTTGCTTAGAATGTTCTCTTGTCTTCATTTCCAACTCTCCACAAGTTTGACCTTCCAAATAACGTCCATTTATGGTGCAATCAATTGAAACCCCTTGACTACAGACAGGTGGTCTACCCTGAACTAATTATATAACTTCTAAAGCCAATTGGCTAAACCAATAATGATTTAAGTGTCATACCAAAGGAGATGAATACTTGCATGATCAGTTATTTTGTGTTTTGAGTTTCTAATTAATTTAGATCACTTTGACATTAAAGAGTCTTCCTGTTGATCAGTGTCAAAAAACCCAAATTGCATCCATTGTGATTCAGTAACAATCTAATTGAAACAATTCCAAGGGAGTTGCTACTTTATATAGGCACTGTATGTAAATAATAATTTGTGATATGCAGAGTAATATTGTGTGCTTTTAAAATCTTGCCTGATGTGCCAAAGGAGAGCATGTGTTCATGAAATTTCAGCATTTTAAGTTTAAGTTGATGTATATATGGAAAGTCCAACATCACTCATCAGTAATACTGACAGAACAAATAATTTGTAATAGATCTACATTTTACTGCTCTTCAAATCATTATCTCTGCTACTTTGGGTCTGGAACCCAGCCTGAGTAGTGTCTATCTGAACAGTGCACTTTCTTCCTGTATTGTTTTTTTTTTTTGTGAGGTGCAGGGGAAAGTGCAGAAAACACCTGCAGAATCTGGCCAGTTTAAGTAAATAATTGTCATTGTAGTGACATATAGTTGGAAAGTAATGGCAGTTCTTTAGTGGAAAGAGATTAAGCCGCATAAAGAATATTTGGATATAACACTCATACTGTAAAGCGTTCACGCCAGTAGAGAATGAGTTCATAGAACGTTAAAAAGGAAGAAACAGTTTATTTTGAGTACAGGTAGGCAGTTGACTTGAAATCAGTAAATATAAGGGCTGCAGAGTATGTAGACAGGCTGTAGTAAGAGAACACTTATCGGGAGCAAGCAGAGGTAGAAACAGACAAGTGAATAAGTAAATAACCAGTGGTTAAAAAAGGAGTTAAGGATAGGATTGAGCGACACATAGCAAGAACAGGAGTTTTACTGAACAGTCACTATGGGTTCCGGTGAAGGAGATTGCAGCACAACTCCATGTTAAAAGACATCACCAATAGTATAACAGTAATAGTATTCTGTAATGTTACAAAGGTGATTTGAAGTTCATTTGTTCAAAGCTAAAAATCTGTTCTCTGCTTTAGCATGAAAGCCTAAAATTAGTATAGTTTAAGTATACAGTGGGTATTAAGAAATGTCTTGTTCAAAAACTTACTAAATACTTATAAAGGCCATCACAAAACAGTATCACAAACAGAACTTTGCACGATACCTTGGAAAGCTTGGCATGCCCTGCTGTTTCGTTGAAGGACATGCGTGTGGTAGATTCACTGGCAGGATGACGCCCAACCTGTTGCTTCATCCAAATGGTGCCATCTTTCGCCTTTACGCCTGGTGTAGCAGCGTTGTTCTTATTTGTGAGTGGACGTTTCTTGAGGGAAGAGCTTCTGCTCTCTTTCTCTGATGTAGAACCCTCATCCTCATCTGAGTTCACCTCTGTTATAGCACGTCTTTATTTGAAAACAGCAGTGTCAGATCGGGCAGAGTGTGAACTTGACTAAGAGAATAAAACTGAATTAAAAAAAAAAAGCACTATCCTATACAAGTACCATAAATTTACACTGGTGGTTACAGACACAAATGAAATGTAAGTTTTTAATACTATAATAGTAACAATAAGAGCAGCCCACTACTCAAAACGGTAATTCTTGGAAGTGTCCAGAATCGAACCGGCAACCTCTTGATTATGAGTCAACAGCTCTTATTGCTACACTACCCAAGCGGTCATGTCAGTGTTGTACAATAACCCGATTTCTTTTTCCTTAGTTATATTCTTGAATAAAAGCACACTTGTTTTGTGATACTTGTATCTTTTGTGAAAGTGTATTTTTCATATTTGGACCTCAGTCTTCACACATTATACACTTCATGTTAAAAGTTTGTTGTTAGTACTATAACATGAAAAAAGATTCTGTTTTATGTATGTGTTCAAGATTTCTTGCCTCACATTTACTGTCATCCTACATTTACATAGATCATTGTAGACACGGAACACACATGAAATGCATGTGTTCCAAATATTGATATATTATTTACCTTTACAACTCCAGGCACCTCGCACCCAGATAAACAGACTTGAGCTAGGAGAACTTTTTGTCCTAGTTGAGCTGCTTCGGTGGGGGATGGGATAGCAGGCTGTTTGCTGCTTGTGCTGATTGACACATTTGCAAAAAAAAAAAAAAACAGACATTAATTGAGAGGCATGAAGGAATTTAAAGTGGTCTGGGATTACGAGTTTTTTGTAGGCTTCAGGGATTCTAGTGTTTAAAACTTTGTGAGCGCTGATGAAATTGTCTGGAGCAGCACACTTGCTGATGGATATTGTTATCTCCATTGTGGCATTTTCACCAGATCGCAGGTAAGAGAAAGGTGTGCTTCATTGCTTCATAAGATACCTCGGCTTGCTTCTACCTTTTGGAGTCTGTAGTTGCCATTGTTCAACATGAGGACAAGAGCTGGGTTAATGAAAGTCAAAGAAGCCATTATGAGACTGCAAAATAACAATAAAACAATTGGAGACATCTGTAAATCCATATGATTTCCCAAATCAACTGTCTGGAATATCATTAAGAAGAAAGAACGTACTGATGAGCTCCGTAATCACAAGGGGACTGGTAGGCCAAGGAAGACCTCCACTGCTGATGACAGAAGAATCCTCACTATGGTAAAGAAAATGCCCCAAGTGCCTTTTCAGCAGATGAGAAATAGTTTTCAGGAGGCAAATGTATATAGGTGAGAGATGGCTATACACACAAGACTTCATGAACCGAAATACAGAGGCCACACAACAAGATTCTGACCACTACTTAACCACAAAAGCAATTTGGCCAGTTTACAATTTGTGAAAAAAGTGCCAAAGAGAGCCTGCAAAATTACTGGAAAAGGTCTTGTAAACAGACGAGGCAAAGATGAACCTGTATCAGAGTGACAGAGTGAAGTGTCGAGTTAAAAAGGAACTACCCAAGATCAAAGCATACCACCTCATCTGTTAATCAAAATTTGTAATGCCCACTTCAGTTTGTTAGTGATACTTCCTCAAAGACATTTAAAGCTGCTCACTTTTTTAAAAGTGTGGTCAGCCTCCTGCTTCCTAGCGTCTAAGACTAGCTTCTTGGTTTTGCTGAAATTATGGGTCAGGTAATTTTCAATTGCACCACTGAGTCAGCAGGATGTCCTATTCTTTGTAAGCCGCTTCATTATTATTAGTGATCAGGCTTCTGATGGTGGTGTCATCAGCAGATTTAATGACATTGGTGGAGCAATGTGTGGTCACATAGTCATAAGTGAACAGGGTGGGGGGAGGAGGGCAACATACTACTCTGTTGAGTATGAATGTTGAGGGTCATCGTAGAGGAGGTTATGCTGACAATCCACACATGCTGAAATCTGTTTGGTTGGAAAGTCAAAACTAAAACTGCAGTTGGTAGTGCTAGGTCCTAAATCAAGTTTTTTTTTTTTTTTTTGTCAGTTTTGCTGGTAAAACTGTTAAATTCTAACTTTAGTCTATAAACAGGACTCTGGCATAGCAGTTTGTATTATTCAGATTTACCAGAATGGTGTAAAGCGCCAGGGATATTGTATGTTCAGTGGAGTGGTTGTAAACATGCAGTATGCAAACTGGAGGTTATCAAGACTCTGGAGTAATGTTTTTAATGTGTTCCAGCATCAGTTTTCGTAAAACACTGAATTCCACTGCTCAATAGTCTTTCAGACTGTCCACTCTTCATTTTCTTAGGCACAAGGATAATTTGTCTTTTTTGAAACAAGTCCTAAATCAGCAGTGTAAAGTAACAAAAGTACAATTATTTTGTTAGTTTGTACTTAAGTTCATTATTCACATACCTGTGCTTTAAGTAGATTTAGCAGTGTATACTTTTGACTTTTACTCCACTACGTTTTACAGCAAATATCGACTTTGCATTCCACTACATTTTTACAAGGAAATGCATTACATTTTACAGTAATATGAACAATTTGTTCTTTTCAGTGTCTCATGGGAATTGATTCACGAGCACTAACAAAATGATTCCGTGGCGTACCTCAGGTATGTTTATAAAAACGCATGCATGATACCAATGGCCTCTTTCATTTAGAGCAGTGTTTCTTAATGAAGGGTAAGTAATTTGAAGTAATTGTGTTGGAAATCTTGTTGAAGCTTTGAAGCATTTGACACTTGCCTCTCTAATGACATCTCCCGCCCATTTGCATTAATGTAACAAAAACTCATGATCAAATTCAATGAGGTCTATTGAACTTTCATTTTTTTACTGCTACAGATCAACAACAAAGAGAAAGGATAGACAGTGGCTTCCAGTGTCTGGCGTCTTTTAAAAAAAAAATATATATATATATGTATATGTATATATATATATGTATATGTGTGTGTATATATATATATATATATATATATATATATATATATATATATATATGTGTATGTGTGTATATGTGTATATATATATATATATGTGTGTGTGTGTGTGTGTGTATCTATACTAATAAAAGGCAAAGCCCTCACTCACTCCCTCACTGACTCACTGACTCATCACTAATTCTCCAACTTCCCGTGTAGGTAGAAGGCTGAAATTTGGCAGGTTCATTCCTTACAGCTTCCTTGCAAAAGTTGGGCAGGTTTTATATCGAAATTCTACACGTAATGGTCATAACTGGAAGCAGTTTTTCTCCATTTACTGTAATGGAGATGAGCTTGAACGCCGTGGGGGCGGAGTTTCGTGTGACATCATCACGCCTCCCACGTAATCACGCAGTACATAGAAAACCAGGAAGACCTCCAAAAGCACTGAAGAAAACATGCATTATATAAGCGAGCGAAAGTGACATATACAACCATATTCATGAGTTCTGCTACTTCGGAAACAAAGCACGATGTAAACCTACACTTTAAATGAAGTTCATAGACAGGCTGCCGCTGGCGCTTGTAATTTAGTGCCTGCCCATATAAGGTCGTCCGTCAGCGCAATCCAATAGCAAACTGCCACGGGTAAATATTCACGGGTGAAGGACTGTGCTTATGGAGAGGAAGATGAGATGGTCAGGGTGGTGTTTGACACAAACTCAGCGAAACTGCGAGAGAAAGTTTTAAGTGCCAGGACTAAGGTAACATTAAATACAGCCATGGACATAGCACGAGATGGCACCAGCACAGCTGGGAACCTTCGATGCATGTACACCGCGTGGCTCACGTGAACTGACGAGTGCACAGATAAAAGCAACAGTTCCAAAGAGCTGAACAAAAACCGAATTACACAATTGAAAAGGCAGCAAAAAATATGAAGCGTCTGATAAGCATATTCATAAATGCAGCTACTGTGGAAACAAAGCACACGGTGGAAAAAGTCAATGTCCCGCTAAAGGAAGACAGTGTAAAAAAAAAAAACCCGTGCATGCAGTGTGTCAGGTCTCAGATAAAGAAGAAGACGAGCTGTTTATTGATGCAGTAAGAAACGAATCGATGAATGAAACCTGTCATCTTTACAACGATTGACAAACACGGAATGTAACTTGAACACAACACATCCTACAAATACGAACCTGATTGAAA